>NC_090653.1:34329411-34671911 GCF_040937935.1 Hyperolius riggenbachi | reverse complement strand
CAGTTCCTGACGCTCACCACTTGTGCAGTACCTGCCAATGCTGAGTGTTGGTCACATCCGGGTTTATTTAGCAGATTTCTCCAGAACTAGTGGATATTGAAGAGGTAGGGAAAACCCTAGCCTGGAATTCTTCTTTTCTCTACATTAAAGTATCAAAAGTTTGCACCCCTTACCTCTTCTAAAATAAATGTAGAGAGTCCTGAATTAATTGTGAATACTTTCTAGGGCAGTGTTTTTTTTCTTACTATATTCTGATATGAGTCATAAACTACTAAATAATCCAATCCAGGTTTGATGGATCACTTATGGTCTCCAGTGTTCTCTGGTTCAGTAGGACCTGAGTAAATCAACCCCATAGTCTGTGCATGCTGAAGCAGAGCTGGAAACTCTTAAACATTTGAGGGCATGTTTCTACATTGATTTTAATAGTATGAATCCTTGAATGGCCCATACTGGATTCACAAAAATAAACTTTCTAAAGGCAAATGAACTTCGAGTCTGAGCTGCAACCAGATTCTCGCGATCATTCAGCTACACTGGAAAATTTCTGCTGCAGGAGAATTCAACATGTTATCGAGCTTAAACAAGTGATCGATTTTCACACATCTCTGATTGGCTGGTCATGATCTTGTGACCATGTCTCACTTCTTCCTCAGCTAAAACAGGACGTAGATATGAGACCTGGTCAAGCCTACACAAATGCAGAAACACAAACTGGTAACTTGATCAAAATGATCACATGTTCACCTCCATTTCTCCTGCAGAAAATATTTTCCTAGGAGAACTGATCAACTCATATGAGACAACCCCAGATGTCAGGGCATCTTGAGGTTCCTCTAAGTTATATCCTGACATTGGAACCAAGTAGACAAGTTGTCTACTATTGGCTTGTCCTTCTTTCCCTCAGTTCTCACCAGGGCGAGAGGCTTGGCTGAGCTTCCCCCACAGTGGCTGAGTGTCATTGTCCTCCCTAAGATCCATCTCTTCTTCCACTAGCGACAGTAAGGGAGATGCGAGCAAGGGAGATGTGGGAATGTTAGTCACAGATTCTTCACCCATTGTGGAATCCTCTGAAAGAAGGCAGACAAGGAGCAGAGATGTGAATGAGAGCTTATGGCACAGGCAGAGTCAGGCATATTGTACCTGGAAGACAGATAGGGGTATCCTTTCAGCTGATGTGGGACTGGAAGGTGCAACATCAGCCAAGAGGGATGTATCTGTAGAGCTACAATCCGCCTGTCTCTGCCCTGAAGGGAACTTTTTTATTATTATTATTATTATTATTATTATTATTATTATTATTATTATGTTCTTCATAAGTTTTCATACATCTAAATGGACTATTGCATATAAATGCTTAAAGTAGATCCAAGATGAAAAACTAACTATAGAAAGTTTAGATGGTTTACACAGCAAATCTAGCTTCAACAGTATATGATTATTTCTTCCTGTGATACGAGAGCAGCCATATTCTGCTTGTCATCATTACACGCAGACAAGCTGCTCTGCATCTCCACCCCTCAGCCTGTGAAAACTCCACTCCCCTTTCCTCCTCTCTCCTCCCCCTTGCCTCTGAAATCTCTGGCTGGTAATGCCTCTTCCGCCTCCTTCGCAAAAAGACTCCTCCTCCCCAGACTGAGCTCGAATGAGCACTTGCAACATGGGACTCAGAATGCCTAGGAGCTGGAGATACTGTGGGTGAGGCTTGTTTAGTTTATAGGGAATTAGGGTATTAAAACAAAACAAAAAAAAAAGCATTTGGCTTGAGGAATGCCCTATAAAATATATAGGTAAGAGGCACAATTATGCAATGAGTAAAAGTTTATCTGGGATCCACAGTGACATATAGTAGAATGTAGTAAGCTATTCAGGATGCTCACTTTTACGTTCCTTGTCCTGGTTTTAGCATCAGAAGCACTTCCTATATCTATATAATGCTGTTTCTTGGTATGTAGCCCCGCCCTCCCAGTTATGCTTAGCCTAGGCTGAATAGCTATGTGGAATTCTCCTCCCACAAAGTATACTTTCTACTGGCTCTAGAACTCTCAGTAAACAAACATTCTGCAGTGATCCCCTGACAGGACTTAAGATGTCGCCACCTGTGATACATTTTAGAAAGATTTTACAATAAGCAAACACTGAATAAACTATTTATAAATGAATATTGTATAAAATAACCAATTTTTTTAATTACATTATTTTCATTACAGTTCATCTTCAATATTTACTGGTCACATTCACACACAGCATACTAACTCACAGAAGAACTGCAGACCTTCCTCTCTCCACCAGCAAAGTCAACAAGACTCTACTCTAACTATTCTATACTGTCCAGAGTCGGGACAAGGTCCTCCAGCACCTAAGGCTGAGATACCAAAGTGCGCACCTCCATCCCTCCCACCCCAGCCATCACACACTGATTGCTATTAGACTAAGAGGCGCCCCAGGGCCCCCAACACCTTAATCTCTAGCTATCTGGCTTGCAGTCACTGCCATGTACCCCTTTTCTTATTTCTCTCTGTTTCAAACACAATAGGGGAATGTTAGCTGAGTGAGTTATGCGCCCCCTCCTACACTGCGCCCTGAAGCTGGAGCCTCTCTCGCCTCTGCCTCGGCCCAGCCCTGATACTGTTATACTTAGGGTGTCCTTTAGCCATTCAGGCAATGTTGGTATTTCTTATGAGAAAACTCAGCATACTTTATGAATTTGGCATCATGGCTGCATCCAGTATTACGTTTTCTATTATCCTCCCTCCAATGACTCTTTATTTTACTGTGTCTATCTGGTCCTGCCAACTTTTTTATGATTTTACTAGTCACCATGAAGGACACACATAGGCCTGCTTTGTGCACAGAACAAAATGGCAGTCATACAAAATGGCAGTGTGCAGCAGGCTCAGAAGGGTAGCAAAGCATGCAGGGAAATCACAGGGCGGGTCTTTATGTTTAGCCTCACCTTCTAGTCCAGTGTGTAATAAATCACTCACCCCTCCCACATGCTCCACAGTACGTTTATAAAACAGTTAAAGGGGCACTACAGTGAAAAACTGTAAAATGTAAAATATGTACAAACATATACAAATAAGAAGTACATTTTTTCCAGAGTAAAATGAGCCCTAAATTACTTTTCTCCTATGCTGCTGTCACTTACAGTAGGTAGTAGAAATCTGACAGGAGTGACAGGTTTTGGACTAGTCCATCGTACTTCTTATTTGTCTATGGTTGCACATATTTTAAATTTTAAAAATTTTCGCCGTAGTGCCCCTTTAAACAGATAAACATAAGAACTGTGGGAAATGGTTTCTTATTACAGTTACAGCAGAGTGATGAGAAGTTGGTGGCTTTTATAAACGCACTGGGAAGTGTAAGGGAAGGGTTAAATGCTTTATTCAAAGCTGAGCAAGGATTAACTCAACCAGAAAATGATAAGACTGCTGAGCTTTAGTGCTGGCTACAAAGAGTTTTTTGAGGTGAAAAATCCCTGCAAGTCAATCCCAGCAAGCTATTAACAGGTGAAGTGCAAACGTGACATAAAAAAACTTCCCAGAATTACGTTTCACCCCATGTAGGCTGGAGGCAACAAGGTAAAAAGAAAGGTCACAAATCGGAGGAAGAGGTGTGGCTCTCTTCCACAAGTAGTTTCTATATTGGCCAGAGGAGTTTAGGGGATTTCCGTCTCACAAAGGAAAGTACCTTTCCTTCCAATGACGTGATTATGCCAAAACGAATTTACTTTCACATTTACTACAGTAACTAGTAAACCCAGCCATTCTCTACATCCTTTGTCTCCCTCTGTTTTATAATGAGGAGGAAATCACATGATATGGAGAGCTGCCTGAAGATGCCTGGTAAAGTACAGTGCTGCCCAAAATTATTCATACCCCTGGAAAATGACTTAAAGTTACTTTTATTCAACCATCAAGTAATTTTTTGACAGGAAATGACATAGGTGTCTCCCAAAAGATAATAAGACTATGTACAAGAGGCATTATTGTGGGGGGAAAAAACATTTCTCAGTTTTTATTTACATTTGAGCAAAACGTGTCCAGTCCAAAATTATTCATACCCTTCATAAACTGTCAGTCTGTGGAAAAATCCAAAGTTCTATACCATTCCAAATAGTCTAAGCTGTTCTAAAGCATCATAATTACCTTGATTAATTGGGAATAGCTATTTTAATCAACACAACAAGTGAAAGACAGCAGCTCTCTGCAGTTGGTTTGTGGACAGCCCTGGCTAAGACAAAGGAGCTCAGTGAGGAGCAGCGGCTGCACATTGTGGCTGCTCACAAGTCAGGAAAGGGCTACAAGGCAATTTCTAAAGATTTTCAAGTTCCAGTGGCTACAGTGCAAAGTAAAAAAATACAAGATGTTCTGTATTGTGGAAAATCTCAGAGGACGTGGACAGAAGCCAAAAGTGACACCTGTGCTGGCCAGGAGGATAGTGAGAGTGGTGAAAAAGAATCCAATGATCACCACCAAGGCCATCCTGGTGAGTCTGTGCTCTGCTGGTGGCAATGTCTCAAGGCAGACAATCCAACGGACACTGCACCTCTGCTGGATTCCACGGATGCGGACCAAGGAGGACACCACTTCTCCAGATAAGGCACACAAAAGCTCGCTTGGCCTTTGCAAATGGTCATCTGGACAAAGAAGAAGACTTCTGGTCATCTGTGTTATGGTCAGATGAAACAAAAATTGAATTGTTTGGTCACAATGGTGTTTCTTTCATTTGGCGTAAAAAATGAGAAGCCTTCAACCCAAATAACACCATCCCCACTGTAAAACATGGTGGTGGGAACCTAATGCTTTGGGAGTGTTTTTCAGCCAATGGACCAGGGAACCTAATCACGATAAACGACACCATGAAAAAAGAGCAATACATGAGAATTCTAAATGACAATATCAGGCAGTCTGCAGAGAAACTTGGCCTTGGGCACCAGTGGACATTTCAGCATGACAATGACCCAAAACACACAGCAAAATTGGTGAAGAAATGGTTAGCAGACAACAACATTAACGTTTTGGAGTGGCCCAGTCAGAGTCCTGACTTGACGTCAATTGAGATTCTGTGGAGGGAGCTAAAGATCAGGGTGATGGCAAGAAGATCCTCCAACGTGAGAGATTTGCAGCTCATTGCTAAAGATGAATGGTCAAAAATACCTGTGAAGACATGCTAAAAGCTGGTCTGCAATTAAGGGAAGAGTTTGATTGCTGTAATAGCCAATAAAGGCTTTTCTATTGATTATTGAAAAGGGTATGAATAATTTTGGACAGGACATGTTTTGTCCCCCCCCCCCCCCCCCCCACACACACACACACACACACATTAATGCCTCTTTAACATTGTCTTATTATCTTTTGGGAGACACCTATGTAATTTCCCATCAAAAATTACTTGCTGGTTCAATAAAAGGTAACTTTTAGTTAAAATTTGCCAGTGGTATGAATAATTATGGGCAGCATTGTATTCAATTTCAAGCAATCATGTAATGACCTAGATGAGCCACAAGATGGCAGTGCAGTATATAAAATCAACACAGCTGGACTAAAGAGCACCAGACCAAAATACAATAAATAATGCAGAAATGATTTAGGTGGGATGCAGAAAATTTAGACAAGAGCAAATTGTGATAGATTCAACACATTATGCATTTAAGGAAAAAAAAATCAAGAGCCTATTAGACAATATGTAGAAACGATCAATTAGTATAATTGCTGCATACATATCTCTATTGGCTGCCAGAGAGATACGTAGAGGGCGCACTTCTCTTGCGCAGACTGGCCATGAATGGCCGAAGGTACTGTAGAAGACTGAGGATGGCGGTGTGGGAGTGATACGTGCGCATGGGGCTGGAGGAAGCCCCAGGTATGTATAAAACTTTTATATCATCTCTTTCTTTTATGTTGGTGGTTGGGATTTTGCTGTAAATCTAGCGAGTGAACAGTCACCCCAACGCA
This sequence comes from Hyperolius riggenbachi, assembly GCF_040937935.1. Taxonomy (NCBI): domain Eukaryota; kingdom Metazoa; phylum Chordata; class Amphibia; order Anura; family Hyperoliidae; genus Hyperolius; species Hyperolius riggenbachi. The sequence continues at coordinate 34,665,951 of NC_090653.1, read as the reverse complement.
TCACAAGATGTAGCGTTCAGGATCATCTGAAGGGGAGTACACTGTTCCCCTTCTACCCACAGGCTTCAGAAGCTGCACCGTCATATGTTGTCATCCTTCCTCCCCCTTTCATAGCAACAGAATGTGTTGCTCGGCTGTAGCCTAGGACTTGTCTGTACAGCACTCGGCCCTGAACTGTCACCTGAAGGTTCAGGTTCTGATCTCAATAGACAACAGTCATTATACGTGTGCACATACCTTAAAGAGCCACTGTAGTGACATTTAGAAGAATGCAGTAAAATATTCAGGATACCCACTTTTATGATAATTTTCCTGGTGTCGGCATAAGAAGCACCACCTATAGCTTTACATTGCTGTATGTTGCTATACAGAGCTGCACCTGACAGGACTAAAGATACTACATGTGATGCATTTCAGAAGTAAATCAGGGAGAGGAAAGATTTTACAATAGGCAAAACACTGACTAACAATCTGTAAATAAACATGGTGAGAAAAAAGTACTTTTATTAACGACATTCTTTCCTACCGCTCCTCTTTAGGGCTCTATTCAAACAAACGACAGTGGTGCATCCACCGCCTGTCAGCTGCTCTGATGGATACACGGGGCATTTGCAGACAGCTGCAAACTTTGTGTAGTGGAGTAACTACAATTTATGGTGCCCCCAGCAAAACTTTGATTGGCCCCCCTAATGGTCACACCCCTTCCCTTGCCTTCCCTTGGTGCCCTCCACAGCATGGAGGTTCATCTCACAAGGGCCATAAAACAAGTGTAGTCATGCTCTTCACACCCATAACAAGTGTAGCCACAAACACACCTGATCTGAAGTATAGTCCCCTGTATGGGAGGGAGGGAAGGTTAGTAGTTAGGGGCCCCTCATGGCTCTGGGCCCCCTGCATGCTCCTCCTCTCTAGTTACCCTTTGGGGTAGTGGGTGACGCCTTTTCCCTTTCATGTACATTTGTGGGGCTATCAGCTGCGCGCTGCATGTTACAAGCGTTGGCTCTCTACTGTGCCACCAACTGCACTGCACGACATACACTGACACACGCAGTTTGGGCCCATTCACACTAGGGTGATCAGCGGGTGATTCCTGAAGTACTAGCACTTTTGAAAGTGCTGGCGCAATTGTAACCGTATGGCAGTAATCTCACTGCCGTAATTGCCGCTGATCGTGGGCATTTCGCAATTAACGGCAATCGCAAAACATGTTGAATGCAGCATTTTCTTGCGATGATGGAGCGATCACGATACAGTGCTTTTAAAAGCGCTGATCACGATCGATCTGAATCGCGAGAGTGTACAGTGATCAGAGTGTACAGCTAATCGCGGTAAAATCACCCATGCAAAGCGCTACCTATTTGCGACTTACAAGTGTGAATGGCCCCTTACAATCGCTGCCATTCGGGGGGAATACAAAATAACTACGTGGCTCTCTTTTCTTAGCTGATCGGCAGCTGAACCACATTGCAAGCGGGTAGCTCAGCCATCTATGTGAGCTAACTCTATCCCTCGAACTATTACCCTCAATTACCAGCTTGTACCCCTCGTCTAATAAGATCTTTGGAATACAACAAGGAATAAATATCGCGTCATCTTACATAGTACCATAAAAATAAAAACAAGCAAGCTATAAAGTAAAGCTGCACATAACAGCCCCACATTGTCCAGTTATCAGGTTTCTTACCACTTCTGAAGTTCTTCCAGTACATATACCCTAGGATGAGGACGACGAGTCCCAACACGAAGACCACCGTAGCCACACTGATCTTTATAATCTGTATCTGGGTCAAACCAGGTCCTGCTCAAACAAGAAGAGTAGATGAGATAAGCAACCAATAAACAACAACGTGATGATGTCAGATTATGGAGATGAGGTGAGAAAAAGCAGCACAAAGAGAGTTGAAGAATAAAGCCTGTACACACCTTCAAGTTCAATCGTCCAATCACTGACCAATTTTACCACCTCCATGTAGTATGAAAGATTCCATTCACAATCTGATCATAGTATTCAAAATCTGTTGGCCCTCATACTACATGGAGTAGGTAAAATTAGCCAATCATTGGCCAATAAAGATTGAAGGTCTGCACCAGGCTTAACCAGTTCTGAATCCTTTGAAGGCACATCTACTCCCCTGGAAACTTCACTTGTGGATCAGGAGTGCAGATATGCATCTGGGTGTAGTCGATCATGGCGAGTGATCGCGAGCGCTCCCGCACATGTCCGCAAGTGCCCCCGTTGCTGACCCGCCGATCAGTGATTGGTGACTGGGAACATTTGTTCCTAATGCAGATCAAAGTGCCCAGAAGTAACGATTACCGGCATCAGCAAGATGCCTGTGGTCATTAACAAAAAAAAAAAAAACAGACATGCACATTACTTCCTGTATATCTAGTGGCCAAAAATGAAAACTAAAAGTAAAATGCATTAAAATAAATAAATCGCCCATTAATTTTTAACCCTTTCTACCCATATTTGCCTAAGTAAAGCACAGGAGAAAAAAAAAAAAAAAAAACATGAATGGTTACCTTAGAGACTTAGCTTTTTTCAATGTGTAAGTCATGAGGGTAGATTACTGTTATTTTTGTAACTAAAGGCTTTTAGTTTAAAAAAATAGAAAATGGAAAAAATACACTTTTATTTCCAAATACAATATTGTCGCCATACATTGTTCTAGGCCAGGGCTGCCCAATAGGTCGATCGCGATCTACCGGTAGATCGCGACCGCCTTCAGAGTAGATCGTGGCCGGGCGGCCGCGTCTTGACTTATTCTGCAGCCACGGCTGTCAGATTTTGCTGCCAGAGCAGCATCAGTGAGGAGAGGGGAGGCGCGGCTGAAGAGGAGGCGTGGCTGAAGGGGAGAGGAGTGAAGGAGGATATAGCGTCTCCTCCCCGCCAGGCTGCTCGTGACAGAGTGTCTTCCAGGGCTGCCAACCATCATCCAGTTCCTGGCTAGCAGAGAAAGCTCTCCTTAGGTCAGTAGTGCTACCCGAGTGCCATCTTCCTGCCTCAGCTGTATTATGCCATCTTAATGCACAGCATGCATCTTCCAGCCACTGCCGACTGATAAGCTGTCAGCAGGGAGATGCATGCAACAGTCAGCAGCACAGCTAAGGATGCTTCCGTGCTGAGATGTGATAACCTGGTGTCGCCCTTCCTAGAAAACAGCATGGGGTCACAGGAGTGAAGAGAGAAGGGGGAAGCTGTTCTCCAGGCAAGGAATGGGGGTTGATGAGCGATTAAGTGTGAAGCAGGGAAGGAGAGTGATTCTCTGCTGAAACTAGAGCTGAGCTTTGTGTAAATAATTATCCTGTAAATAGCACAGGGACACAGCTCTAAAAGTTAAAATGCATTGTTTTATATTTTTAACTGGTTCTTGGGAGCTGCTCAGATGCTGGTAATATGGTAGCAGCAGTTCTGAGTGAGTCTAGTGGAGGTTAACTTCCTGCTGTATAGCCTGAATGTGGGACAGGCAGAAATTACTTTTTCTCTTTGCAGAACTGAGCCTAACTATTCTGGGATATGGGGGAACGTGTGTGTGTGTGTGGGGGGGGGGGATGTCAAGACAGTGTGTGTGTGTGTGTGTACGTAGGAGGGGGGTAGATCTCCTGGGCTCTGCAATTTTTAAAGTAGCTCGCGAACCGAAAAAGTGTGGGCACCCCTGTTCTAGGCCTAGGGACATAATTGAAATGTTGTAATAAATGGGCAAATAAAGTGAGTGTGCTTTATCCATAGTTCCACTTTTTATTTTTAAACTATAATGGTTCAAAACTGAGAAATAATGTTTTTTTTTTTTTTTTTAATTACCTAAAATAATTCTTAGCAAAAAGGAACACCCAAAGAAAGCCTGATTGTGGGAGGGGGGAAAAAAAAAAAAAAAGAAAAGAAAAAAAAAAAAGGTACAAATTATTTTGCCGCGATAGATGGTGATAAAGTTCTTGGTAAATGAACGGGAAGAGTGTGATATGTAAAAGTTGCTGTGTTATTAAAGTGACGCTAAAGCAAAAAAAAAAAAAAATGATATGATATGATATAATGAATGGTATGTGTAGCATGGATAAACAATAGAATATTACTATCAAAGAAAAGAGTCTCATACTCTTATTTTCAGTTATATAAGCTTTAGGTTATTTTAGGATTTCCATAAATTGTAATGAAGAGGTTTATTTTTCATGCTGTATCTAATCCACATTATTTGTAACAGTGAAGAAATTCTGCGTTTAGTTCCACTTCAAGGCTCCCACTTGTAGCTACATAGGTCTGTTGAACCTTAATCAATCGAATGACTCCTACACCACAGTAATTCATTGTTAAGACCTCCATAAAGTTAGTATGCCAATGATAGCGATGACACCCCCCCCCCACCCCCATTTCCTCTGCAATTCCATACTCACTCCAGTTCTTTGCTATTGGTGTAGTCAGGGTTGAATGATACACCATGCACGTGTAGTTGTCTGAAGGCAGGGAATTCCTCATGTCCATGGTAGCCACCAACTGGTAGGTCCAGTCTCCGACCTGTACAGCCTCCGAGTGATTCTTCACAAAAACGTCATTTTTGAACCATGCTACCCCAATATCAGGAGGGTAAAACCCGGACACATGGCAGATCAGGACTGGCAGGCCCTCACTGTGCACCACGACTGGCAAGAAGACCTCTACCGATGGTTCAGCTAGAGAGATAGACAACAAGAGATGTGGGTAAGGGACATTATACCAATTGTAATGCGCATATAGCTACAAGATATACAGCGTATACACACACAACTATTCACATCACACCTGCTACAAGAGGGACTTACAAGCTTATCTCACTACTATATGTACTCTGCAAAAAGACATGTTCACAAGACAACCTACCAACAGATTTTGTTTAGGTAAACAACAAAACACATATAGCGTAATAGGTCTTAAAGAAAACCTGTATCGAGAAAAATGTCCCCTGGAGGGTACTCAACTCGGGTGAGAAGCCTCCGGATCCTATTGAGGCTTCCCCGTCCTCCTGTGTCCCGCGGCGGTCTCGCTGCAGCCCTCCGAACAGCGGGGATGTAAATATTTACCTCCCCGACTCCAGCTCAGTATCCTCTCTCCGCTCGGAGATAGGCGGAAATAGCTGATCGCTGTCGGGCCGCTCTACTGCGCAGGTGCAAGTCTCCTGCGCCTGCATAGTAGAGCGGACCCGACTGAGATAGGCTATTTCCGCCTATCTCCGTCAGAAGAGCCACAACAGCACCACCGCTGGAGCCAGGGAAGGTAAATAAATCAGCGCTTGCCAGCCTTGTCGGAGGAGGACTCCGGGTCGCTTCGGGGGAGCCAGCGCTGGACAGCCTGCAGCTACAGGGATGGGGGAAGCCACATTAAGATCCAGAGGCTTCCCAAGACGAGTACCCCCCAGGGAACGTTTTTTTTTGTTACAGAATCTCTTTAACCTTCCTGGCGGTAACCCCGAACGTAGTCCGGGGTAAGCCGCGCAGGAGGTTTTCTCAGGCCCTGCTGGGCCGATTTGCGCAATTTTTTTTTGCTGCACGCAGCTAGCACTTTGCTAGCTGCATGAGCACACCGATCGCCACCTCCCCGCGCCGATTCGCCGCTATCCGCGTCGCTGCAGAACGCCCCCCCTAGACCCCTGCGCTGCCTGGCCTATCAGCGCCAGGCATCGCTGAGGGGTGGATCAGGACTCCCTTAGACGTCACGACGTCCATGACGTCATCCCGCCCCGTCGCCATGGCAACGGGGGAAGCCCTCCAGGAAATCCCGTTCTTTGAACGGGATTTCCTGATCGCCGATCACCGGAGGCGATCAAAGAGGGTAGGGGGATGCCGCTGCACAGCGGCTATCATGTAGCGAGCCCTAGGCTCGCTACATGATTTAAAAAAAAACAAAAAACGGCTGCACTGCCCCCTGGCGGTTTTTAATAGACCGCCAGGAGGGTTAATGAAAGTGCTTCTCACACTACAACACATGTATACTCAATTCCCGTTAGAAGCGGAGGAGCAATGCATGTTACTGGAGGAGATGTCCAAACAAGCTGCCAGGGTCAGCAGCTAAACCCAGATGGAACTCCAACCAAGTTTAAAAACTCTGTCATGCAGGACACTGATAGCAACGCCTCACAGGAGTACATCACTAAGTCTCTCCGTCACTATGCATTTCTGGCTCCTCCCCCTTCATCACCTGGGCCCTGAAATGCCTAGTGATGGAGAGACTTTGGCCCATATGCAATTCCTTTTTTCTCCGGAGTTTTCTCCTAGGAGATCAATTTTCATTTTCGATTTAGAATACATTTTAAGCACTTTGTAATGGCAAAAGTACCAAAATGACCATTCAATCGCTGCTTACATCTATACACGTGCCACCAAGATTGTTGGACATTGATTTGCATTCCTATTACTTTTAACCCCTTCCCGGCCACCTAACACCGATAGGCGTCGGGAAGGTGGCTCCCCCAGGACTGCCTAATGCCGATCGGCATCAAGAGATAAGCGGTAATCACGCGCGCATCCCCGCTGAATAACGGAGCGGACCAGCTGTACATTCACCGCAGCTGCGCTTCTGGATTCTATTCCTTGGTGTGCTTACAAACACATTCCACATCCCTAAGGAAGAAATTGCGGATACATAGCAGGTAATCTTCAACAACAGTACACCCTGTGCATTAAAACACACTATGCGGAGATTACTTCCACCACATGCAGGATGGGGACACACACCCCCCTTTAATTCCCTGCTCACCGGACAACTCTTGCTCTTAAAGGGGAACTGAAGAGAGAGGTATATGGAGGCTGCCATGTTTATTTCCTTTTAAGCAATACCAGTTGCTTGGCAGCCCTGCTGATCCTCTGCCTCTAATACTATTAGCCATAGCCACTGAACAAGCATGCAGCAGATCAGGTGTTTCAGACTCTGACAAGACTAGCTGCATGCTTGTTTCTGGTGTTATTCAGATACTACTGCAGAGAAATACACCAGCAGGGCTGCCAGGCAACTGGTATTGATTAAAAGGAAATAAATATGGCAGCTTCCGTATACCTCTTACTTCAGTTCCCCTTTAAGCGTATCAGTGTATCTTTAAAACCGAACTCTAAAAATAAAGCAGAAATCCGCTTTCCATAGCATAAAAAATTCTTTTAATATGGATCACAGGCCCCAAATTACATTAAGCGTACCAAATAAATGATTAAAACAGCATATCTCACATATCCTCATCACAGACAGGTCTCTCCGCCTTTCCACTGGCAAACCCTCTGTCTGGCGTCGGATCAGGTAGCGTGCGTGTCTCTGGCTCCGCCTACGCGTTTAATCACTAGGGGGCGTGACTCATCAGGAGCAATTGTACAGTGGTGCGATCCAGTGTAGCATTGTACGGGGGATGGCTCTGTCACTGGGCTGTCCCCAGGAGAGGCTCACAAACAATCGTCTCTCATAGGCCGATGCCTATAAGAACGTTAAATAACGAAAACCACGTGAAACCGTTAACGAAAACCATGTGTTCTTACGCATTAAAATGAAAAGTTCTATGGAGATATAACGAAATATAACGAAATGTGCATGTCAAGCCTAGTACGAACAACCGTTTTCTAACGATGTACTACTTTTGCAAACGATCGTCGTTTAAAAAAAATCCACCAAGGCAGATCTTTCGTTTTTACCGATCTAGCTCGTCCATCGTTTGACTTAAAGGTCATTGGAGTTTTTTTAAAACGATCGTCATTTGAAATGATCGGGGAACGATCGTTTCAAACGACTATAGTCGCATGTGTGTACGCACCTTAAGCCAAGTGCACCCTACATACATAAATTAAGTAGCCATGTTCCCCAGATAACAGAATTAAGCTGATTTCAGATCTGAATGATGTGGAGGCATGGGGGTGCAGCACAGGGGCAGGCATGGGGGTGCAGCACAGGGGCAGGCATGAGACGCAGCACAGAGGCAGGCATGGGGGTGCAGCACAGGGGCAGGCATGAGACGCAGCACAGAGGCAGGCATGGGACGCAGCACAGGGGCAGGCATGGGGGTGCAGCACAGGGGCAGGCATGAGACGCAGCACAGGGGCAGGCATGGGGGTGCAGCACAGGGGCAGGCATGGGGGTGCAGCACAGGGGCAGGCATGGGACGCAGCACAGGGGCAGGCATGGGACGCAGCACAGGGGCAGGCATGAGACGCAGCACAGGGGCAGGCATGGGGGTGCAGCACAGGGGCAGGCATGGGGGTGCAGCACAGGGGCAGGCATGGGGGCGCAGCACAGGGGCAGGCATGGGGGCACAGCACAGGGGCAGGCATGGGGGCACAGCACAGGGGCAGGCATGGGGGCACAGCACAGGGGCAGGCATGGGGGTGCAGCAGAGGGGCAGGCATGGGGGTGCAGCACAGGGGCAGGCATGGGGGTGCAGCACAGGGGCAGGCATGGGGGTGCAGCACAGGGGCAGGCATGGGGGTGCAGCACAGGGGCAGGCATGGGGGCACAGCACAGGGGCAGGCATGGGACGCAGCACAGGGGCAGGCATGGGGGTGCAGCACAGGGGCAGGCATGGGGGTGCAGCACAGGGGCAGGCATGGGGGTGCAGCACAGGGGCAGGCATGGGGGCGCAGCACAGGGGCAGGCATGGGACGCAGCACAGGGGCAGGCATGGGACGCAGCACAGGGGCAGGCATGGGGGTGCAGCACAGGGGCAGGCATGGGGGTGCAGCACAGGGGCAGGCATGGGGGCGCAGCACAGGGGCAGGCATGGGGGTGCAGCACAGGGGCAGGCATGGGACGCAGCACAGGGGCAGGCATGGGACGCAGCACAGGGGCAGGCATGGGACGCAGCACAGGGGCAGGCATGGGGGTGCAGCACAGGGGCAGGCATGGGGCGCAGCACAGGGGCAGGCATGGGGGCGCAGCACAGGGGCAGGCATGGGGGGCAGCACAGGGGCAGGCATGGGGGGCAGCACAGGGGCAGGCATGGGGGCGCAGCACAGGGGCAGGCATGGGGGCGCAGCACAGGGGCAGGCATGGGGCGCAGCACAGGAGCAGCTTGGTGCCTATGGTGCTGTGGCGCCTATTATTATTATTATTATTTATTTATTTATTTATAAAGCGCCAACATATTCCGTTGCGCTGTACAATGTAAGAAAACAAACAAGGGATACATAATGATACAGACAATGATAAACATGAAAATATGAACACTGATACAAGATACAGCACTGCTGATTACAATTTGATTTAACAGGATGACTAAAATGTATAAATTTCTAACAGTGTGCAAGCAATTGAATTAATAACATTCCATGACACAAAAGGGTGAGAGCCCTGCCCTTGCGAGCTTACAATCTAAAGGAATGGGGTGGAAACAAGAGGTGGGGGAAGTATACAGTATATGTACAGGCAGTGCGTAATTACGTTATTTAGCTAATGCCTATGGCATTAGCCATGCCTGCACCCCTCTGGATACACCTCTGCAGGCATATGAAACCTGTTTGGGTATCTAGTAGGTAAGTTAACATCTGTACAGGTATATAAGATCCTGAAAAAAATTAATGAGCCTGCTTTGGGAAGTAGCAATAGCTGTATTGTTTTTTTTTGACTGATCACTATAGCTCTCCTCTTCCAGAGCAGGGTGTTGTAGTCACACTTGTTATTGGTGGAGGGAGTTTGGTGGACACACTGTTATGGAAGGGGATCATGGTGGACCCACTGATTATATTACACTAGAAGGTGGGCCCCCAGGCTGTGGAGAATACTGCAGGGAAAGGGGTGTAAACATTGGATGAGCCTCATCAAAGTATCACTGGGGGAGAAGAGGGGACCCTAAGACTTGTAGTTACACCCCTACTTCTGGGATACTTATTTGCCTATTGCCCAATTGGGATGATTAACCCTCTGATATTTTCTATAACAAGACTTCACCAATGGATGCACTCACCCCTCCTCTCTACTGTCTTCTCCCAGAAGGTCCCAATGTTCTGCTTGCAGCGTTCCTTCTCTTTTTTAACTCGATCTGGCATTTGTGGATCCATGTTCAGGCGGGCTGAGAATATCCTCACCACGTCAAGCACCTGCTCAATACTTCTTGTTGGTATAAACATTCCAGCTGACTCATCATAAAGGAGCACAAACTGGCGATTGAAATTAAAACCATAGATAAAACTATTATTTCCTTCCTTGTCATCGCTGTAGGTGCACACCGTCATCTCCTGCATCACATAGCCTGCAAAGACAAGTCAGAAGCATTACTGCACTGGAAAATAATGAAATATTACCCATCATACTTTGCCTGGCTTCCTGAAGTTCTATTGTATGTTCTAGAATTTCACCTGCAGGGAGGCAATTAGTTTATCAGCTGATCTGATCATGTGATCTTGTCTTGCTGTTGCATCCTGTGTAGGCCGATTGTGACCAGCCAATCACAGAAGTTCAAACTGATGAACAGATATTCTCCATAACACAAATGCTCCATGTACATTCTGCCTCTGAAGAAGTTGGTTTAAACCAGCGAAACAGCTGGCAGGCACTTTATACCCCCACTGCTGTGTACCGGCTATCTCCCCACCGAAATAAAGGGATGGTACTTATCCGTTAGCCGGGCGCATCCGGCAGGTGGCGACAAAACTCCACCAGAGTTTCATCTTTCCCTACTATCCATGTCGGCCTGGAGTATAGTAATTAGCGCCACCTGCCGGATGCGCCCGGCTAACGGATAAGTACCAAAGGGATTTTAAGAAGTGGTGCCTCCATTTTCTTCTTCTATACTTAGGGCCGCGCCTGGGCGGGTGCTGCGGGTGCATTGCACCCAGGCGCCTCTCTCTGAGGCGCCGCCCAGCCGCCGCTCACCCCCTCTGGCCGCCGCTCCCCCACTCTAGCCGCCGCTCCCCTCTCCCTCTAGCATGTCAGACCTCGATCAGGCGGCGACCAATAGTGCGGGCACTAGGACCTAGCACACCGCACTGATATGCGGAAGTGACATCACTTCCGCATATAGAGCGGGTGCGTCCGGCGCCCGCTCTTACTGGTCGGGTCGCCCGCTGATCCTGAGGTCTGACGCTGGGCTGCTGCTGCTGGCTGCAAGGTGAGGGGGGAGCAGCGGCTAGAGTAGGGGGTCCCTGTCACTCATTGCCTAAACGGGGTCCCTGTCACTCACTACCTAAAGGGGGTCCCTGTCACTCACTACCTAAAGGGGGTCCCTGTCACTCACTACCTAAAGGGGGTCCCTGTCACTCACTACCTAAACGGGGGTCCCTGTCACTCACTACCTAAACGGGGCTCCCTGCCACTCACTACCTAAGCGGGGCTCCCTGTCACTCACTGTCTAAACGGGGGTCCCTGTCTCTCACTGCCTAAACGGGGTCCCTGTCACTCACTAGCTAAACGGGGCTCCCTGTCACTAGCTAAACGGGGCTCCCTGTCACTCACTAGCTAAACGGGGCTCCCTGTCACTCACTAGCTAAACAGGGTCCCTGTCACTCACTACCTAAAGGGGGTCCCTGTCACTCACTACCTAAAGGGGGTCCCTGTCACTCACTACCTAAACTGGGGTTCCTGTCACTCACTACCTAAACTGGGGTCCCTGTCTCTCACTGCCTTAACAGGGGTCCCTGTCACTCACTGCCTAAACGGGGCTCCCTGTCACTCACTAGCTAAACGGGGCTCCCTGTCACTCACTAGCTAAACGGGGCTCCCTGTCACTCACTAGCTAAAGGGGCTCCCTGTCACTCACTAGCTAAACAGGGCTCCCTGTCACTCACTAGCTAAACGGGGGTCCCTGTCACTCACTACCTAAACGGGGGTCCCTGTCACTCACTACCTAAACGGGGTCCCTGTCTCTCACTACCTAAACTGGGGTCCCTGTCTCTCACTGCCTAAACTGGGGTCCCTGTCACTAGCTAAACGGGGCTCCCTGTCACTCACTAGCTAAATGGGGTCCCTGTCACTCACTAGCTAAACGGGGCTCCCTGTCACTCACTAGCTAAACGGGGTCCCTGTCACTCACTACCTAAAGGGGGTCCCTGTCACTCACTACCTAAAGGGGGTCCCTGTCACTACCTAAACTGGGGTTCCTGTCACTCACTACCTAAATTCGGGTCCCTGTCTCTCACTGCCTAAACGGGGGTCCCTGTCACTCACTACCTAAACGGGGGTCCCTGTCACTCACTACCTAAACTGGGGTCCCTGTCTCTCACTGCCTAAACTGGGGTCCCTGTCACTCACTACCTAAACGGGGGACATGGGTGTGATTAGGCAGGACATGGGTGTAGTTATGTGGTTGGGCGTGGTTAATTTAACCACTCCCATAGGCGCCAGAGAAAACCTTGCACCCAGGTGCCAGGCACCCCAGGCTCACCCCTGTCTATACTACACAAATTCTCCATAATGTACAATAATGATTGAAAATGGTCAATAGGGCCCGGTTCACACTTGTAAATTGCGACCACAATCACCTAGCGATTGTGATTTTCCGTTACATTTCTTAATGATTGCATTTTGCGATTCTCATTCTGGTGAAAAAGAATTGCAACGCAATTGATAGGAAAATGCTGCATGTAGCACGTTTGCGATTATCACAAACACTCTGCAATCGCTGCAGTAAGAGTAATCACACAGTATTACTCGAGCAGTAGCGATTTGCTGATCGCTGGCGATTCGCGCCCCAGTGTGAACAGGGCCTAAGACGTTAAAGAAAACCTGAACTGAAAATTAAAAGTCAAAATAAACATACACAAGTCATACTTACCTCCCATGTAGTCTACTTATCAATCTCTTTCTCCTCTCCTGCGTCCTGTTTGTTCACTGTGATCAATAGAATTCTCCGTCCTCCATTTTGAAAATGGCCATTACACCATAACAGCTTTCTGCTCAGCACACATTTAAACTGTAACATCGCCCACTTGAGCCATAGGGAAACATGGAAATATCAGTTCTCCTCTCAGCTGTAACTGACACATAACTGACAGCAACTGATATATTTCAGTTCTGACAAAATGTTGTCAGAACTGGAAGGTATCATTGTCTGAAGAAAATGGTGAGCTTCTGAGAGGAATTGATGGCAAGGTAATTATGTAATGTTCATTTGAAGTTACCTCATGTGTTTATTTTAAATAATTGTACTCAGTACAGGTTCCCCTTTAAGGCCTCCTTTCCACGAACTGTTGAGCTGTGTGCTCAGCAAGCAGTTACCAGGCAGCAACAAGCAGTTATCATGCAGCAGCAAGCAGTTACCAGGCAGCAGTAAGCAGTTACCAGGCAGCAGCAAGCCGTTACCAGGCAGCAGCGAGCCGTTACCAGGCAGCAGCGAGCCGTTACCAGGCAGCAGCGAGCCGTTACCAGGCAGCAGCGAGCCGTTACCAGGCAGCAGCGAGCCGTTACCAGGCTGCAACAAGCAGTTACCAGGCTGCAACAAACAGTTACCAGGCAGCAGCGAGCAGTTACCAGGCAGCAGCGAGCAGTTACCAGGCAGCAGCGAGCAGTTACCAGGCAGCAGCGAGCAGTTACCAGGCAGCAGCGAGCAGTTACCAGGCAGCAGCGAGCAGTTACCAGGCAGCAGTGAGCAGTTGAGAGAGTTTAAGAGGCATTTCACTGCCTATCAGCGGTCCGTGGAAAGGAGGCCTAATACTGAGAGATGGTCAACGAGATGCAAATAATTTTAAATGTATGCAAATATATCTGCTAGTTTTATGTAAAGTTTATACAGCTGGGAAATGGGCTCTATCAAATATCACGGCAGCCGGATTTGAGGGCTGGAACCCACAGGAGCGCTTTTGGCAGCGTTTTGGCAGCACTGCGATACGCTAGCAGTTTGCCAAAACGCTGGGCTAATGTTAATGGATGGGGAAACTTCCACAGGAGCATTTGCGTTTCTCAGAAACGCAAACGCAGGACGTGCAGCATTTTGGGAGCGTTAGCGCTTCAATGTAAAGTATTGAACCGCTAGCGGAAACGCTCAGCAAAACCTAAACTGAGCGGTTTTGCTAGCGTTTTGCGGGTCAGCACACTGTAACAAAATTAAAAATAATTCACAGGACCAATCAGGATAAAAACGCGAAACGCAAAACGCTACACAACCGCTGAGGAAAAAAATACACTGTTGCAAAACGCGACCGAAAACTCGCATGAATCCGCTTGCAAACCGTTCAGGCAAAACGCTAGCGGTTGCGTTTTGCGTTTGCGGATTTCAGTGGGTTCCAGGCCTGATGGGTCTGTTTTCAAGCTGCATAAATTGACATGATATTAGCAGATATGTTTGCATAAACTCAGAATAATTTGCATCTCATTGACCATCCCTACTAATAATTTCAGTTTGCATGAAAATGGGCTCTATTCTCAAAGACTTCCCGCATGCGGTAATGTACATGCGGGAAGTTTGCGACCAAAACACCGTCAAGTTGACATTCTCAAAATGTTCCGCATGTTTTTTCTGCATGTGGAAAAAGTGTGGAAAAAGTGCGGGATTCATGCAGAAAAATTTCCGCAAAAGTCGGTATTTTCCGCAATAAATGGCGGTACTTATCCGTTAGCCGGGCGCATCCGGCAGGTGGCGCTAATTACTATTCCCCCTCCAGGCCGACATGGATAGTAGGGAAAGATGTAACTCTGGTGGAGTTTTGTCGCCACCTGCCGGATGCGCCCGGCTAACGGATAAGTACCTAAATGGCTGTTTCCGCATCTTTTTTCCCGCATGCGGAAAACATGCGGAAAATATTAGTGAATGTGGAAAAAATGCGGAGTTTACCGCTGGCGGAAATTTAGCGGTAAAATTTTGCGGTGTTTTTGCCTCTTAGTGAATAGAGCCCATTATAATGCAAATTATATGTAGCTTGGAATAAGGAAAGACTGATTCTGATTGGCCTGATTCTAAAGGTGGTCACTAACAATACAATTTGCCGAACGATCGTTTATGAATGATTCTTCGTATGAACGATCAGAAATGATCGTTTGGGACCAGAGCTGTGGAGTCGGTATAAAAATGATCTGACTCCAACCCTGAGTCCACAGTTTAAGAAACTACCGACTCCAGGTACCCAAAATGCCTCTGACTCCTCAACCCTGACTCCTTAGGCTACATACACACTTGAGATAAAAGTCTTTGGAAAATGAAAGATCACAGACCAATTTTACCCCCCTCCATGTAGTATGAGAGCCACACCTTCACAGTCTTTTCTATGGAGCTGAACTCCCCATCAGAAAAAAATCTTTGCAAGATGTTGCACACACAGATGCTGAACAGACACAAAAGATCAGTATCTGCAAAAGATCTGTTCCTGCAAAAGATCCGTTCCTGCAAATTGCATTCATAGTCTATGAGATCTGCAGATCATCATACACACCTTGTTTAACAGACATTCATCTGCAGATCTGATAATCATCTGCAGATCTGAAGATCCATCCTGGTGGATCTGATCTGCAGATGAATGTCTGTTAAACAAGGTGTGTATGAGGATCAGTGGTGCTCTCACGAATGGTCGTGCTCACGTGATTCACGGCCATTTGTACGCATCACGAAGGCCGTGATCCGCATGGATCACGACATCGCGTCAAATCCGGATCACGGCATGCGTACGAAAATAGTAATCACGGCCGTGATGCGGATTTTTCCCAAAACATGTCACTGGGCCAATCAGAGGCCCCTGACGCAGGCTAGAGCAACCAATCACAGGAGGGGAGGCTTGCTTCCCTGCTGAAACTTCCAGACAGTTGTCCGCATGCCCATTGCCCAGCATGCATAAGAACACGTACGTTTTTACGTGTACGAGCTGAAGTTACGCATGCGCAGTTAGTGTGTACGGGTACTGGGCTGCCTTTACGTATTGAACACTATGTCACGTACATACATGCGGATTTTTATGTACGCATGGCCTACCGATACGCATGCGCACTCTCACCTGTTAACACGTACATTTCTACGCATGGCGGCATGGCGATACGCATGGGGGAAAATACGGGTCACGACCAGTCACGACACGGCATTGCGGATTTTTATAATACTGAACACGGGGAAAGACGGGTAGAGCCGGTTGCGGCAAAATATACAGGATGCGATCACGGGTTGATACGGATGCGGCTCCAATAATAACGGCTGCATGCGGATCCGTGATTGAGGGGTATCCGAGCAACACTGATGAGGATCTGCAGATATCATAGACTATGAATGCATTTTGCAGGAACAGATCTTTTGCAGGAACTGATCTTTTGCAGATAATGATCTTTTGAATGTGTACAGCATCTGTGTGTGCAGCATCCTGCAAAGATTTCTGTCTGATAGGAAGTGCAGCTCCATAGAATAGACTGTGTAGGTATGTCTCTCATACTACATGGAAGTGGGTAAGATTGGTCTGTGATCTTGCCTTTTCCAAAGACTTTTATCTCAAGTGTGTATGTAGCATTATTGATCATCTACAATAGGGATGGTTTATGAAGGTAATAGTGAATTAGTGTTTGTACTATGGCAGTAGAGTGCACATCCTTGCTGAAAGCAAACCAGAAGTGAATAAAAAGAAAAATTATTATAACATTATTATTATTATTATAGGATTTATAAAGTTTTTATATTGGTACTTATCCGTTAGCCGGGTGCATCCGGCAGGTGGCGCTAATTACTATTCCCCCTCCAGGCCGACATGGATAGTAGGGAAAGATGTAACTCTGGTGGAGTTTTGTCGCCACCTGCCGGATGCGCCCGGCTAACGGATAAGTACCTTTATATTTTTTTGTAATGCAAGATTGTAACTCAACTAATTCTGCCCACTTTTGCTGGATTACGTACAGCTTCTACATTGTGGGGTAGACTGGATATATTTGGATAGCATACATACAGCGGCGTAGCTAAGGAACTGTGGGCCCTGATGCAAGTTTACATTGGAGCCCCCTAAACACTCTTTATGTAGCAATTGATACGGCGCACCAAAACCTGCCAATGGTAACTGCAGTGTCAGAGGTGCAAAAAGGGGATGGGGAACAGCTTGTTAATGATTACTACTATTCAAAGCATCTATAGAAGTGATTATTATGAGCACAGGACCAATAGAGAGCCAATACTGTAGCTGAGGGAAGGCCCTTCGGGGGCCCGATGCGGTCACAACCTCTACTGCTACGCCCCTGTATACATATCAAACACTGGCCCACAGGCAAATTGGACTGCAGTGCCATCAAATTTGGCCTGCCAGTGTTTTCCTCACTTTGCATTATATTTGGCCCGTAAAGACCTGGCCATACACTTATAGATTTGCAGCAGATTCGACCATCAGATAGATTTCTGTCAGATGCCTATCAGGTCGAATCTGACAGGAATGTATCTGATGTGTGCCACACAGTCGTAATCGAATTTCAATAGATTTCAAAATGCAGTGTTGCACCATTCGATTCAATGCAACCCTATGGGCTATCGATCGGCTGCCAGCAGCCGATCGACCCAGATTTTCCATCCGGACTGATCGACCAAATCAATCGAAATTGGCTGGAATTCAATCGATCTGCTGATCGATCATGCTTTCTGCTGCATCGAATTCTAGCCGATTCAATGAAAATTGGTCGAATCGGCCATCTATCGATGGCTAAAATCGACCAGTGTATGGTCCCCTTAAGAGGGAGGGGATGTCAATCCCTCTTCAAAAGCACCTCCCTCTGACATCATCTTCCTTGGTTCTACATACCTCAATATCCTCAAGGGACTGCACAGCCCATAGATGTGTGTAAGGGCCCGTTTCCACTTGTGCGTTGCGATTCCTGTGCGGAAAAAGCATGTGCGATTTCGCATGCGGATGCGTTTTTCCATGCGTTTTTCAATGCGATTTCGCATGCGTTTTGTGGCCAAGCGTTTTTAACCATGTCAATGCTGGTGTGCTTTTTACGTTGTTTTTACACAAAAACGCATGCGAAAACTCATAAAAAAATGCGTTTTTACTATTAATTACACCGTATGCGATTCTCTGATAGCTCTGCCTTGCAGGACAAGTGGTAACAGCCCCATCCACTTGTATTGTCTATGCAGGAAACACATGCAGATTCGCTCTAGTGGAAACGGGCCCTAAGGGCTCGTTCACATCTAGGGCGATTTTGTCCTTTTTTCAAGCGCAGGTCATTTTCAAAATCGGCCAAAACCGCTTGTGCAATGATTCTCTACGAGAAGGTTCATATCAGTGCGTTTTGTCTGCTTTACACTACGCAAAGTGTTGCCTGTACCGTTTTGGGGGCAATTTTGCTCTAATGGAAAGTATAGGAAGAGAGCTAAACGCTCACAAAATCTCTTTATGCAGCGATTGTGTTTGCGTTTTTAAAGGAAACCAGAGATGAACGCTTTGGCACAAAGTAAACATATCCCCCGATAGATTTTACTAAATAAATACTATACCTGGTATTTTCGCCGCTATGGTGTGCCGGTTTTTTGTGTTTTTTTTTACTAAAACTCCGTGCAAAACACAGTTCACCAGAAAAGCATATTATTTAGTGGGCTGTGTGCAAAATGAAATCACCATTTCTAAAAACCTCTTATGACTAACAAATATAGATTTAAAAAAAACAACTTTTTTATTATACCCAGCTCCTCCCATCTCATCACAGCTCTCTGTGATGCTGCAAATATACAGAACAGGAAATCAGAGCCAGAAGGGGGCAGGCTTGGGCTTGAAAAGACATCAGAGAAGACAGACTCAGCTATAATGATTTCTGAGCAAAGCCAGACTGAATGCTCAGTCGGGGATTTTATCAGGGCTGATAAGAAGCAGGCTGAGCAGTGAAGGATGAAACAGAGAGCAGAGTAGGTGATTTCTCTAATGTTCCCACTGATATATATGGTAAAATTCATGAGGGTGCTTCGTCTCTGGCTCACTTTAAGAATAAATACATTGTATTTATTCTTTTCCGGGTCAAAGATTTTACTTCCTGACTGACGGCAGGAAGCGACAAAACAGAATCGCTTTGCAAAAGTGCTTAAAAAAGCGCTTTGCACGCAGTGGAGCACCGGTAGGAGGAAAAAAAACGCTCAAAAAATCAAAAATTGCTGCTGTCAGAGGGGAGGTGACATCAGCTTCTCTGACATGCCCTACTCAGACATGCCACCACACACACACAAAATCACTCACAAACATAACCACACACACACACACACACACACACACACACACACACACACACACACACACACACACACACCAATACACACACACACACGCATACACACACACACACACATGATGCAACCACACACACACATCAATACACACACACATCAATACACACACACACACACATCAATACAAACACACACACACGCCCCCACAAATATAACCACACACAATAACAAAACCACATAGACACACAATCACAACCACTACACATTACAATATCACTAACAATCATCTATCCCAGACTCCATGCAGCTTAATCACTGACTCCATGCAGCTAGTCACCCTCTATCACTGACTCCATGCAGGTAAACTAACCCTCTATCACTGACTCCATGCAGGTAAACTAACCCTCTATCACTGACTCCATGAAGCTAGTCACCCTCTATCATTGACTCCATGCAGCTACAGTCACCCTCTATCACTGACTCCATGCAGCTACAGTCACCCTCTATCATTGACTCCACGCAGCTAAAGTCACTCTCTATCACTGATTCCATGCAGCTAAACTCCCCCTCTATCCCTGACTCCATGCAGCTAAAGTCACTCTCTATCACTGACTCCATGCAGCTACAGTCACCCTCTATCACTGATTCCATGCAGCTACAGTCATCCTCTATCACTGACTCCATGCAGCTACAGTCACCCTCTATCACTGACTCCATGCAGCTAAACTCACCCTCTATCACTGACTCCATGCAGCTAAAGTCACTCTCTATCACTGACTCCATGCAGCTACAGTGACCCTCTATCACTGACTCCATGCAGCTACAGTCACCCTCTATCACTGACTCCATGCAGCTAAACTCACCCTCTATCACTGACTCCATGCAGCTAAAGTCACCCTCTATCACTGACTCCATGCAGCTAAACTCACCCTCTATCACTGACTCCATGCAGCTAAAGTCACCCTCTATCACTGACTCCATGCAGCTACAGTCACCCTCTATCACTGACTCCATGCAGCTAAAGTCACCCTCTATCACTGACTCCATGCAGCTACAGTCATCCTCTATCACTGATTCCCAGGGCCGGGCCGAGGCATAGGCTGGAGAGGCTCCAGCCTCAGGGCGCAGTGTAGGAGGGGGCGCACAATTCATTCAGCTGTCATTCCTAATTGTGTTTGAAGCAGAAAGAAATAAGAAAAGGGGATACATAGCAGTGACTGCAAGCCAGATAACTAGATATTAAGGTGTTGGGGAGGTTGTGGGCCCTGTGGCACCTCTTAGTCTAATAGCAATCAGTGTGTGATGGCTGGGGTGGCAGGGATGGAGGGGCGCACTTTGGTGTCTCAGCCTTGGGTGCTGGAGGACCTTGTCCCGCCTCTGCTGATTCCATGCAGCTACAGTCATCCTCTATCACTGACTCCATGCAGCTAAAGTCACCCTCTATCACTGACTCCATGCAGCTAAAGTCACTCTCTATCACTGACTCCATGCAGCTACAGTCACCCTCTATAACTGACTCCATGCAGCTACAGTCACCCTCTATCACTGACTCCATGCAGCTAAAGTCACCCTCTATCACTGACTCCATGCAGCTAAACTCACCCTCTATCACTGACTCCATGCAGCTAAAGTCACCCTCTATCACTGACTCCATGCAGCTACAGTCACCCTCTATAACTGACTCCATGCAGCTACAGTCACCCTCTATCACTGACTCCATGCAGCTAAAGTCACCCTCTATCACTAACTCCATGCAGCTAAAGTCACCCTCTATCACTAACTCCATGCAGCTAAACTCACCCTCTATCACTGACTCCATGCAGCTAAACTCACCCTCTATCACTGACTCCATGCAGCTAAAGTCACCCTCTATCACTGACTCCATGCAGCTAAAGTCCCCCTCTACCACTAACTCCATGCAGCTCAACTCACCCTCTATCACTGACTCCATGCAGCTACAGTCACCCTCTATAACTGACTCCATGCAGCTACAGTCACCCTCTATCACTGACTCCATGCAGCTAAAGTCACCCTCTATCACTGACTCCATGCAGCTACAGTCACCCTCTATAACTGACTCCATGCAGCTACAGTCACCCTCTATCACTGACTCCATGCAGCTAAAGTCACCCTCTATCACTGACTCCATGCAGCTAAAGTCACCCTCTATCACTAACTCCATGCAGCTAAACTCACCCTCTATCACTGACTCCATGCAGCTAAACTCACCCTCTATCACTGACTCCATGCAGCTAAAGTCACCCTCTATCACTGACTCCATGCAGCTAAAGTCACCCTCTATCACTGACTCCATGCAGCTACAGTCACCCTCTATCACTGACTCCATGCAGCTAAAGTCACCCTCTGTCACTGACTCCATGCAGCTAAAGTCACCCTCTATCACTGACTCCATGCAGCCAAAGTCACCCTCTATCATTGACTCCATGCAGCTAAAGTCACCCTCTATCACTGACTCCATGCAGCTAAAGTCACCCTCTATCACTGACTCCATGCAGCTAAAGTCACCCTCTATCACTGACTCCATGCAGCTAAACTCACCCTCTATCACTGACTCCATGCAGCTAAAGTCACCCTCTATAACTGACTCCATGCAGCTACAGTCACCCTCTATCACTGACTCCATGCAGCTAAACTCACCCTCTATCACTGACTTTATGCAGCTAAACTCACCCTCTATCACTGACTCCATGCAGCTAAACTCACCCTCTATCACTGACTTTATGCAGCTAGAGTTACCCTCAACCGATCCTCTATGTACAAACACCCCACCCACTGCCCTCCACACCAAGCAATCGCTTCACAGTGTTCTTACACAACCAAACATGAAAGTGACAGCTGCACTCAGCCTCTGCACACTCAGATTTACAGAGTGCAGCTTTCTGCTTCTCAAAACACAGTCATCTATTAAACCAGGGGTCGAGTCCTGCGTGAACGCGGGGGGACGACGTCCACTTACTATTATTGCAGAGTGGACGCCGTCCCCCCTAGCACCCTGGAGGGGAGCAGCGCAGCAGAGAGGAGCATTGGGCTGAGCAGCGGGGAAGGGCGGACGTTCCCCCCCCCCCCCCCCCCCCTCACCTGAGGGCTCCTCTCCCTGGCTCTCCCCTCCATAACATTGAGGCTGTGGCTGGCGGCGGTGGCTTATAGCGGCGGCGGTGGGTGGGACTTACCTCCTCCAGTGTTCCGGCGAGTGGACGCTGTGCGTGCGTGTGTGCGTGCAACTAGTCTGGTCTTCACTAGACCAGACTAGCTGCACGCACACACGCACGCACAGCGTCCACTCGCCGGAACACTGGAGGAGGTAAGTCCCGCCCACCGCCGCCGCTACCAGCCGCCAGCCACAGCCTCAATGTTATGGAGGGGAGAGCCAGGGAGAGGAGCCCTCAGGTGAGGGAGGGGGGGAAACGTCCGCCCTTCCCCGCTGCTCTGCCCAATGCTCCTCTCTGCTGCGCTGCTCCCCTCCAGCTGGGCACATATACACCTGGCTACATATACTGGGCACATATACACCTGGCTACATATACTGGGGACATATACACCTGGCTACATATACTGGGGGCACCTATACACCTGGCTACATATACTGGGGCCACTATACACCTGGCTACATATACTGGGGCCACTATACACCTGGCTACATATACTGGGGCCACTATACACCTGGCTACATATACTGGGGCCACTATACACCTGGCTACATATACTGGGGCCACTATACACCTGGCTACATATACTGGGGCCACTATACACCTGGCTACATATACTGGGGCCACTATACACCTGGCTACATATACTGGGGCCACTATACATCTGGCTACATATACTGGGGACACTATACACCTGGCTACATATACTGGGGACACCTATACACCTGGCTATACTGGGGACACCTGAACACCTGGTTACATATACTGGGGACACCTGGCTATACTGGGGACACCTATAGACCTGGCTACCTGTTCTGGGGACATCTATACACTTGGCCACCTATTCTGGGGACAACTATACACATGGCTACTTATACTGGGGACACCTATAGACCTGGCTAGCTATACTGGGGGTACCTATTTTGGGAGAATTGCTGTCAGATATGTATTTTTGGGGAACCGCTGATGCCAGATTACGTGTATTTTGGGGAACCGCTGCCAGATTGTGTATGTTGGGGGACCACTGCTGCCAGATTACATGTATTTTACGTGTATTTTGAGTGATCCACTACCAGGTTTCACGTATTTTGGGGAACTGCTTCCAGATTATGTGTATGTTGGGGGAACTGCTGCTGCCAGATTGTCTATTTTGGGGGAACCACTGCCATATTATCTGTATTTTGGAGGAACCTCTGCCAGATTATGTGTATTTTTGGTGAAATGCTGTCAGATTATATCTACTTTTTGGGGATACACTACGACAGAGCTCAAACTTCCCCTGGCAGACCTTTTATACCACTGCTAAGGCCATGTATATTTGGCCCCACCCATGACCACGCCCACGCTATGCTCAACCACGCTTTTTGTGATGAGTCCACTCACTTCTTTTTCCAGGACTAGACCCCTGTATTAAACCCTTTCAATGACACAACTATTACTCACCAACAGGTTGACTCATCATCACAGTGTTTCTCTCCCTTCTGCCTCTTCCCCCTCCCTTGCTTGTAAAGTCATCAGACATAGGCTTAGGGCTGGAATGATATGTCTGTGATCTGTCCACACAGGAGAAGCTTGCTAGCAAGTAGGGATTAAACCATGCCAGCAAACTAGCCAAATACATCTGTAGGTAACTTTACTTCAATAATAGCACCATCATTTGGACAATCTGCTTTGCTCAAAACACTCTGAGTTCAGTTTGTGATGTTTACATTTGGATCCTGTCATTGCTGAACTAGTAAACTTTAATATTATCACTGGAGTTAGGCAAAAAATATCTAAAGTTCATCACAAAAATATTGATTTTGATCACCAAAAAATTGGCCCCACCAGCCAGCCATAGTGCCACTTTGTGCCCCCCCACCCCCAAATTTTATTCTGAATCAGCCACTGTGGGTGTGGACTAGCCCATGTCCTCATGGGGATTCTCGGGGTTTTCTTTGTTTTCAAAAGCACTTAGTAAATGGCAGTTGCTCCATCCAACTGCCAAAGAAGTGTGCAGCAAAAAGGGAGGCTGCCCAGCATCTTTGTATAAATCCTTTTCAGGGAGTGTCTTCATAAAGAATAAAGGCCATGCTGAGAAACCCACTGAAGAGATGAACTAACCCAAAACCTGTCGGTTCTGTCAGATTTCTACTACCTACTGGAAGTGACAGCAACATAGGAGAAAAGTAATTTTGGCTTATGTTACTCTGGAAGAAACGTACCTCTTATTTGTATGTGTTTACATGTACTTTAAATTTTACAATTTTGCGATAGTGGTCCTTTAAGTTCTCAAGGTGAGAGGTATATGGAGGCTGCCATATTTATTTCCTTTTATACAAGACCTGTTCCCAGGCAGTCCTACTGACCATGTGTCTCTAATACGTTTATGCAATAGACCCTGAACAAGCATATGCAGGTCAAGTACTCTTGACTCGGCTGACTCAGGTTTTACTGGATTAGCCATATGCTTGTTCCAGGGTTTTGACTCAGACACTACTTATGCCAGAAGCTCAACAGGGCTACCAGGCAACTGGCATTGTTTCCAAGGAAATAAATGTGTCAGCCTCCATATCCCTCTCACCTCGGGTTCCCTTTAAACTATGTAACTCGGGGTATGCTCACCTGCTTCACACACTTCACAGCCCTCTTCCACAAATAACCTTAACATCCATCTTCACCCCAACCTTATTTCCATCCATCCCACCCACAAGCACATGCTCCCCCTACCCTGCGGTCTCTGAAATGCTAGATCCGTCCGCAATAAACTTACAGCGGTCCACGACCTCTTCCTCCCCAAATCCCTCACTATCCTCACACTCACTGAGACATGGCTCACCCCCTCTGACTCTGCCGCAGAGGCTGCCCTCTCCTATGGGGGGCTTCATCTCAGTCACACCCCCAGACCAGACAACAGGACCGGGGGAGGGGTGGGTCTGCTCCTCTCCCCATCCTGCACCTTCCGTGTCCTCACCCCACCTACCTCTCTACAATTCACATCATTCGAGGCCCACACCATCCGCCTCTACCACCCCCTCCCTGCCATTGTCAAGGTTTTATACCGCCCTCCGTCGAGCTCCTCACTACAATTTCTCAACAACTTTGCCTCCTGGCTCCCATAAATTTTCTCCTCTGACCTCCCCACCATCATCCTCAGGGATTTCAATATTCCCATTGATGAACCCAACTCTGTCGTGACCCGGCTACTCACCATAGCCAGCTCCCTTGGCCTGGTACAACACACCAACACTTCCACCCACACTGCAGGTCACACTCTCAACCTTATATTCACTAAATCCACCACCATTGCAGACCTTGACATCGCACCCTTTCCACCCTCAGACTATCACCTTCTCACCTTCAACCATCTCACGGAAGGCACCTCCAAACTACCCGCCCACCCACCTGGTCGATGGTAGTGAGACCTACGCAAGCTCAACCCTAGTGTCCTTGCTGACCCCCTCCATGCCCTCTCCTCCACTCTCCCCACCCTAACCTGTCCTAATCTTGCTGCAGCTCAGTATCACCAAACTCTCCATCAGCCCTAGAGGATGCTGCTCCCCCAATATTCCGCCGCAACCTCCCCCCTAACCCCAAGCCCTGGCGCACTACACATACTCGCAACCTCCAGAGGGAAACACACGCCACTGAACGGAAATGGAGGAAAACTAGACTTAACCAGGATTTCCTACAGTACAAGACCAACCTGCTGCAGTTCCACACTGCCCTTGCTGATGCGAAGCAGGAATACTTTACCAAGCTCATCGGAGCACAAGCTTCCAACCCCCGGCGTCCTTTTGCCACTTTCAACTCCCTGCTTAAACCCACCTTTCCCCCCACCCTCCGTTTCCTCCCTCTCTGCCACAGATTTAGCCACCCACTTCACCAACAAAATTGTCGCCATCTGTCAGGAAATATCCAATCTTCAATATTCACCTCCCACCAGCTCACAACCAGCAGCTCCTTCACCCTATCCTCCCCTCATCTCCTTCACTTCTACTACCATTGAGGAAGCCAACCACCTACTGCAGACTTCCCATACCACTACCTCCCCCTTGACCCCATCCCTTCTGATTTACTCCAGCCTCACTTCATGGATTTGGCCCCAGTCCTCACTGCCCTGTTTAACCTCTCCCTATCCACAGGCACCTTGATCCCTCACTGCCCTTCAACTACCGTCCTATCTCCCTCCTAGCCCTTTTTCTCAAAACTCCTTGAGTGTCTGGTTCACCAATGCCTGACCCAGTACCTCAAGGCCAACTCACTGCTAGACCCACTGCAATCTGGATTTCGGCCTGCCCACTCTACCGAAACAGCTCTCACCAAAGTGGTCAATGACCTTGCTTTAGCTAAAGCTGAAGGTAAATACTGCATTCTCCTCCTCCATGACCTTTCAGCAGCTTTTGACACAGTAGACCATCCCCTGCTCCTCCAGTCCCGCCAGTCCATGGGCATTCATGACCTCGCCCTGACCGCTTTCATCCTACCTCTGCAATCGCTCCTTCACGACCTCCTTCAATGAGTCCTCATCCACCCCTAACCACCTCTCGGTCCTTGGCCCCCTACTGTTCTCCCTTATACACATTCTCCATAGGCAAAGTTATCTCCTCCATGGGTTTTAACTATCATCTGTATGCAGATGACACCCAGATCTACTTCCACACCCCTGACCTATCCACCACTACTATGGACAAGGTCTCCTCCTGCCTATCAGCCATCTCCTCCTGTATGTCCGCTAGGTTCCTGAAACTAAATCTAGACAAAATGGAATTTATGATCTTCCCACCCCGGCCATCCCTAAACCTCCTAGACGTGCATGTTACTTTTAACCACACTACCATTCGAACTACCTCTCAAGCCCGCTGTCTGGGTGTCACCCTGAACTCTGCACTCTGCTTCACTCCCCACATCCAAAACTTCACAAAGTCCTGCAACTTCCACCTCCGTAACATCTGTAAGATCCGCCCTTTCCTGACCTCTGCCGCCACAACTCCTCATCCATGCCCTTATAATTTCCCACCTTGACTACTGCAATGCCCTTCTCTCTGGTCTCCCTATGACCCGAATTGCTCCGCTGCAGTCCATCATGAATGCGGCAGCCAGAATTATCCACTCCTCCCATCGCTCCACCACATCGGCTCCCCTCTGTGAATCCCTCCACTGGCTTTCTATCCAGTCCAGAATCAGATTCAAGATACTGTGTCTGATTTACAAATTTGTCCACAAAACCTGTCCAACCTACATTTCCGATCTCACTTAGAGGTACACACCTAGCCGCTCTCCGCTCCCCTAATGAACTTCACCTGACCGCCCCCCACATCACCCAGTCCCCCAGTCCCATGCATGCCTCCAGGACTCCAGTCCCATGCATGCCTCCAAGAGCTGCTCCAACACTATGGAACTTCCTACCTCCATCCATTAGGGCAGCCCCCTCCTTCACCATCTTCAAGAAGGCCCTCAAAACTCACCTTTTCACTCTGGCCTACCACCCCTCACAAGTGCTCTACCCCCGCAGCTGAACTCTGATCCTCTACCTTTCGTGTCCCTACTTCTCCCTCTAGATTGTAAGCCTTCAGGCAGGGCCCTCCTCCTTATGTCCCCTACCTGATCACGCACCTCCATTACCGTACACCCATCCTATTGGATCTGAGTGAACTCGACTTGCCTAATCTCCATGCTCCATCCAGTGACTGACTAAGCATTACCTTATGCTCATACTGTGCTTTGTGATCTGGTTTTCTTGTATTTCTGTATATATTGCTGTATGTCACCCCTAAATATTGTCTGTAACCTAAATTAATGTTCAGCGCTGCGTAATATGTTGGCGCTTTATAAATACAATAAATAATAATAAATAATAATAATACTCATACTGTGCTGCATGATCTGGTTTACATGTACTCATGTATTGTCGTATTGCTGTATGTCACCCCTAAATATTGTCTGTAACCTAAACTAATGTACAGCGCTGCATAATATGTTGGAGCTTTAAAAATACAATAAATAAATAAATAAATATAAATATGTAATCTTTTATCTAAAATAGAGCATATTCAGCCTGATATAATGTGACCACTAGGTGATGCTGTTCTACATGCATATATGAAGGAACACAGGCTGATAAGTTTGATGTTTAGAACAGCACTGGCTCATTGTGTGGGAACTTCAAGGGTCCAAGATCCCCACCAGGCTTCACAGTTTTACAAACTGCAGCAGCCAACACCAATTAGTTCTGTTGTCATGCAGTCCAGATTAGGCCTGAACGATTTTAGGAAAAAATTGAATTGAGCGATTTCTGTCCAAAATTACGATTTCGATTCGATTCACGATTTCCTTCAAATCAAGCTTTGTTCCCCCCCTTTGTGCCTGTTTGTTCCCCCTCTGTCCCCGTCTCTCCTTGTGACCCCTTTGCCTCGTCCTGCCTCCTCTGGGTCTCTCTCTTGCCTTCTTTGTGTCTCTGTGCCCACTCAGTTTCTCTCTGTGCCCCCTCTGTGTATCCTGTGTGCCCCCCTCTGTCCTCCAAGTTGCATCAGTTCTGGACATAGCTTCCAGCACGAGTCCAGCGATGCCCATCTATCCACTTTGCCTCCTGCAGGCTCTAATGCACGGCATACTTCCTGTATATCATGTGACATACAGTAACCCAAAGTTTTGCCAAGCACAAGAGGCGGCAGAGCGCGATAGAGGATGGCAGGCATGTCCAACGCTGCGGGCCGCACGCACTGGTACTTTGGGAAAGTTTGAAGCCACTTCTTCAAACTTCCCCATGTGGAAATGACGTGATCGCGATATTCTCCGCTTTGACGATTCTGAAATTGTGATCTTGGTGATCGCGATTTCGATTTAAATTCGATTTATCTTTCAGGCCTAGTCCAGATGAGTAATTCATAGAAGAGGATAATTATTATAATTAGAATATTTCTGTGAAGTGTCACCTTTATAATGACTTTGTGGAAAGGGACAGGGGCACCAACTGCTCAAAGCGGAAGTGTGGGAAACACAAAACAATATTGGCTCTTTCCCCTTTGTGTCTTGTAAAATGCTTTATGTTTTGTTAAAGTGAACCTGAGCTTATTTATACTTACCTGGAGCTTCCTCCAGCCCCATTGGCACCGTGGCCTCCCTCGCTGTCCTCCTCGGCCCCTCCATTATGCCGCTATCACTTCAGATAATCCTGGCAGTTGCCGCCTTCTGCGCATGCACGGCTCGGCTGCACACACGCACCCCTCGTTGTTTGCAGAACGCCACGGGGACAGAAGTGTGGCGGGGCGGACGGGCCGAGCATGGGCAGAAGCACGCGACTGACCGGATTACCGCGTGCGGTAGCGCCAGGACCGAGGGGCTGCAGTGTTCTCCCCAGGCTCTTTTAGCCGGGTGCTCCACCCAGCTAATTTTGGTGAGCACCTGGATGTCATCAGCTCTCCTCCTCATCCTCTTCCTATGCTGTAAGCAGAGTTGTGCCAACCATGCATTCCCCCATCACACTCCGCCCGGCTACTTTTTCATGCCACCCAGCTGGAAAAAAATTCTGGAGAGAACACTGGGCTGAAGAGGACAGCAAGGTAAGCCCCTGTGCTCATGGGGCTGGAAGAAGCCCCAGGTAAGTATAAATAAATCAGGGCTGTGGAGTCGGTACAAAAATCTTCCGACTCCAACTCCGACAACTCAGTGTATGAAACTCCGACTCCGACTCCAACTCCGACTCTGGGTACCCAAAATGGCTCCGACTCCTCGACTCCGACTCCTTAGTCTAATACTTAACAGGGCTGTGGATTTTGTACAAAAGTCAGACGACTCCGACTCCTCAGTTTATGAAATCAACGACTCCGACTCCAACTCTGGGTTCCCAAAATTGCCCCGACTCCGACTCTTTGACTCCGACTCCACAGCCCTGAAATAAATGCCAATGTGCCATCTCTGGTACACGTTAAAGAAAACCTAAAGCAAGAGTTAAAAAAGTTATATACTTACTGTACCTAAGAAGAGGAAAGGCGCCGGATCCTATAGTGTAGTATGGAATCGCTCTCCTTTGTAAGTACTCCTTCTAAAACCTGATGAAGGAGGGCCGAAGACACAGCCAGAGGGGAATTTGAACAGGGAACAGCGGGGTAATGAGGAGACCGAGAGAGGATCCGGGAGGCTCTGTAAGATGCAGAGTCTTCCCTCTACATAGGTCACATGCAGGGGGTAGGGATGCTCTTCTGAGTAGCTCCCTACTTGTAGCTACTCGGAATCAAAAAGTTAATCAAAGCAGCTGTGGGGGCGGGTGAGGAAGGGTTAACTTACCCATGCTGCCGTCTGTTCCAAAGTGTTCCAATCGCATCACACGTAATTTTCCAAGTCGCGTTCCACATCACTACCACGCTTCCTCCTTCCGGATTGAAGGAGGAAGAGTGGTAGTGATTGGAACGCTTGGAACGAATTGGAGCGCTTTGGAACAGACGGCAGCATGGATGCGTTAACCCTTCCTCACCCACCCTCACAGCTGCCGCAGCATGGGTAAGTTATCCCTCCTTCACCCGCCCCCACAGCTGCCGCAGCATGGGTAATTAACCCTCCCTCACCCGCCCCCACAGCTGCCGCAGCATGGGTACGTTAGCCCTCCCTCACCTGCCCCCACAGCTGCCGCAGCATGGGTAGTTAGCCCTCCCTCACCCGCCCCCACAGCTGCCGCAGCATGGGTACGTTAGCCCTCCCTCACACACCCTCACAGCTGCCGCAGCATAGGTACGTTAGCCCTCCCTCACCTGCCCCCACAGCTGCCGCAGCATAGGTACGTTAGCCCTCCCTCACACACCCTCACAGCTGCCGCAGCATAGGTACGTTAGCCCTCCCTCACCTGCCCCCACAGCTGCCACAGCATAGGTACGTTAGCCCTCCCTTACCTGCCCCCACAGCTGCCACAGCATAGGTACGTTAGCCCTCCCTCACCTGCCCCCACAGCTGCCACAGCATAGGTACGTTAGCCCTCCCTCACCCGCCCCCACAGCTGCCGCAGCATGGGTACGTTAGCCCTCCCTCACCCGCCCCCACAGCTGCCGCAGCATGGGTACGTTAGCCCTCCCTCACACACCCTCACAGCTGCCGCAGCATAGGTACGTTAGCCCTCCCTCACCTGCCCCCACAGCTGCCGCAGCATGGGTACGTTAGCCCTCCCTCACACACCCTCACAGCTGCCGCAGCATAGGTACGTTAGCCCTCCCTCACCTGCCCCCACAGCTGCCACAGCATAGGTACGTTAGCCCTCCCTTACCTGCCCCCACAGCTGCCACAGCATAGGTACGTTAGCCCTCCCTCACCTGCCCCCACAGCTGCCACAGCATAGGTACGTTAGCCCTCCCTCACCTGCCCCCACAGCTGCCACAGCATAGGTACGTTAGCCCTCCCTCACCCGCCCCCACAGCTGCCGCAGCATGGGTACGTTAGCCCTCCCTCACACACCCTCACAGCTGCCGCAGCATAGGTACGTTAGCCCTCCCTCACCTGCCCCCACAGCTGCCACAGCATAGGTACGTTAGCCCTCCCTTACCTGCCCCCACAGCTGCCACAGCATAGGTACGTTAGCCCTCCCTCACCTGCCCCCACAGCTGCCACAGCATAGGTACGTTAGCCCTCCCTCACCCGCCCCCACAGCTGCCGCAGCATGGGTACGTTAGCCCTCCCTCACACACCCTCACAGCTGCCGCAGCATAGGTACGTTAGCCCTCCCTCACCTGCCCCCACAGCTGCCGCAGCATAGGTACGTTAGCCCTCCCTCACACACCCTCACAGCTGCCGCAGCATAGGTACGTTAGCCCTCCCTCACCTGCCCCCACAGCTGCCACAGCATAGGTACGTTAGCCCTCCCTTACCTGCCCCCACAGCTGCCACAGCATAGGTACGTTAGCCCTCCCTCACCTGCCCCCACAGCTGCCACAGCATAGGTACGTTAGCCCTCCCTCACCCGCCCCCACAGCTGCCGCAGCATGGGTACGTTAGCCCTCCCTCACCCGCCCCCACAGCTGCCGCAGCATGGGTACGTTAGCCCTCCCTCACACACCCTCACAGCTGCCGCAGCATAGGTACGTTAGCCCTCCCTCACCTGCCCCCACAGCTGCCACAGCATAGGTACGTTAGCCCTCCCTTACCTGCCCCCACAGCTGCCACAGCATAGGTACGTTAGCCCTCCCTCACCTGCCCCCACAGCTGCCACAGCATAGGTACGTTAGCCCTCCCTCACCCGCCCCCACAGCTGCCGCAGCATAGGTACGTTAGCCCTCCCTCACACACCCCCACAGCTGCCGCAGCATGGGTACGTTAGCCCTCCCTCACACACCCTCACAGCTGCCGCAGCATGGGTACGTTAGCCCTCCCTCACACACCCTCACAGCTGCCGCAGCATAGGTACGTTAGCCCTCCCTCACCTGCCCCCACAGCTGCCGCAGCATAGGTACGTTAGCCCTCCCTCACCTGCCCCCACAGCTGCCGCAGCATGGGTACGTTAGCCCTCCCTCACACACCCTCACAGCTGCCGCAGCATAGGTACGTTAGCCCTCCCTCACCTGCCCCCACAGCTGCCGCAGCATGGGTACGTTAGCCCTCCCTCACAGCTGCCGCAGCATGGGTACGTTAGCCCTCCCTCACCCGCCTCCACAGCTGCCGCAGCATGGGTAAGTTAGCCCTCCCTCACCCGCCCCCACAGCTGCTGTAATTAACTTTTCGATTCCGAGTAGCAACGAGTAGGTAGCCACTCAGAAGAGCATCCGTAGCAATGGGATTCTAAAATATTTCACCTCTATAGTTTTCAAGTAACATAAAAAGTAGGTAGCAAACTCAAAAGAACAATAAAAACAGGATAATGAGATGATTACATCACAAAACATTAAGCAAGAGTCCTGCCCTGATTATAGGGGCTTACAAACTAGAAGATGAAAAAAAAAATAAAAAAACAAAAAAACTCTGCAACAGGAAAAGTAATACAGAATATAACATTTATCGGTACTTATCCGTTAGCCGGGCGCATCCGGCAGGTGGCGACAAAACTCCACCAGAATTACATCTTTCCCTACTATCCATGTCGGCCTGGAGGGGGAATAGTAATTAGCGCCACCTGCCGGATGCGCCCGGCTAACGGATAAGTACCCATTTATCAAAAAATAAATAAATAAATAAAAAGGATATATTTATATCCTCCAGCCCCTTTTAGCTGTCTTGTGTCTAGTTGTGTCCTCGCCACAGTTCTGCTCCCAGCCGGTGCCCCGGGATCCCTCCGTTGCAGATGCTAACCTCACCAGGTCGGCATCTTCTGCGCCTGTCTGAGAGCTCGTTCGCATAGCCTGGAGCGTTCTGCGCAGGCAAATAAGTACTGCGCCTGCACAGAACGCTCCCGCCCACAGATGCATGACCGCACATCTGCAAAGGAGGGGACATCGGCAGGGAGCAAAGCTGTGGCAAGGAACAAATAGGCTGCCAGGGGCTGGAGGAAGTAGAACTTGTATTTTTTTTACCCTGTCTATGTCCTTCAAAAGGAAATAAATATGGCAGCCTCTAAATATCTCTCACTTCAGTTGTTCTTTAATTGGACAATATTCTCATGCAATCTACACTGTGTATGGTTCATGGGCACTGAGACAAAGTCAAATGAACACATCATGAATACATCAGTTACCAGTGGGCAGCCCCCTCTGCTCCAAGTCCCCATATCAGCTGCTATTGCTATGTCCCTCAATAATAATAATATTCAGAAACACAGGTATATTACAATGTACAATCACCCTAGGGAAGCAGGACTTGCAGAATATTACATATACATGTTACAGTGCCCATTCCTGTACACAGATTGCAGGATTGATAAGTAATGACTGTACCTGTCACAGATCGGTATAACACCCCACATATCAGCACCAGCACAGCGACAGCTCCCCTCATCTCTGCAGAAGGTCCAGTTCAATCACTCCTGGGTGCTGCAACTCACAGAAAAACTTTTTACTCGGCTCAGGAACCCTCAGCCAATAGAAAATCAGGAAATGGTGACATCACTGTTGTTAGGTAGAGCCTATCGGCTGCTTGCAAGGGACTTTCTGTGTTCTGGTTATTCTCCAGAATGAAAGTAAAATAGTAATTACATGAGAAGAAGGCTTATGGGTGTGTGCTGCTGGGGGAATTTTATGTGTGGATTGCAGGTGACTCTTATATCTCTGTACCAGGAAACTGGCTGCCAGCAACTAGGGAAGCTCCACACAAATGTGGTTTTCATTTTAATAATAGCAATTTACCACTTCACCACTGACAGGTTTTACCCCTTAAGCACCAGAGCAATTTTCACCTTTCAGCGCTCCTTCCATTCATTCGTCTATAACTTTATCATTACTTATCACAATGTAATGAACTATATCTTGTTTTTTTCGCCACCAATTAGGCTTTCTTTAGGTGGGACATTATGCCAAGAATTATTTTGGTACTTATCCGTTAGCCGGGCGCATCCGGCAGGTGGCGCTGTTGTAGCTCATTTTATTCATACTTAGTTAACGTAGTACTGTGTGAATGGAAGCGTCGCAGGTGGCACTAATTACGTTGATACGGCACGTAACAATACAGTGTTAATGGGAACTAATGCATTGTATTTCAAGTGGCCGGAACTGTCACTTAATGGAATTAAAATGAAGGCGGCGGCAATTTAACAGATGAAGCCGCCGCCTTCGTCTGTTGTTCTTCTCCCCCTTTGCCCTCTCGCTTCTATACAATGCTGGCAGCCTGCGGGGACATGCGTGTCCCCCCAGAGTCGTTCGTCGCGGCAGGGAATCCTGCTTGTTTGCTTGTGACGAACGACTGTTGGGGGGACACGCGTGTCCCCCCCAGCTACCAGCATTGTATAGAAGCGAGAGGGCAAAGGGGGAGAAGAAAAACAACAGACGAAGGCGGCGGCTTCATCTGTTAAATTGCCGCCACCTTCATTTTAATTGCATTAAGTGACAGACAGTTCCGGCCACATGAAATACATATTAGTTCCCATTAACACTGTATTGTTACGTGCCGTATCAATGTAATTAGCGCCACCTGCGGCGCTTCCATTCACACAGTACTACGTTAACTAAGTATGAATGAAATTCGCTACAACAGCGCATCGAAATTAGCTACAACAGCGCCACCTGCCGGATGCGCCCGGCTAACGGATAAGTACCATTATTTTATTCTAAACGTGTTTTAATGGGAAAAAAGGAAAAAATGTGGGGAAAAAATTATTATTTTTCAGTTGTTGGCCTTTATAGTTTTTAAATAATGCATGCTACTGTAATTAAAACGCATGAAATGTATTTGCCCATTTGTCCCGGTTATAAAACCATTTAAAGAGAATCTGTATTGTTAAAATCGCACAAAAGTAAACATACCAGTGCATTAGGGGACATCTCCTATTACACTCTGTCACAATTTCGCCGCTGCTCGCCGCATTAAAAGTGGTTAAAAACAGTTTTAAAAAGTTTGTTTATAAACAAACAAAATGGCCACCAAAACAGGAAGTAGGTTGATGTACAGTATGTCCACACATAGAAAATACATCCATACACAAGCAGGCTGTATACAGCCTTCCTTTTGAATCTCAAGAGATCATTTGTGTGTTTATTTCCCCCTGCAGAATCTCATGCACTGAAGTTTCAGGCTGCTCTTTTCTTCCTGCAAACAGCTTTGCCCTTGTCTATAATTCCTCAGTATGTGAAAGCCCAGCCAGCTCAGAGGACAATTTATCCAGATTGTAAAAGATAAGAGAGAAGAGAGAAGCTGCCCTAATCTAAACAATACACAGGCAGTGTGCATAGAGGGGCCTGGAAGGGGGAGTTCATATCAGAACCACAACACTGAAGAACTTGGCAGCCTTCCAGACACAGGCCGACAAGTCTGACAGGGGAAAGATACATTGATTTATTACAGAGACTGTTATAGTAGAAAGTGCTGCAGTAAACCAGAACACATTAGAATAGCCTTTGGAACTTGTAGGATGATAAAAAACAGGATGAAATTTTTGTTACGGAGTCTCTTTAAATTATGTCCCTATCACAATGTTTGGCGCCAATATTTTATTTGGAAATAAAGGTGCATTTTTTTCAGTTTTGTGTCCATCCCTAATTACAAGCCCATAGTTTATAAAGTAACAGTGTTATACCCTCTTGGCATAAAAATTTAAAAAGTTCAGTCCCAAAGGTAACTATTTATGTATTTTTTTTAATTGTATTTTTTTTTTTTTAATTACAAAAAAAAAAATAATTGGGGAGTGTGGGAGGTAATGAGTTAATTTTTAATGTTTAACTAATGTATTTGTATATGAAAAATGCTTTAGGGTGTAGTTTTACTATTTGGCCACAAGATGGCCACAGTGAGTTTTGTTTATGCGACCTGCAAGCGTACAGGAAGTACGCTTGCAGGAAGTTCAGGGAGGCTGGGCAACTTTTTTTCTCACAATGATCGTGCTGCTTCTCGTAGAAGCAGCTGTTCATTGCGGGGGGCTTAGATCAATGAACGGGAAAGGTTTTTCCCGTTCATTGATCTCCGGGCGAGCGGGCAGCAGCGTGCACGAGCGCGGGGACGCGCGGACGAGGGAGCGCGGACAGCGGCGGGAGCGGCGTCAGGTACGGATTTCTCCGTCCCTTGGTGGGTGGAAAAAGGGACGGAGAAATCCGTACCGCCGGGGGTAAAGTGGGTAAAACAAATGTGTTCTGTTTCATTCAGATTTTGGGATCTACACTGGAAAATAAGGCTTGGTCAACAGGACTGTTTGTATTTTAGAAGACGTTTTGCCACTAATCCAAGTGGCTTCTCCAGTTCATGCAAGAGGATGGAACTCCAAGAAATGAACATAGTTCAGAAATTGAATTGCGGTAGTGGAAAATTTACATATTTTTATGGTACTCATTGCAATCGACAAAACTTTTGTGAGCCGCTAAAGCAATGAGCACCACCATAACGTACATTTTCCTGTACCGCAATTCGTTTTTTCCCAAATAGCATTCGCCTGCCTGCACTATTCTCGTAGCAATCATAATTGTGTGAGTGGGAAAAGCAGCCTGTGTGGTCGCAAACGAGTGCGATTGCGGTCCCGCTTGCTAATGGAAAAGGGACCAGCGTGTAGTATAAGGAAAGTAGTTGTATGAGTTCCTGGCTCAGATCCCTTCCAGCGAAACAAAGAAAAACAGAGTCCAAGATTTTGGCGCAGTCGGAGCCACCATAGGCCGTAATAGGAATTACAGCTAAAGTGGCGCTGAAACAGTAATTTCGGTGCCCAAATTACTTTAAACACAGCATAATTCAGCCACCAGCAATAACTGGCAGCCAAATTACATCCTTCCTCTGAGTCCATGTCAGCCTGGATGGGGAATAGTAATTAATGCTTCACCTTGCACCCCCAAATTTCTTGATGGCTTAATAATATGTACGCCCTTCCAGATGAAATTAAAAAAGAGTGTGGGGGCATACGACAGCCTAATGTCTTAGTAAAGTACCAGTGCAAATACCAGGTGTTTGCAAATCTTATGACCGATTTTTCTTTTAGTGAGAAGCTGAGATGAGGCATAAGCAAGTTTTGCGTTGTTGAAGTTATAGCCTGTCAAAGTTTTTGTTTCTCCAAGGCCAGTCAGCAAAGGACATTCACACTGTGATGTCACATACACTAGGGGAGAAGTGTCCTTCCTACTAGAGTTGGGCTGAACGGTTCGCCTGCGAACGGTTCCATGCGAACTTCAGTGGTTCGCGTTCGGGTCCCGCAGGCGAACTTTTGCGGAAGTTCGGTTCGCCCCATAATGCACCATGAGGGTCAACTTTGACCCTCTTCATCACAGTCAGCAGGCCCAGTGTAGCCAATTAGGCTACACTAGCCCCTGGAGCCACTCCCCCCCCTAATAAAAGGCAGGCAGCGGCGGCGATTACGCTCACTCGTGTGCCTGCGTTAGTGAGAGTAGGGCGAGCTTCTGCAGACTGTCTCTCATAGGGAAAGATTAGATAGGCTTAGCTTGTTCCTGGCTGCATACCTGTTCTGTTCAGTGAGCCCACCATACCTGTTCTGTTCAGTGAGCCCACTGGATACCTGCATACTTGTTCAGCGAACCTGCCACTGCATACCTGTTCTGTGAACCCACCACTGCATACCTGTACTGTGAACCCACCACTGCATACCTGTACTGTGAACCCACCACTGCATACCTGTTCTGTGAACCCACCACTGCATACCTGTTCTGTGAACCCACCACTGCATACCTGTACTGTGAACCCACCACTGCATACCTGTTCTGTGAACCCGCCACTGCATACCTGTACTGTGAACCCACCACTGCATACCTGTACTGTGAACCCACCACTGCATACCTGTACTGTGAACCCACCACTGCATACCTGTACTGTGAACCCACCACTGCATACCTGTACTGTGAACCCACCACTGCATACCTGTACTGTGAACCCACCACTGCATACCTGTTCAGTGAACCCGCCACTGCATACCTGTTCAGTGAACCCGCCACTGCATACCTGTTCAGTGAACCCGCCACTGCATACCTGTTCAGTGAACCCGCCACTGCATACCTGTTCAGTGAACCTGCCACTGCATACCTGTTCAGTGAACCTGCCACTGCATACCTGTTCAGTGAACCTGCCACTGCATACCTGTTCAGTGAACCCACCACTGCATACCTGTTCAGTGAACCCACCACTGCATACCTGTTCAGTGAACCCACCACTGCATACCTGTTCAGTGAACCCACCACTGCATACCTGTTCAGTGAACCCACCACTGCATACCTGTTCAGTGAACCCACCACTGCATACCTGTTCAGTGAACCTGCCACTGCATACCTGTACTGTTCAGTGAACCCGCCACTGTATACCTGTTCTGTTCCGTGAACCCGCCACTGCATACCTGTACTGTTCAGTGAACCTGCCACTGCATACCTGTTCTGTTCAGTGAACCTGCCACTGCATACCTGTACTGTTCAGTGAACCCGCCACTGCATACCTGTTCTGTTCAGTGAACATGCCACTGTATACCTGTTCTGTTCAGTGAACCCGCCACTGTATTCCTGTTCAGTGAACCCGCCACTGCATACCTGTTCTGTGAACCCGCCACTGCATACCTGTTCTGTTCAGTGAACATGCCACTGTATACCTGTTCTGTTCAGTGAACCCGCCACTGTATTCCTGTTCAGTGAACCCGCCACTGCATACCTGTTCTGTGAACCCGCCACTGTATACCTGTTCTGTGAACCCGCCACTGTATACCTGTTCTGTGAACCCGCCACTGCATACCTGTTCTGTTCAGTGAACCCGCCACTGCATACCTGTTCTGTTCAGTGAACCCGCCACTGTATACCTGTTTAGTTCAGTGAACCCGCCACTGTATACCTGTTCAGTTAACCCGCCACTGCATACCTGTTGTGTCAGTGTGAAGCAGTACCTTAATTACACTACCTGATTGATGTATACACATGCAAGATGTTTTAAAGCACTTTAGGCCTGTCATTTAGCATTCAATGTGATTTCTGCCCTTAAAACGCTGCTTTGCGTCAAATCTAGATTTTTCCCAGGGACTTTTGGCATGTATCCCATTCCTCCACCTGGGGGTCCAGGTGTTAGACCCCTTGAAACATCTTTTCCATCACTTTTGTGGCCAGCATAATTTTTTTTTTTTCAAAGTTCGCATCCCCATTGAAGTCTATTGCGGTTCGCGAACTTTTACGCGAACCGAACCTTACGCGAAAGTTCGCGAATCCGGTTCGCGAACCTAAAATCGGAGGTTTGGCCCCACTCTACTTCCTACAGCAGCACTATCAAAATAAGTCTCCCTCCTACAGCAGTATCAAAACCTGGATATCTTGTTTCAAGACTCCATTTCACTATTGAAGATGAGCCTCGCAGTGAAACTGCCCATGACTTTTTGGCTGGGGTTGTGACTAAGGGCTGGTTCAAACAAAAAAAAATTCAAATTGGACTTGTAGTTTTTGAGAAAATCGATTTAAAAAAAAATCAAAGAAAAAATGGCTTTTAAATTTGTATAAGCAGGTACAGAGGGCAGAGGTGACACAGAGGGGGACACTGGAGGCCCAGAGGGGCACAGAGGAGGCACAGGGGACAGAGATGGCACAATGTTCCGACTTAAAGAAAATCTGTAATGAAAAAGCCTCCCCTGGGGGGTACTCACCTCGGGTGGGGGAAGCCTCCGGATCCTATTGAGGCTTCCCCCGTCCTCCTCGGTCCCACGGCGGTGGCAAAAATCCTCCCGGAACGGTGGCAATGTAAATATTTACCTCCGTGGCTCCAGCGCAGGCGCAGTATCCACTCTCTGCACGGAGATAGGTGAAAATAGCCAATGTCCGTCGGGCCATTCTACTGCGCAGGTGCAAGTCTCCTGCGCCTGCACAGTAGAGCGGACCAGACGGAGATCGGCTATTTTCGCCTATCTCCGTGGGAAGAGCTGCAACAGCACCCCCGCTGGAGCCAGAAAAGGTAAATATTGCACAGCCCGACAATTGTTGCCTGTGCGTTCCGTGGGCTGCAGCGAGACCGCCGTGGGACACAGGAGGACGGGGGAAGCCTCAATAGGGTCCAGAGGCTTCTCCCTACTGAGGTGGGTACCCCCCAGGGGAACTTTTTTCAGTACAGGTTTTCTTTAAGAACAAATTCAGGTTAAAGGGGAACTGAAGAGAGAGTTATATGGAGGCTGCCATGTTTATTTCCTTTTAATCAATACCAGTTGCCTGGCAGCCCTGCTGGTCTATTTCTCTGCAGTAGTATCTGATTAAAACCAGAAACAAGCATGCAGCTAGTCTTGTCAGATCAGACTTATAAGTCTGAACCACTGAAACACCTGATCTGCTGCATGCTTGTTCAGGGGCTATGGCTAATAGTATTAGAGGCAGAGGATCAGCAGGGCTGCCAGGCAACTGGTATTGTCTAAAAGGAAATAAACATGACAGCCTTCATATACCTCTCTCTTCAGTTCCCCTTTAAGAACGAACCTACAGTACATTTCTTGTTTGTTAACTGGGACTACCTGTACTGTGAACAGGCTCATAGAATTATGTGGGCAGTGAGATAATGTGCAGAATTATTATGCAACACAACTGAAAATCGCTAGGGATATCAAATCTAACCCAAAGAAGTTTTACAAGTACATCAGCTCTAAAAAAAGAAAGGTTGACTGTATAGGACTCCTAAAGGATGAGGGTGGGAACTCAATGGTGGATGACCAAGGTAAGACAGAGTTATTAAATGCTTTCTTTGCTTCTGTCTTCACAAGGGAAACACTGTTGCAAATTACAGATGCAGAAGAATCTCAATCTTCCAATTGTAATATTAAATACTTAACGCAGGAAGAAGTGAAGGCAAGACTAAATAAATTAAAAATAGACAAGGCACCTGGCCCGGATGGCATGCATCCTCAGGTCCTAAGGGAATTAAGTTCAGTTATAGACAAACCCCTTTATCTTATCTTTTGTAACTCTCTTTCAACTGGCAGAGTCCCAGTGGATTGGCATACAGTCCACATTTTCCCATTATTTAAGAAGGGCAAAAAATCAGATCCAGGAAATTGTAGACCAGATCAGTTATATGCAAACTATTTGA
Organism: Hyperolius riggenbachi; assembly: GCF_040937935.1. NCBI lineage: Eukaryota > Metazoa > Chordata > Amphibia > Anura > Hyperoliidae > Hyperolius > Hyperolius riggenbachi. The sequence goes on along the minus strand of NC_090653.1, from coordinate 34,624,184 downwards.
AGGGTTACTAAGAGGTACTATACATGACTTCATAGTAGAAAATAATCTTATTTCTCAGCATCAACATGGGTTTACTAAAGACAGGTCCTGTTTGACTAACATGCTCAGCTTTTATGAGGTAGTGAATGCTAATATGGATATTGGGAATGCTGTAGATGTGATATACTTGGACTTTGCAAAGGCCTTCGACGCTGTTCCCCACAAAAGTCTGGTGCAAAAGTTGAGGATGCAAGGACTGGGGAAGAGTCTGTGTGCATGGATAGGGAACTGGCTAATGGACAGGAAACAAAGAGTTGTGGTCAATGGATCATACTCAAAATGGGAGACTGTTAGCAGTGGGGTACCACAGGGGTCTGTTCTGGGTCCAGTGCTCTTCAATTTCTTTATTAATGACCTAGTAGATGCAGTAGTGAGCAATGTTGCTATTTTTGCAGATGATACAAAATTGTGCAGAATCATCAACTCTCAGGACGATAGTGACTTATTGCAACAGGATCTGGATAGGATGGCTATATGGGCACATACATGGCAGATGAAATTCAATGTTGAAAAATGTAAAGTCATGCATTTTGGTTGTACCAATGGTCTAGCAGCATATAAAAAAAAATGGGATACAGTTGGGGACATCAAACTTGAAGAAGGACTGTAACGATCGGTGAAGCACAGAGAGGATCTGATTACCAGTGATCTGCAGAATCACTGGGAATACAGATGTATACCAGATTATACGTGATCTGCAGTATCACTGATAATCCGATATACTAGCTAACCTCTGTTCACCTGAGTAGAGTGTAGTGTTAGGTGCAACAATAACACTTAGAGGACTAAGCCTCAGTGCAGCAAGGGGTACTGCACAGATTCCTTCCGCAGACCTGAGCTCTCCAAGACGGGAGGAGTCAGACTGACAGCAGGAAGGATTGTCTGGAAGTGACCCCCCGGAGGAAGGGTCGCTAACAGAGCGAGGAACCACCTCTAATGGTAAGGTCGGTTCTCGAAGTCGGACAAGCCAGGTCGTAACCACACGGACAGATAAAGTACAGATACAATAGGCAGAGGCGGAGTCTAGGTACAGGCAGGGTTCGGCAACGAGTATCAGAAATATCGAGGTACAAGATCAGGAGGCAGAAACAGAGTCTAGCAGGCAAAGGGTCATAACAGATAATCACAATCAAACTAGTACTTTAGCTACCAACAGAATCTAGCTAAGTGTAGGATTACAGCTCCAGCTGGTCCCGGCACACTTGCGGATCTGACTACGGATCTGGGTGCTCCCACATATGTGATTGCAATGCCAGACAAGGAGCAAGTGAACAGCCCGCACTATATATATATAAGTGCCTCTCCAGCACCTCCCTAAGTGCTGGACCAATGGAGAGAGGAGCTAGAGTCAGCTGACCAGCCTGGTCAGCTGACTCCCTTCTGGATGTCATAAATTTCTTGTCTGAGTGCGCGCGCGTCACTCTGAATCCTGAGGGACTACGAGTCCCAGCCACAGCAGTCCCGCTCTGCGGTGTCTCCGCAGCGGGGCTATGCGCACTAACCGCCGCGTCCAACGCGGCGGTTCTACTGCGCTCCGTAGGCGCCTGCACGGAGACAGCCGCCTCATGCTGAGGGGAGGCGGCTGCCTCTCCGTGTGTGGCGCGTCCGTGCGCGGAAAGAGCCGCCCGCCGCTGGGACATGGCGGCGGCTCTTCCGCGTTGCCTCACAAGGACTTAGGAGTACTCATCGACAACAAGTTAAATAACTGTATTCAATGCCAGGCCGCTGCAGCTAAAGCTAATCAAATTTTGGGATGCATTAAAAGGGAAATAAAAACTCGAGATGCTAGCATAATATTGCCCCTGTTTAAAGTGGATCCGAGATGAACTTTTACTCATTGCATAATTGTGTTCCTTACATATAGTTTATAGGGCATTCCTTAAGCCAAATACTTTTTTTGTTTTATTTTAATACCCTAATTTCCTATAAACTAAACAAGCCACGCCCACAGCTTCTCCAGAGTGCCTTGGCGCTGGCAAGGGATTGTGGGATTTCCGTCTGGGCAGGTGAAAAAGTGTTATCTATAGTTTTCACAAGCTGAGGGCTGCAGTGCAGATACAGATCAGTTGCCTGTGTAATGGAAGAGATTGGAGTGGAGTTCACAAGCTGAGGGCTGAATATGCAGATTAGCATGCCTAGATTCAGATAAGCTTGCCTGTATGTGTAATTGTGTAATAGTGACGAGCAGAAAACATGTCTGCTCCCATTGTATATCAGGAAAAAAAATGAATCTACTGTTGAAGCGGTTTGCAGCTAGATTTGCTGTGTAAACTATCTAAACTTTAGATAAGATATATAGACAAGTTACTTGTTATATTTAGCTTTTCATCTCAGATCCACTTTAACTCTCTAGTAAGGCCACATCTGGAATATGGAATTCAGTTCTGGGCAACACATTACAGGAAAGATATTGCACTTTTAGAGCAAGTGCAGAGACGAGACAAGCAACAAAATTGATACATGGGAAGGTGTCACTTCCCAAGAAAGGTTAGATAAACTGGGTTTATTTAGTCTAGAGAAAAGACCCCTTAGAGGGGATCTAATTAACATGTATACATACATCAGAGGGCAATATAAAAGCTTTTTGTCCCTAGGCCTTCTCAAAGGCTAGAGGACATGATCTGCGCATGGAGGAAAAACATTTTAGCCATTTATTTAGGAAAGGGTTCTTTACAGTAAGAGTGATTAAGATGTGGAATGTATTGCCACAGGAAGTAGTTATGGCAAATTCTATACCTGCATTTAAAGGGGGCTTAGATGTTTTCCTTGCGTTGAAAGACATCCATGGCTACAATTACTAGGTAATGCCTAATGATGTTGATCCAGGGATTTTATCTGATTGCCATCTGGAGTCGGGAAGGAATTTTTTCCCTGTTGGGGCTAATTGGAGCATGCCTTGTAAGGGTTTTTAGCCTTCCTCTGGATCAACAGGGATATGTGAGGGAGCAGGCTGGTGTTGTACTTTGTTCTCTGGTTGAACTCGATGGACGTATGTCTTTTTTCAACCCAAATAAATATGTAACTATGTAACTGATGCAGCATGCAAGGACCCATAAAGCAAGCCTGAACTCAGAACTTCCTTTCTTCTCTTTGCTACTTTGTTAATTTCTTTGTCACAGCTGATAGAAATCCTGCAATAAGTCTGCAGTGTGTCTACTTCCTGCTTTCATGGAAGCAGACATAGGGTTAATGTCCTGTGTTTACAAAATGAGTTGCTCTGCCGAGATTCCTGAGCTGACATGGCTGAGAGATCAAATTACACTTGTGATCAGTCACAGTTGAGGCGGAATTAGACAGACTAAATGCTTTAAATTCATACACTGCATTTTTCTATGTTTTCCTTCTGTCCTATGCAAGAGTTCAGGTCCACTTTAAAATGAACTGAGCACCATTTTTAGCACCCAGCCCGTCTCATTAGCACATAAAATATGCATGCCAATAATGTGACTCATTAATTACAAAAAATTGCCTCTTCTTTTTACATTTAAAAGTTTAGCAGAGGCGTTTATTACCCTATTTCCTCCCACTTACTAGGCCTGCAAATTTTAGGCATAAAGGACTGATGTAATTGTTTTATTGCACACATTAGCAGAAAGCAGACAAAAGCTCAGCAGGAGGGGTGGGTAGATAAAACACTGTGCTTCAAAGAGTTTAGAGAAGTCACAGATGCTATCTTCACACCTTCCCTGTGGATAAATAATGGGCAGCTAGAAAGGGAGGACACGGCACATCCTAGACATATTAGAAACCAGGAAAAGAAAAATGGTGCGTGATTCCCTTTAAAGGATCAGCGTGGGTTGCTTGCTTTACTGGTAGTAACTGAAACGCGCTGAGGAGATTTGGAACACATCTGTGTGATCAGAGCTGTGTATGTGGCCACATTGCGAAACTCGGTCACTTTTAATTATTTGTGGTAAATATCAGCCTCCGCGCCGACAAATCCTCTCTACAATAGAGGAAGTGACCCCTGCGCTGTCCCTAAACAGATCTCACTACTTCCTCTTCTGTAATGAGATCATCACCAGCTATCAGCAGAGAGGGGAAATTTCACACTGGATTAAGTCCTGTTTGTTTATCCAGAAAATAATTCATTAACTTTAATAAAGGTGTAATGTGACTGAGGACACCTAAACAGAGTGAGTCGTCTGATTCAGTGGCGTAGCTTAGGAGCTCTGGGCCCGGAGTGAGTTTTACATTATCACCTACACCAAAGCACTATTGGAGCAGCCTGGTATATATAACATAATTAAAAGCAGCTTAAGGGATCACTACCGCAAATAAAGTAGGCAGTTAAAATCTGACAGAACCGACAGGTTTTGGGCCAGTCCATTTCCTCATGGGGGATTCTCAGGGTTTTCTTTGTTTTCAACAGCATTTCTTGAACAGCAAAGTCTAACTGATAAAATAGTGTGAAAGTGAGTAGGGAGGCTGGCTGGTATCTTACTATTTTGGGAGTCAAACTGCTGCTCAGGAAATGCTGTTGAAAACAAAGAAAATCCTGAGAATCCCCCATGAGGAGATGGAGTGGCCCAAAACCTGTCGGTTCTGTCAGATTTTAACTGCCTACTTCTTTGTGTCCTTTAAAAAGGACATGCAGTGTTGTTCTTACCTCTCCTGAAGAAATAGACCAGTATTTAGTGGAAGAAAGTTTATTGGTTCAAACACTTCATTTCTAATTAGTGCCTCATGCTCTGCGGCCATAACTGAATGGCTCTGCTGTTACATTGAGCAGAAGATGCGGGTAGGACCAAGTGAAAAGCCTTTTCTAACTAAGTGCTTAAAGTGATTGTCCAAGCTAATGAAAAAAAAAAGATCCACTTACCTGGGGCTTCCTCCAGCCCGTGGCAGCTGCCTTGTGCTCTCGCCGCAGCTCCGGTGGCTCCCGGTCTTCTCCGCTGGTGCAGCTGACCTCGCCTGGTCGGGTTCCGGGTCGGCTTCTTCTGCGCTCCACCGCGCAGGTCATGTGGTCCCTCTGTCGTCATCAGGACGGTACTGCACAGGCGCAGAACTACTGCGCCTGCGCAGTACCGTCCTGATGACGTCGGGGAGACCACATGACCCGCTCGGTGAGCGCAGAAGCCGGCCCGGAACCCGACCAGGCGAGGTCAGCTGCACCAGTGGAGAAGACCGGGAGCCACTGGAGCTGCGGCGAGGGCACAGGGCGGCTGCCACGGGCTGGAGGAAGCCCCAGGTAAGTGGATCTTTTTTTCACTAGCTTGGACAATTCCTTTAAACAAATAAACTTTCTTCCATTAAATATGGGTCTAGTTCTTCAGAAGAGGAAAGACCAACACTGCTTCTCCTTTTTAATTCTTTTATATATACTGGGCGCCTCTGATTTCTTTCTTGTAAGTTTAACAGATTTTATGAGGCTTTTATGAGGTAGTGAACGCTAATATGGATATTGGGAATGCTGTAGATGTGATATACTTGGACTTTGCAAAGGCCTTCGACACTGTTCCCCACAAAAGTCTGGTGCAAAAGTTGAGGATGCAAGGACTGGGAAGGAGTCTGTGTGCATGGATAGGGAACTGGCTAATGGACAGAAAACAAAGAGTTGTGGTCAATGGATCGTACTCAAAATGGGAGACTGTTAGCAGTGGGGTCCCACAGGGGTCTGTACTGGGTCCAGTGCGCTTCAATTTATTTATTAATGACCTAGTAGATGCAGTAGTGAGCAATGTTGCTATTTTTGCAGATGATACAAAATTGTGCAGAATCGTCAACTCTCAATAGTGTCATATTGCAACAGGATCCGGATAGGATGGCTATATGGGCACATAAATGGCAGATGAAATTCAATGTTGAAAAATGTAAAGTCATGCATTTTGGTTGTACCAATGGTCTAGCACCATACAAAATAAACGGGATACAGATGGGGACATCAAACTTGGAGAAGGACTTAGGAGTACTCATCGACAACAAGTTACATAATTGTACTCAATGCCAAGCCGCTGCAGCTAAAGCTAACAAAACTTTGGGATGCATTAAAAGGGATATAAAAGCTTGAGATGCTAGCATAATATTGCCCCTGTTTAACTCTCTAGTAAGGCCACAAATGAAATATGGAATTCAGTTCTGGGCACCACATTACAGGAAAGATATTGCAGTTTTAGAGCAGGTGCAGAGACGAGCAACAAAACGATACGACGGATGGAAGGCCTCACTTACCACGAAAGGCTAGATAAACTGGGTTTATTTAGTCTGGAGAAAAGACACCATAGAGGAGGGATTTAGGGCAATATAGACGAACACTGCAAATGCAGTGCAAAAGACTTGGGCGCAGCCGGCGCCTCCATAGGCCGTAATAGGAATTACGGCTATAGCGGCGCACAGTCAGTAACTTCGGCGCCATCAGAAGACGGAGCTGAAGTTACTTTGAAAATACTGTAATTCGGCCTCCAGCAATAGCTGGAAGCCGAATGACATCATTCCCCACTATCCACGTGAACCTGGAGGGGGAATTGTACCATATACCGGCTGTATCCTGCGCCCAAGTCTCCTGGCAGCGAATTCTCTTGGACGCCATATAATAGCTTGGCGGATGAGCTTTTTGTCTCTAGGCTTATACAAAGGACTAGAGGACATGATCTGCGCATGGAGGAAAAAAACGTTTTAGCCATTTATCCAGGAAAGGGTTCTTTACAGTAAGAGTGATTAAGATGATTAAGATGTGGAATGATTTCCCACAGGAAGTAGTTATGAGAAATGCTATATCTGCATTTAAAGGGGGCTTAGATGCTTTCCTTGCGTTAAAAGACATCCATAGCTATAATTACTAGATAATGCTCAGTGGTGTTGATCCAGGGATTTTATCTGATTGCCATCTGGAGTCAGGAAGGAATTTTTTTCCCTTTTGGGGCTAATTGGACCATGCCTTGTAAGGGTATTTCGCCTTCCTCTGGATCAACAGGGATATGTGAGGATGCAGGCTGGAGTTGTACTTTATTTTTTGGTTAAACTCTAAGGTCTTTTTTTCAACCCAAATCAGAATCAGAATCATTTTATTTCGCCAAGTGCGACCGAGGTCGAACCCGGAATTGGTTGTGGTACACATGGCAATGGCAACAGACAATAGACAGTAACATAAGCATAACAAACATAACAAGCGACACAGTCATAGAGAATAGCAATAATACAAGCAAGACAGGCAATAGTACAATGAGACAGGCAGTGCCTACACATTTTTAACGGTCTATTGATAAGTAAGTTAGATGAAAGAGTCCAAGAAGAGCACCAGGGTGATAGCTGGTTCTTTATAGGCCCTGGCTCCAGTGTGCCTTGACCAGGCTGATTGGCTAAGTTGGCCTTAGCGACTGGCTTGCCGACGAGAGGCAGGAGTTCAGCAGGAGGGCTGCTTGGGGAAAAAAGGTGTCCCTACGCCTGTTAGTCTTAGGGCGGGTGGTCCTGTAGCGTCGGCCTGATGGGAGGAGCTTAAAGAAGCAGCAGCCTGGGTGGGATGGGTCCTGGGAGATCCTGCTAGCCCTTGTTTTCATTCTGGTGGTGTAGAGGAGGTCTAGCGGCGGCAGAGGAGAGCCGATGATCCTTTCCGCTGAGCTGATAACTCTTTGAAGCTTGTACTTGTCGCTAACGGTTGCTCTTGCATACCACACGATAATGGCGGAACAAAGAGTAGCTTCAATAGTGGCAGTGTAGAAGCTGGACAGCAGCTTCTGAGGCATACCAAATTTTTTCAATTGGCGCAAGAAGAATAGTCTCTGTTGAGCCTTCTTCTGGATTTTGGTGGTGTTCTGCGCCCACCTTAGGTCGCTCGTTAGGGTTGTGCCCAGGAACCTAACGCTGGGGACCCTGGACACTTCAATCTCATTAAAGGGGGGGAGATACCGAGAGCCCGATATGGTGCAGTATGTACTGGTAGTTAAAGGAAGATGTGTAAATGTTAGAGTAATACTCACAAGTCAGGGTTACCTGCCAGGTAACCACTGTATATGCAGGTGGGGAGATTAAACCTGTCCCCACTCAGGATTAAGAAGTCGCTCTGTGTAGATGAGAAAAAAGGGGTCAATTCCCCTCCACCAGGGGTGGATACAATATTGTAAACAATGTTACAGAGGCGCCAAAAGGATAAAAGTAAATAAAATGTTTAAAAAACAGGGAGGTAATAGGTGGACTTACCTCCCCGATGCAGACACAGGAAAATGTCAAGTTTACGACAAAAAACGATTTATTTATACACTCCAATATTTTGCAACGCGTTTCGTGGGTTCAACCCACTTCATCAGGCTATAAAACGGAGCAAATCAAACACTGTAGGACAGAAGAAACCAAAGCCACTAAGTATTCTGTTACAATATGTTCATACATTAGTTTTCTTATTTTCTATATATATTTCATGTACATGTAAACATTATTTTTATATTATATTCATTTTTCTAGTGTTTATATACATGTATATGTACAAGCGTATATACAAGAAAAAGAACATAAATGTACCAATTTTCTTTAAAACAGGTGAAGTGAAATCAAGAAAAATGTCTATATTAATCATTGATGAAGATTGGTTGTTGTGTGGGGGGGGTGTCTCCTGAAGTCCAAGATCAATTCCACTGTTTTGGCTGCATTTAGGATGAGCTTGTTGTCCTCACACCATCTGCAGATTCTCTCGGTCTCGCTGCGATAATCGTGTTCCCCCGCCTCCCCTATGAGCCCAATGATAGTGGTATCGTCCGCAAATTTGATGACCTTTACGGAGTCCGCGGAGGAGGTACAGTTGTTGGTGTACAATGAGAACAGGAGAGGTGACAGAACACACCCCTGCGGAGCACCTGTGTTGGTCGTACTCACACTGGAGAAGCAGTTGCCGAGCTTCACCAGTTGTGTCCTGTTTGAGAGGAAGTCCTTTACCCACGCACAGAGTGTGGTGCCGGCTCCAAGATGTGCCAGGTTGTCTATCAATATATTTGGGCAGATTGTATTGAATGCCGAGCTGAAGTCCAAGAACAGGATCCTAACGTAGGAGTTTGGTCTTTCAAGGTGTTCCGTGATGTACGCCAGACTGATGTTGATGGCATCATCCACGGATCTGTTGGCCCTGTATGCGAACTGGTGTGGATCGAGGAGGGGGCCGGCGAGGCGCTTCAGGTGGGCAAGGACCAGACGTTCGAGGACCTTCATGACTATGGGAGTGAGAGCCACAGGTCTGAAGTTGTTGAGCTCTGTGTTGCCTGGCTTTTTTGGGACCGATATGATTGTGGCCCTTTTGAGACAGGAGGGGACACTGCCTTCCGCCAGGGACCTATTAAAAAGGGAGGTGAACGTGGGGGCCAGCTGGTCCGCGCAGGTTCTCAGGCAAGTTGGTGACACGCCATCTGGGCCGGCTGCTTTCCTGGCATTGAGTCTGCGGAGAAGACTAAGTACATCTGCTACCTGGACCTCTATTTGCACTAGGTCAACCTTGCCCTGCGGGGAGGGCTTTGCCAAGGGTGCCGGGTTGGCCAGTTGTAACTAGTTCACGACTAAGGGTTCTTTTCCTTTGTGGACTAAAGCAATTTACGCCTTTCAGTGCTCCTTCAATTAATTCGACAATAATAATGAAATTATCTATATCTTGTTTTTTTGCCACCAATTAGGCTTTCTTTGAGTGGTATATTTTGCTATGAATTATTTCATTCTAAATGCATTTAAACGGGAATAATAAGACATTTTAAAAAAACAAAACATTATTTCTCAGTTTTCGGCCATTATAGTTTTAAATTGAAACATGCTACTGTGGATAAAAGACAAATGTTATTTGCCCATTTGTCCAGGTTATTAAAACATTGAAATGATGTCCCTAATACAATGTATGGCAACAGTATTTTATTTGGAAATAAAGGTGTATTTTTCTCAGTTTTATATCTGTCGCTAATTACCAGCCCTTATTTGCAAAAATAACAGTAATATACCCTTATGACATACATATTAAAAAGTCCCTAAGGTAACTATTTACGTATTTTTGTAAAGGAAACATGAGAAGAGGCAGGAGAAATAATGTAGTCATATCCAGGGCTTCCTCCAGCCCCCTCCAGGTTGATCACTCCCATGCTACTGTCCTCCAGCCGCCTCCTGGATCTTCCGCAGTCGGCCCCCAGTTAGTCCTCCTGCATGCTTGTTCAGGGTCTATGGCTAAAAGTATCAGAGTTAAAGCCTCTGCAGGTCAGCCAATCTGCATTAAGAGGAAATAAATATAGCACCTCCACAGCCCTCTCAGTTCAGTTGTCCTTTAAATCAGTACATAAGTGGGATAACAAAGGTATCATATTACAGCACAGTTTTCAACACCAGCAGGGATCGACTGATGCTGGATACATGTACTTGCCAAAAAGCACAAACCTCCCCCCAAAACACTTACTGAGTCTTCAAGCAATGTCTAGCAGTCCTCCTGCAGCACCCGGCGGTTTCCTAGCAGCTCTACGGCTGCAGAAGATATCAGTGCTATATAAATATACAGTATAACAATAATATGGCATACCTCCCAACTTTTTGAGATGAGAAAGAGAGACACTTAAGCCACGCTTTTGCCACACTTCTAGCCACGCCCAAACACACCTCTAGCCACGCCCCACACACCCCTAGTCATGCATACCATAAACATTTCCTAAGAAAATTATGTTTTATAATTAAAACCACACTGGTCCTTTCCATCCTAATTTATTTTCCTCCACATTAAAGTGGATCCGAGATGAACTTTTACTCATTGCAGAATTGTGTTCCTTTCCTATAGTTTATAGGGTATTCCTCAAGCCAAATACTTTTTTGTTTTTGTTTTAATACTCTATTTCCTTATAAACTAAATAAGCCCCACCCACAGTTTTCAGAGAGCCAAGGCAGTAGCAAGGTCTCATGGGAGCTCAGTCTGGGCAGGAGGAGGGGGAGGTATTACTAGCCAGAGATTTTAGAGGCAGAGGGGAGGAGGGAGGAGGAGGGGGGATTAGTTTTTTTTCAGTCTGAGTGCTGATGGTGCAGATAAGCCTGCCTCTGTGTAATGTTTACAAACAACATGGCTGCTCTCATTGTATCACATGAAGAAATTATCATATTCTATTAAAGCAGTATGCAGACAGATTTGCTGTTTAAAGAGACTCTGAAGCGAGAATAAATCTCGCTTCAGAGCTCATAGTTAGCAGGGGCACGTGTGCCCCTGCTAAACCGCCGCTATAGCGCCGCTAAACGGGGGTCCCTTCACCCCCAAACCCCCCACTGCGACACTTGGTCGCAGACTTGGTCGCTCCTGGAGGCAGGGCTAACGGCCGCAGCCCTGCCTCCAGTCGCGTCTATCAGCGGCGCATCACCGCCTCTCCCCCGCCCCTCTCAGTGAAGGAAGACTGAGAGGGGCGGGGGAGAGGCGGAGATACGCGCTGACAGACGCGCGTGGGGCAGGGCTGCGGCGGTTAGCCTTGCCCCAACCAGGAAGAGATCCCCGGCTGCTCGGAGGGGATTTGTGAGGTGAGGGATCCCCATTTAGCGGCGCTATAGCGGCGGTTTAGCAGGGGCACATGTGCTCCTGCTATCTACAGTGGTGTGAAAAACTATTTGCCCCCTTCCTGATTTCTTATTCTTTTGCATGTTTGTCACACTTAAATGTTTCTGCTCATCAAAAACCGTTAACTATTAGTCAAAGATAACATAATTGAACACAAAATGCAGTTTTAAATGATGTTTTTTATTATTCAGTGAGAAAAAAACCTCAAAACCTACATGGCCCTGTGTGAAAAAGAAATTGCCTCCTGAACCTAATAACTGGTTGGGCCACCCTTAGCAGCAATAACTGCAATCAAGCGTTTGCGATAACTTGCAACGAGTCTTTTACAGCGCTCTGGAGGAATTTTGGCCCACTCATCTTTGCAGAATTGTTGTAATTCAGCTTTATTTGAGGGTTTTCTAGCATGAACCGCCTTTTTAAGGTCATGCCACAACATCTCAATAGGATTCAGGTCAGGACTTTGACTAGGCCACTCCAAAGTCTTCATTTTGTTTTTCTTCCGCCATTCAGAGGTGGATTTGCTGGTGTGTTTTCGGTTATTGTCCTGCTGCAGCACCCAAGATCGCTTCAGCTTGAGTTGACGAACAGATGGCCGGACATTCTCCTTCAGGATTTTTTGGTAGACAGTAGAATTTATGGTTCCATCTATCACAGCAAGCCTTCCAGGTCCTGAAGCAGCAAAACAACCCCATACCATCACACTACCACCACCATATTTTACTGTTGGTATGATGTTCTTTTGCTGAAATGCTGTGTTACTTCTATGCCAGATGTAACGGGACACGCACCTTCCAAAAAGTTCAACTTTTGTCTCGTCGGTCCACAAGGTATTTTCCCAAAAGTCTTGGCAATCATTGAGATTTTTTTTAGCAAAATTGAGACGAGCATTAATGTTCTTTTTGCTTAAAAGTGGTTTGCGCCTTGGATATCTGCCATGCAGCCCGTTTTTGCCCAGTCTCTTTCTGATGGTGGAGTCGTGAACACTGACCTTAATTGAGGCAAGTGAGGCCTGCAGTTCTTGAGATGTTGTCCTGGGGTCTTTTGTGGCCTCTCGGATGAGTTTTCTCTGCGCTCTTGGGGTAATTTTGGTCGGCCGGCCACTCCTGGGAAGGTTCATCACTGTTCCATGTTTTTCCCATTTGTGGATAATGGCTCTCACTGTGGTTCGCTGGAGTCCCAAAGCTTTAGAAATGGCTTTATAACCGTTACCAGACTGATAGATCTCAATTACAGTACTTTTGTTCTCATTTGTTCCTGAATTTCTTTGGATCTTGGCATGATGTCTAGCTTTTGAGGTGCTTTTGGTCTACTTCTCTATGTCAGATAGCTCCTATTTAAGTGATTTCTTGATTGAAACAGGTGTGGCAGTAATCAGGCCTGGGGGTGTCTACAGAAATTGAACTCAGGTGTGATAAACCACAGTTAAGTTATTTTTTAACAAGGGGGGCAATCACTTTTTCACACAGGGCCATGTAGATTTGGATTTTTTTTTCTCACTAAATAATAAAAACCATCATTTAAAACTGCATTTTGTGTTCAATTATGTTATCTTTGACTAATAGTTAATGGATTTTGATGAGCAGAAACATTTAAGTGTGACAAACATGCAAAAGAATAAGAAATCAGGAAGGGGGCAAATAGTTTTTCACACCACTGTATATAGACAAGTTACTTGTTATAGTTAGTTTTTCATCTCGGATCTGCTTTAACATTTTAAAATAGAAATGTATCAATTTAAATTTGGGGAATAGAGGTTAGAGTCAATTAGTCACATTTTCAGTAGAAAAATACATATATTTACACAGATCTGTACATCAGTCCTGAAAGAGGGACAAATGAGGAAGAAAGAGGGACTGGGTTCCCAAGGAGGGAGCTATGATATAGTAGGACATATGACTATGGTAGGGATTAGATTGTGAGCTCCTATGGGCAGGGCAGCCATCAGGGGGTACAAGAGGGACAGTAGTATGGGGCACAGGAAGGGTCTGATGCCCAAACAGTGGCAGTGCCACTCGATGCTGGCAATTATTGTACTGTAGCATAACAGGAGTTGTGTGGTCATTAGTGATGGCCCGAACCGTTCGCCTGGCGAACCTTTCTGGGCCTCTTACTACTTCCGGGTCGCAATGACCCGGAGTAGTACGCCTGCGCTGCCCGGCGGAGCGTGTCCTAGATTGCGCTCCTGTTGCCGGGCACTCTCTGAGCATGAGCGTGACGTCACTCATGACGTCACTCACATGCGCAGAAAGTGCCCGGCAACGGGAGCGCGATCTAGGACGCGCTCTGCCGGGCAGCGCAGGCGTACTACTCCGGGTCATTGCGACCCGGAAGTAGTAAGAGGCCCAGAGTAGCAGAGCGGTTCGGGAACCGTTCGCTACATCTCTAGTGGTCATCTCCCTCTTCCCTGCTGTGTGATTGGTGATCACTCATCAATGCAGGGGGGAAAGAGTTATGGGCGACAGGCAAGTTGCTTAGACTCTACCCCACATACCGTGGCTCTGCCCCCACACAATCTACCTATCAGATTGTTATTTGGTGTGAGAGGGGCCCTGTAGGTTTGCCAAGTATGGGGCCCAGATAATTCTGATGGTGGCCCTGCCTATGGGACAGTCAGTGACATGACCATGTACTCTGTAAAGCACTGCAGAAGATATCAGTGCTATAGGAATACATAGTAATAATATGGTAGGACATTGTACTGTCTATGGCAGGAATAGATTGTGACCTCCTCTGAGGACAGTCAGTGACATGATGACTATGTACTCTGTAAAGTGCTGCAGAAGATGTCAGTGCTATATAAATACATAATAATAATATGGTAGGCCATTAGACTATGACTATGGTAGGATTAGATTGTGAGCTCCTCTGAGGACAGTCAGTGACATGACTATGTACTCTGTAAAGTGCTGCAGAAGATGTCAGTGCTATATAAATACATAATAATAATATGGTAGGACATTAGACTATGGCTATGGCAGGAATAGATTGTGAGCTCCTCTGAGGACAGTCAGTGACATCACTATGTACTCTGTAAAGCACTGTGTGAGGTGTCAGCTCTATATAAATACATAACAATAAAAAACAAAACGCAGCCCAGGGTATGTTTCTCATTTATTTATTACAATTTGTTGGTTGTGCGAAAACGTTGTTAGAAATCAGCAGCACATAATTGAACTTCTTTGCATTTACAGCATCTGAATAATATAAGTTACATGTTATGCCAACAAAAACCACATCTAAAGCGGTTGATGCAGCGATCACACGTCTGTGACAGTCACACGGCAGCTCTGCAGTTTCACTTCTGTATTTAGAGCGGCCCATACATTGCCAGCAGAGCAGGGATGGGGGAATACAAATATTATAAATACACTTCTTCACATCTACTTACTGCTAAATCCTTGTACACACATACCTGGGCTGTCACCTAACAGAGATCAGGAGAGTTCAGACCTAAAGCTGTACAGACCGTTTCTTGCCTGCATGCTAGTGAATCATTCTATTGCTATGGAGGGGGGTAAGGGCTGAGGCCGCCACGCATGACAGAGTGGCATGGAGCAGACGGGGCGGATAAGATAAAAATGTCTTCAACCTGCGCTCGGCCAAGATAAGGGTGGCCACACACGATACAATAAAATGATCCGATTTTACTGCAATTCGATAAAACGATCAGATCTCCTGAAAAAATTGAAAGCTTTTTTTCATTCGACTGAAAAATCCGATCGGATTTCCCGTTTTCTTTGATTTTTATCAATCTGGAATGCCAGATATTTTTCTTCAATCTTTCTAAAGATTGTATGGTGTGTGTTAGATTGTCAATTTATTAATATACACACCCTAGCAATTTTGTCAGAGTTTCCAATCATTTTATCATAATTGGGGAAAAATTGAACATAGGTGTGTGGTACATTGGTCATATTTTTGAAATGTTAAAATCAGTCAGAAAAATTGATTGCAATTCTTAAATTGAACAGATATTTAAAAAAATTGTATGGTGTGTGGCCACCTTAAAGGGAACCTTAACTGAAGGGGGGTAAAGAGTTTCACTTACCTGGGGCTATTACCAGCCCCCTGCAGCAGTCCTGTGCCCTCGGCGCCGCTCTGGAATCCTCTGGTCCCCCGCTGTCACTTAGTTTCGTTTTTGATGACTCACCAGTCGCCGGCCGCTATGCGTATTATTGGACGCATTCACCAATGCAATTAGCGCTATTGCGGACCGCAACGCGTACAAAAATACGCGTTGCCGCATTCCGCACGCGTAGATATGCGGCAACGCGTATTTTTGTACGCGTTGCGGTCCGCAATAGCGCTAATTGCATTGGCGAATGCGTCCAATAATACGCATGGCTGCCGGCGACTGGTGAGTCGTCAAAAACGAAACTAAGTGACAGCGGGGGACCAGAGGATTCCAGAGCGGCGCCGAGGGCACAGGACTGCTGCAGGGGGCTGGTAATAGCCCCAGGTAAGTAAAACTCTTTACCCCCCGTTCAGTTAAGGTTCCCTTTAAGGCAGATTACTTGCATCAGGGACTGCTGTGCACAAAATAGATTCTTGTCAGAGGCAGCACTGACCAGCTGCCTTAGCCCAGAAACCATAGAGAGTGTGTACAAAGCTTAAAGGACAACTGTAGCGAGAAGTATGTGGAGGCTGCCATATTTATTTTCTTTTAAACAATACCAGTTGCCTCGCAGGTCTGCTGATCTATTGGCTGCAATAGTGTCTGAATAACACCAGACACAAGCATGCAGCTAATCTTGTCAGATCGGACAATAATGTCAGAGACACCTGATCTGCTGCATGCTTGTTCAGGGGCTATGGCTAAAAGTATTAGAGGCAGAGGATCGGCAATACAGCCAGGCAACTGGTATTGCTTAAAAGGAAATAAATATGGCAGCCTCCATATCCCTCTCACATCAATTGTCCTTTAGAGTCTACCTGAGCCAAAGCTTGAGTACAAAACGGCATACTTACCTAAAGAGAGGGACGCCTCAGGATCATATTGAGGCTTCCCTTGCCCCTGTGATATCTCCCGTTGCTGAGCGCAGCCCCCCGAAGATTAGCGTCTTGGCATTTTGCTAATCATATCAGGCCACGCAACTCCTCTTCCTGATTCATGAACGCGCAGTAGACGTGCAGGACTGTCCACGCATGCGCAGTAAGCCAGAGCTGAGGGCTCCGTGCTGCTGTGCATGCGTGCTTGTGTGTCTAATGCACGTCCATAAATCTGGAAGAGGAGTTGTGTGGCCCCGATGTGGGGGGGGGGTCGGGACCAGCTTTAGACCAGCGAGGGAAGCCTCAATAGGATCCTGATGCTTCCCTCTCTTCAGGATAGGGGCTCGGGTTCTTAAAGGGATACTGTAGGGGGTCGGGGGGAAAAGAGTTAAACTTACCCGGGGCTTCTAATGGTCCCCCGCAGACATCCTGTGCCCGCGCAGCCACTCACCGATGCTCCGGCCCCGCCTCCGGTTCACTTCTGGAATTTCAGACTTTAAAGTCTACAAACCACTGCGCCTGCGTTGCCGTGTCCTCGTTACCGCTGATGTCACCAGGAGCGTACTGCGCAGGCACAGACCATACTGGGCCTGCGCAGTACACTCCTGATGACATCAGCGGGAGCGAGGACAAGGCAACGCAGGCGCAGTGGTTTTCAGACTTTAGTCTGAAATTCTAGAAGTGAACCAGAGGCAGGGCCTGGGCATCGGTGAGTGGCTCCAGCTAGTGTCTCCAGAGCGTTTGTGCACAGAGGAAAGAAAGCTGTGCATGAGCAACTGCCTTCTACTGGGCATGTGCAGACTTTACTCGCACATGCCCAGTCAGGAGAGTGCTCATGGTCGGAAGACACTTATCAAACCATCCACAGTCAAATAAGTTTAGAGGGACCCTTAGCTGGAATGGTGAGGTGTAAAAAGGTAAAGGAAGCCTTTAGACCAGGGGTCCCCAACCACCGGGCCGCGGCCCACTGCTGGTCCATTGGCAGTTTTCCAACGGGCCGTGGCGGGTCTGTCATCTTGCCCCTCTCCCTCCGCGACCACTGCTCCTGTTACCTTATGAGCTGGCAGATGCTTGCTTTCTTAGATTCCCCGTAGCCTCTCTCCTCTTAGCAGCATCTCCTATTACAGCAGTGCGTCCCACGGCTGCTGTAAGGAGGGAAGGAAGCAGGACAGTGGTTCCCATGGTAACGGCGATGCATATCGCCGCTACAGGAAGCTGCTATCCTGCTTCCTTCCCTCCATACAGCAGCCGTGGGATGCACTGCTGTAAAAGGAGATACTGCTAAGAGGAGAGGGGCTACGGGGAATCTAAGAGAACAAGCGGCCACCAGCTCATAAGGTAACAAGAGCACTACCTATTCATACTAGGGCGCTATACTGGGCACTATACTAGCTATACTGGGGCACTAGCTCCCCATACTGGGACTATACTAGCTATACTGGACACTATACTAGCTATACTGGGGCACTATGCTAGCTATACTGGGGTAACTATACTAGCCATACTGGGGCAACTAAGCTCCCTATACTGGGGTAACTATGCTAGCTACCAAGCCCCCCCCCCCCCCTGTAACCCGCTGCGCACGACACTGTCCACTAGGTCGCGCAAAGCACCCCCCTCCTACCTCCCCCCCCCCCCCCCCCCCCCCCCCCACGGTTCCCGGAGAAAATGTGGTCAGAAATTGGTCGCTGGGCCGGAAAAGGTTGGGGACCCCTGCTCTAGACTATAAAAGTTAATGTCAATTGGATTAAAAAAAAAATCATATACTTACCCAAGGAGAGGGAAGGCTCTGGGTCCTATAGAGCGTTCTTGCTCCTCTTCCGGTGCCCTCGTTCCAGCGCTGGATTCCCCCATTCAAATCCTGTGCCACAGGAGGCTGCGGGAGAGTTCCTAAAGCCCGAGTGCTCCTAAAGATGGGCGGCTCTGTACTGCACATGCGGGAGCACATGAGAGAGGATATTCGTGCATGCGCAGTATGGAGCCGCCCATCTTCGGATACTGCTACCGGGGGTGACAGTGCTGAAACGCATGGGATCGTAAGAGGAACAGGAAGGCTCTATAGGACCCAGAGCCTTCCCCCTCCTTAGTTACGTATCTGATTTAAAAAAAACAACCCACTTGACATTTACTTTAACTACAGAGGTAAATATCTAATTAACTAATATTTTATTACCATGCTTCAGGGATACCTTGAGGATTCCAGGAGGAGGGCATGGAGCAGAATTTGGGGGGATGCATTGTCAGGCTGGAGGGTGAGGCAGGAGACATTCGTTTATAAAGAAATCCTGAAATGTAACCATCGTTCACCAGCCCTGGAGCTGCTTAAAGGACACCCGAGGCGAAAATAAACTGATGAGAAAAACAATTGTATCTATCTTACACCTCCTAAAAATGACTTACATACCTGATGTTTAGGCACTGTACATACACATGTCTTTCTCATCATCTCACATGTCACCTCGGTTGTCCTTTAAAGGATACCCCAACTGAAATGTGACATAATGAGATAGACATGTGTAAGTACAGTGCCTAGCACACAGATAACTATGCTGTGTTCCTTTTTTATTTTTCTGCCTGAAAGAGTTAAATATCAGGTATGTAAGTGGCTGACTCAGTCCTGACTCAGACAGGAAGTGACTACAGTGTGACCCTCACTGATAAGAAATTCCCCTTTTTTACCTCTTTCTTGCTCTCAGAAGCCATTTTCTGCTAGGAAAGTGTTTTATAGTTGGAATTTCTTATCAGTGAGGGTCACACTGTAGTCACTTCCTGTCCGAGTCAGGACCGAGTCAGCCACTTACATACCTGATATTTAACTCTTTCAGGCAGAAAAATAAAAAAAGGAACACAGCATAGTTGTTTGTGTGCTAGGCACTGTACATACACATGTCTATCTCATTATGTCACATTTCAGTTGGGGTATCCTTTAAGAAATCAGTAATAAACACACTAGAGACATTCAGACACTGTTGCAGACCATTCGGATGCAGGAAACTGAAAAGTTGCAATCTGGATAAGCTGATCGCTCTGCTTCTTTAATTTTGTATGGTTGTTTTTATCAGTTTGTGCAATAAGGAACATCAGAAAACAGTCTCTTGTCGGAGTCATAGAACATGTTACATAGCTCTGGAATACAATATGGCATAAGAACTATACTAAAATAAATATGGAGGCTATTAGGGCTAATGCCCAGCTGCAGGCTGGACCAATGGATGGACAAGCATGCAGATTGGGTGCTGCAAATGTACCAGCTGGATTCTTCTTTTCCAGGCTGATGGAGCAGCTTTACCAACACCAAGGCAAAGGGTAACTAGAAGAAAAGTCCAGCAAAGGCCCAGATCCGGGATTCTGATTGGTCGCTCTGAACGGCTGCTCCACTTCTGCAAAAACTTTGCAGATTGGATGAGCAGAACAGCAACACAAAGAAGGCAACAGTAGCACCTGCATCTCTCAGCATAAGTTCCTTTACAGTATATCCATTACCGACTTGACACGCTGGGCCTGATCCAATTCACTTTTTCTCATAAGTTTTCCCCTAGAACAGTGCTGTCCAACTTCACGGGCATGGAGGGCCATTTTTTTTTCAGACCCCATGGTGGAGGGCCGAAGGTTCTTGCTAGAGCCGCAGACAACCCCCATCCCCCCAGGAAAAAAAACGCAATTAAAGGACAATTAGATTGGCAGCACTTTCCACTAAATGCAATGCAATTGGCAGCAGGTTCCCACAAAATGCAATTCAAGATTTCGGTGAAGTTGTGTGGCGCGCCGAAAAACATGAGGGTTCCGTTGTGCGTAGCCGTAAAATGGGTGTGGCCATGAACCAGAATGTGGGTGTGACAAATTTACATGAACTTAGCAATGTGGGACATTAGATTAGGACAGTGGTGGTGAACCTTTTGGAGGCCGAGTGCCCAAACTGCAACCTGAAAGTCACTTATCTATCACAAAGTGCCAACAGCAATTTAAACTACATACAAACGTTTTAATTCATACATGAACATGATGGAAAATCCAAGTTGAAAATAAACTGTGAAGATAAACAATTTCATCCATCTACTCCTGAAAAATGTATTCTTTTTTAAGAACCTCCCAGTTTTATTTTCCGTTTTAAAAAGCTAAAAAAGTAGGTTTAACCACCCTGCCGTTCTATTAAATGCGCCAGGGTGGCGGCGCAGCACTATTTTTTGAATTTTTTTTTCTATCATGTAGCTAGCCTAGCGCTAGCTACATGATTCCCCCTCCCTGCGGCGTCCGCCCAGCCCCTCCGATCGCTGCCAGCATGTCTTCCCATAAGGAAATCCCGTTCTGAATGGGACTTCCTTTAGGGCTTCCCCCGTCGCCATGGCGACGATCGTGATGACGTCATCAAGAGTCCCGATCCACCCCTCAGCGCTGCCTGGCACTGATTGGCCAGGCTGCGCACGGGGTCTCGGGGGGGGGGGGGCCCTCTAGCGCGGCGGCGATCAAGTTAGACAAGCAGCTAGCAAAGTGCTAGCTGTGTGTATTCAAAAAAAAATATCAAAATCAGCCCAGCGGGGCCTGAGCGGCGCCCTGCGGCGGTAATGGACGAGTTGAGCTCGTCATTACCGCCAAGGAAGTTAATGCTATTGTCTCATATGATGATGATTCAGCTTTTCCCATAGTCTCGCAGTTAGCAATCATGTGACCCCCAACAAGACAAATTCAGCAATCATGAGGACCCCAACAAATCATGAGGCCCCCAACAAGACACATTCAGCAATTTTGAGACCCCCAACAAGACAAATTCAGCAGTCATGAGGCACATAAATAGACAGCATTTTACATAAATAGGCAGAATGCCCCTTTAATATGGTAGACACCTCTCACCTGGCTTCTGAATTCCCTTCTACTGGCTGCTGTGCCTGGCTGGCCTGGCAATACTGTTTTTGGCCGGATTGGGGATGATGTGTGGGCTGAAAGGCCTTGCGGTGATGCTGTGGCCGGGCTGGCGGTGATGCTGTAACCGGATGAGGTAGTGACAGGTGCCCCCCCCATTTAGATAGTGACAGGTGTCCCCCCCCCCCAGCTGAGGTAGTGACAGGTGCCCCCCCAGTTAGATAGTGACAGGTGTCCCCCCCCCCCCCCAGCTGAGGTAGTGACAGGTGCCCCCCAGCTAGATAGCGAGGTGTCCAGTGTTTCCAACTCGCCCGTTACCTCAGAATCGAAGCGCTGCCCGCCAATGCCCTCTACTGTGTACCCGCTGGTGCTGCCTCACAGCTCAGACCTCACAGATCGCGGCGACTGAAGCAAGCAGAGTGTGCATGGCACCCGCGCCGCTGAACTTCACATGCGGAAGTGACTGACTAATGATGTCACTTCCGCATGTGACATACTCCGTGTATGCGGGTACCATGCGCACTCTGTTTGCTTCGGTCGCCGTGATCTGTGAAGTCTGAGCTGTGAGGCAGCGAGGACACAGGAGAGGGCACTATATGAGGGAGCAGGCATGGCGCCCATAGCACAAGCCATGCCTGCATCTCAGAGAGAAGAGTGGCCCGCGGGCCACCAGTTGGACAGCGCTGTCCTAGAAGATATTTTCTCACCTTAACATAAAATTCATTTTCAACCACCAAAAGCAAGAAAATAGAAAAATTTTGACTACTTTTTCACCTACTTTTCCAGTTGCAGTCTACTGAAAAGTTGTTTTAGGGAGAGAATGAAAAATTATCTCCTAGGAGTAAACATTTATTGAATAAGGCCACTGAGACCGATATGCAATTACCCTTTTCTCCTGAGTTATCTCCTAGGAGATAATATCCATTCTCTCCTCAAAATAACTTTTCAGCATTTTACAATTGAAGAAGTACCCAAAAGTAGGTTAAGAAGTACGGTACTGTCAAAATTATTTTGAGTATTTTCTTGCTTGCTGGTGGTTTAAAGGGCATTTTAATTATCACCTAGGAGAAAACGCCTAAAAAATTGCATATGGGCCTAAGTCCTGTTTACTAAAGCATCTCCAGAGATCTTCCATTGGAATAGTGATGCTGCGAGCTTCACTGGGAATTTTTTATCATCCTCAGCTATTCTGTGATATAAAAAAAAAATGGCGCTGCTCACCTGGGTCATACTGGAACTCAGTAGAGGATGCCAAAGTATTAGAAAATCAGCAGTTGTGTGAGAGCAGCCTTAACGAATACACTTTGTCACAGATTAACTGTTTTTAATGCTTAGTACACACAACACATTGCAATTTTCAGTCAGATTGACTGTCAAATCGATACTTTCCAACAGGTCCGATCTGATCCCAAATAGTTTTTCTGATCGATATTTTATACAGAAGTAATCAGAAAAACGATCAGGAATCAGATCAGACCTGTCGGAAATAATCGATTTGACAGTCAATCTGACAGAACATTTTATTGTGTGTACTAAGCATAACACTGCAGCGCGGCAGATTCTTATCATTAAGAGATATAGACATAGGGAAAGGCTTGTGCCTCCTCCCCCTTCCTGTCTGACTGCATCATGTAAGTGATGACAGAATATGGGGAGGAGTCTGGACATTGCTTATTAATGCAAGCTTATTATTACTATATGTATTAAAAAAGTAGGAGGCTGACATAGGGCTTTGAAAGCAACTCTCATTCATTCTAAAGTGTAGCACCATTGTCATAGAAAAATTAAAATCAACTTCCTTCAGGGCACATATAAGTTATAAACGTCACAGGAAGCATGAGTTCCTTTATTCTTTGCTGTGTCTCAGACAGACCTAACAGGAACGGAGTTAGGATCGGTGATATCTGGCATCCCTAATGCCCTGCAGCTGTGAGGACACTGATTGACTGGAATGAAGCACTGACTGAACAAAGACGCACAAAAGAAAATCTGCCGCTATGGCCGCAAGCAAGTGATTCAGCAAGTCGAAAGACTTGAGTGGGTTGCAGACTGACATGGAAATGTAATTTTACTAAAATTAAATGAGGAAAAAGTATGGGGGTCAGTGCAACAGCAGTATTATTTTTTTCAGACATTTGAGATGCATTTTAAATCACTTCAAAGAGTCACATATTTCCACACAGTACTGCCAGCCTTTGGGTAGGAGAGGCACTAGTGGTCGTCACATGGTAGGTCACATGGTGATATTCTTTGCATTGGGTGCTTGGCTGAACTCTGGAGGCAAAAAGCAACTGTCTCCAGCTAGTCATTGGCTGTACATAAAAGGCAACAAATGCACTGACATCCGTGTCACCAATCTGGGACATCGCAGTAATACAGCAGTCATCATCACAAGGCCTCAGAAAACGGCCTGAAAAGTCTCTTCATTCTGCCCCGGTTATGCTGTAGACAAAAAAAAAATGGACATAACATTACGCAGAAGAAATACACATTTATTATACACTTCATACACTTCCAACAGCATCAGAAAATGGGCGAGAAGGTCGCAGTTAAAGTGGACTTGAACTCTTGCGCAGAACACAAGGAAAACTGCACCCTGTGTGTATTTAGAGAGTTTAGCCTGTCTAATCCCCCCTTATATGTAAGTAATCACAAGTGTAATTAGATCTCTCAGCAGTGTCAGCACAGAAATGTTGGCAGTCCTCGGCAGACACAGCTAATATGTAAACACAGGATGTTAACTCTGTCTGCTACCATGAAAGCAGCAAGTAGACACACTGAAGATTTATTGAAGGAGTTCTGTAAACTGAAATATTTTTGTTTCTTTAAAGGTTATTATACTGTTATGTATCTTGTAGAGCAGAGATGAAGTTCTGAGTTCAGGTCCACTTTAATCATATTCCACCATGGCTTCAGCAGAGCCAATTAAACTGCAGTACACACAGATTTAGTTTCTTATCAGTCAGGCTGCCAACTGCCAATTTTTCTCTAAATGCAGGAGATAAAAGGCTCATTTATCAGCAGGGAGCCTCTGTGTACAAGGTGAAGTGATTATTATTATTATGTATTTATATAGTGCCGACATCTTATGCAGCGCTGTACAGAGTATATAGTGTCTTGTGATTGTGACTGTGCTGTGTCACTGAACTGGATAATATATTATTCTGCAAAATGTCTGTTTCCAGTACTAGTTGAAGGGAATGGGGAAAGGGCTGGTAGAACTGAGTTTTCACAAAGATGGCATTACTTTAAGGTGAAAGTCAGGTGGGATAACTATATAGGCAATGGTGAGAAGTTAGGAAATAGTGGTGTAATGTATATGCTTGTGCAAGACTTTAGTTCCGCTTTTAATCTGTATCTACAGTCACAATATATTGCTCATACAGCTTTCTCTGGTCTGTGTGATTATGAAATGCAATTGTCCTCATTATTCTGTATTCTTATATCTGACTCACCACCTCTCCCTGAGTGAGCAGGTCAGAAGAAAGCATTATAGCCTTATTTTATCTGTTGAGTTTATTTACATAACCCCTCTGTGAAGAGACAAAGTTCACCTCCCCTGATCCACCAAGCAACATTTTCACAGGCACAATGACGTAACAGCTGGGGGAGGGAATAATAGCACACAACAGAAGACACCCGCAAACCTTTAGATACTCCTTTAGTTGCTGTGCAGCAGCTGTTTATGCTAATTTAAAATAAGTCATGGGTCACATGACCAGTATTTTTCATTAAAAAACTGTATTCCAGCTTAAATAGGCAAATATGCACTATTTTCTATGTACAGAGTACAGTGCTCTATATTTCTGTTCTTTGTATGTTCATCCTCTGTCTACATTGGTTTCCTCCCACATCCCAAAACCATACAGATACGTTAATTTGCTCTCTCCCTAAATTGACCCTAGATTATGAAATACATATGATTATGATTGACAGCTCCTCTGAGGACAGTCAGTGACATGACTATGTACTATGTAATGTGCTGCAGCAGATATCAGCGCTATATAAATACATAATAATAATGTGGTAGGACATTAAACTATGACTATGATAGGATTAGATTGTGAGCTCCTCTGAGGACAGTCAGTGACATGACTATGTACTCTGTAAAGTGCTGCAGAAGATGTCAGTGCTATATAAATACATAATAATAGTATGTCAGGATATAAGTCAATGACTAGGGCAGGGATTAGATTGTGAGCTCCTCTGAGGACAGTCAGTGACGTGACTATGTACTGCAAGAAGATGTCAGTGCTATATAAAAATACTAAATAATAATACTAATGATATTTTTTATTTGTGCAGATACGGTATGAGCCAGCCTGCTATAAGGTGCGATTGAACAGTGTTCCTCTAGACCAGTGTTTCTCAACATTTTATCGGTATGTACCCCTTTTAAAGCCCTGTACTCACCAAGTACCCCCTGGCATAGTAAACGTTATCACAAGTACCCCTTGACAAATATATATTTAATTGTAGTACACTATAATTGGTTCTAAACTATTTCCAAGCATTTACTTTTGCTTTTAATTAGTTAAAACACTAATTTGGTGTTGTTTAAATAAGATTTATCATTTTCTGAAACTCTAAATTTTTTATTCTTGGTGAAGTATATCAAGCCCGAGTACCCCCTGGAACCAACAGATGTACCCTCTGGGGTACGCGTACCACACGTTGAGAAACTAGGCTCTAGACCAGAGTTCTTCCTATAAGACATTTTTAGCATGACAACCATTAACTTCCTCTTTAGCATAAGCACGGGAAGCCCCTAACTTACCCGCATCCCGACTTCTGAAAGCGAGATAGAGGAACACTCCACCGACAAGGAGGAAGATGATACCGAGGGAGAAAACTAAACCACACAGCGAGTTCTCCAGGATGTCAGAGGGAACGGGGTAATCTGGAACTAATAGAGAAGTCAGATAAGAACACAGAGGGGCAGCATCAGACACTATGCACAGCTACATCTACACACTGCCCTTCAGCGGAACAATTACAGTCTGCACACCTATAAAGCTGGCTATTCATCAGGCGACTTGGCGGCCGATTAACATCCGATAATTATAATTGAATTGGATGAAAATCGGTGCCGCCATAATCGGTGCGGGCCAAAAGTGGTCACATTAGTCGATTGCACCTGCTGCAAGATGTAGGGCAAACTTGCTTGATCGCGTGCGTGGCGGGAATGGAGTGTGATATCGGGACAGGCGATAAACGCAATGAAACTCTCGGCGCTGTCAACCCTTACATTAAATATCCCCCTGGAGCCCAGTGGAAGTGATACATTACCTGTCCACGGCCTCCGCTTGTCCTCCACTAGCTCCAGGCGCACTCCATTCTTCATACACGCGCACCTGCTTAGTAAGGGCACACGCGTTGACGTCAGACGTCACACACGCGGCCACGTTACCAGGAAACGATGTGGCGTGCATGTATGGAGAACGGTGAAAGCCCGGAGCCAGTGGAGGACAAGCGGAGGCCATGGACAGGCAATGTATCACTTCCACTGGGCACAAGGGGGACATATAACATTAGGGGGGCGGCGTTGGGGCAGCGAGGTGGTCAGATGTGGCATCACAAGGCCGATTCCCAAGAGATTTCAGCATGAAATTGATTGGGAATCGACCTACGGTGTATGGGCAGCCGACAGATCTCTCTCTAATCAGATTTGATTAGAGAGATGTGTCTCTTGGTTGAATCTGCAGATCATCGCTAGACATGTTACCTTAACCTTTACATGTTTATGTGTAAAACCTGTGACTGAGGGAATCCAAGCAAAAGTGGACAGATGGTTACTGTTGCTCAGAGCCAGGCTTCTTTGTTGATAAATGGATTAGACTTTTGCATTAAAAGAGATGCTAATCATTTTGAATTGATGCAAATTTTCAGTAAAGGTGGCCTTACATCAGGGGGGCATTTTTCTGTATTTCATTACCCAAGTGGCATGGTGCTGAGCTGAAGGAAGAATTTGCATATTGTAAATACTTTCCTTTACCTGATTTACATTATGAAATGTATCACTGGCAGCGACATCTTTCGTCCTGCCAGGTGCAGCTCTGCAGAATGTTTGTTTCTAAAAATTCTGAAAATAATGCCTGGATGCTCTGGGAAGGGGAATGCAGCAGAGCTAAAGGCAGTGCTACATACCAAAATACAGCAATATATAGATATAGGAAGTGGTTATGATGCTGTAACCAGAAAATTACTGCTATATATTATGTCACTAGAGTGCCTCTTTAAGGCTACATTCTCACTAGTCAGTAGGTGTTAGAAACGGATGCTGTAGTGAAATTACTGCATGATTGACTATGACATTAGCCCTGTCCATTTTGCAAGGCAATTTCCCATACAGAAATGATCACAAGTGCCCATGGGATTGCCAATCCTGCTGATCTTCTGCCTCTTATATTTTTAAACATGGACCTTGAACAAGCATGCAGATCAGGTGCTCTGACTGCATTTGCTGCATACTTGATTCAGACACTAGCCAAAGAGATCAGTAGGATGCCAGGCAACTGGTTTTGTTTAAGGCTGCTTTCACAGTGAGACGTTACAAGCGCACGTTACAGCAGCCTGTAACGCAGCCCACCACACAGTAATGAAAAATCAATGGGCTGTTCACAGTGCCCACGTTGCGTTACATTGTAACGCAGGACATCAGTTGAATGTGCTGCATGCTGTGCGTTATGCTGTGCGCACATGCTCAGTAGTGTTGAAGGAGGAGGTCTTCCCTCCTCCTCCTCGGCCAGCCACATGGCTAAATAATATTCACTGCACGGTGTGACGTGCAGTGTTTACTTCCTGGAGCGCCGCTCTGTGCAGCGATTGGCTGGTGGGACCACGTGATGCCGCATGCGTCCAAGAGTACGCATCACGGACGCCAGAGTGAGCTGCACGACGCGGCTCACTCTGACGTCCATATCTAAGAGCACCAGGCGTTGCGTTAGGGGCACGTTATGCGACCATAACGTCCCCTAAAACGCAACGTCTTGGTGTGTAAGTAGACTAAAAGGAAATAAATATGGCAGCCTCCATATCACTCTCACAGTTAAGGGGGTACTTAAAGAGAAACTCCAACCAAGAATTGAACTTTATCCCAATCAGTAGCTGATACCCCCATTTACATGAGAAATATATTGCTTTTCACAAACAGACCATCAGGGGGCGCTGTATGACTGATTTTGTGCTGAAACCCCTCCCACAGGAAGCTCTGAGGACCGTGGTACTTTTGGCAGTTTGTTACAATGTAACAAGGTTCACAGACAGGAATTAGCTGCTTACAGCTGTCTCTAACAGCCAAAACAGCTAGGAGCAGCTACATAACCTGCCCACAGTAAAAATGTCACCATGTAATAAATGTCAGAATGTAAATCAGTGAGAAGAAAGTTTTTACAATGAGCAAACACTGACTAAATCATTTATACATAATTATTGTAAAAATGAAGCACTTTTTTTATTACATTATTTTCACTGGAGTTCCTCTTTTAAATGTCAGGGTGAATTTAGTCTAATTTCCAATAGCTTTTTTTCTCTAGGCTTTAGGCAGCTGGATGCACCATAAAACCACCGCTGGATGCCTCGACAGATAATCATTTACCAGCTTTCACTCATACTCTGTGCTGTGATTGGATGATTCCACATTGCTACATAAAGGTCTCTGTCATTCAGAATAAAAGCATTCTGCTTACCCCAGTAGCCGACAATGGTCTTGCTATCCCCCGCTACTTGCACATTACAGGAATAGACCACATCATAGGCAGGGGTGACATTGAGGTAGGAGAAGGCCTGGAAGCTCTGGTCATACATGGAGAGGTACGCGTTAGTGTTCAGCTCAGTTGATAAGATCTTCCCATCCTTCCTCCAGGTGATTGTCAGGGCAGGTGGGAAGACATCACTAATGGAACAGATGAGTGTGTTTGGCTTGCCTATGTGGAGGGGTTGAGCAGTGAATACAGACACTTGTGTCCCACCTAAAGGTAAAATGAGAAAAATAACAAGAAAAATATGATACAAGCACTCTCTAGGTGGTTGGGCTGCTTTAGGTAAATGGGTAATAGGTGCGCCAAAACCACAAACAAGACCACAGCACTTGCAGTAGCACAATTCAATTCGGATACTTGAGTCCAAAGGCAAATGGACCTGCAGTCACACGGTGCTCAGAAATGACAAACCGGTAACCGTCACCTCATCAAATCAAGGACGGAATCAGTAGTGTTTCACAATTTCAACACATTTTTAATGAAATACACAAACATTCTCTGAAACAACGAATATTAACATGGTGGGCCCCTATGACGAGGACCCCTTGGATTTAAACACGTGTGTAAAGTACATCAAGTGGAACTGCACGACAACAGTAGTGATGGTGCCCAGTCTCCATTCCCGAACGGTTTCGCCATCATCAGGGGAAGGGAAGCCGAAACCAGTAGGGACTGGAGACTGGGCACCATCACTACTGTTGTTCTGTACTTGCTCTTTATGTGCTTTATTATGCTTTTTGTTGTCTTAAAGCCCCACTCTGGATTCTAGATCTGTGCTTCACTCAGTGACAGAGATAGGGGTTGATTCACTAAGAGAAATAGCGCAAGCAACCTCGTGTTGCTTGCGCTATTTTGTGCATGGAAGGGAAAATTAAATCGCGATGATTTAATAGCGCGAGCAATAGGAGGTTGCTCACGCTATTTCGCTTAGTGAATCAACCACCTAGTGTTTATCTGTGCAAAGACTCCTTGATTAGCTGAAGTCAAATAAATCCCTTTTAAAGTACCTGATCAGGAGCCCAGATACCGGCCACTTCCTGTTCCACAGACTGTCTGTGCTATAAGCAGCAATCCTCTCCAAATGATTCAGTCTGTGCCCTGCTTTTTCAACTCAACTGCTGATGGTTCCTCAATCAGACTTTTAAGACAGGCTTTTTAGTTGCAGAAAGCTTGTTTTACACAACAAGGTAACATTTGAGCACTGATTACTGAGTTATTAGATGGTGTTTTTAGATCTGTGCCAGTGTGCCTGTAACAGGCTCTAAAGCAGAAGGTAAAGCCTTTCGTCTTGGTTTTAGTTAGTGTGTGGAAGGAACATGCTTTTATTGTTATTTATATGCCCATCTGGAAGATGTCCGCTTCATTTCTTGTCCCCATCACTGAAGACCAGAACAGAAAACTTGATGAATTCCATTCTATGGTCACCATTGAAACAGGATGTGGCAGCTGCATATCTAGTAAAAGTTTACAACTCCATTAGTCATGTTTTCAGGGTAACCACTGAAATCACTGCAAAACCATTATCCTGACATCCTCTACACCATGACCTGTTGGGCCCCTCCCCCTCTACCTAAACCTAACCTTTTCCCTCCCTGCATCTAAAGCTACACACAGCAGCAACCCAGGAAGAAGGATCCAGCGACATCCCCCAATTGCTGCCTGATCCATCTACCTGCGGGCAAAACGGGCGATAAACAACGTTTGCATGATAGCGCGCCTGTACCCACGTCACGAGATTGCGGAAACAACTGCTCATCGCTCAAAAAATGGACTTGGGAAAATTGTCAGGGAAATTGCGTGGTGGGTACAGGCCTTTACACTACTAGCTTCCTGATACTCCTAACTTTAACCTTTAAAGTGTCCCTGAGACGAACCTCTGATCAAAAAACGGATACTTACCCAGGAGGAGGGAAGACTCTGGATCTTGCAGAGGCTTCCCTCGCTGTCCTCGGGACCACCATTGCCGCTCACGGACCCCAAAAGAAATCCTATGAGAGCTTGTAGGATTTAACCTCTCTGGCGGTAATACCGAACTACTCTCAGGCTAGCTGCCGGGAGCTCTATGCAGAGTATTGCGCGCATCGGGAGCTTTTACTCACCTCCTGGGGGATCTTGATGTTGGTAACCTCTCTCCTTCCTGTCCTCCAAGGCTCTTAATCACTCTGGTGAGATCGCCGTCATCGATCTCACCAGAGTTTAATCGCCACCCGTAGGACAGGGGTAAAATTGCAGTGCTGGTGCCCAGGGAGGTGAGTGAGAGCAGGGGCTGCTGCAGAGACTCTGGCGGCATTTTTTCCCGATTTTAGGGTCTGAAAAGTTTTAAAAAGACCCTAAAATCTGGAAATAATCATACCGCCAGGGAGGTTAAGATCTGGGCTGCGCTCCTCTTAATGGACACGCTCCACCTTCGTGCATGAAGAGGAGCGTGACCCGGATCTTCCAAAAGGGGGTTGCACGGGCTTCTTCTTCTTACGTAATTATCTGATTTTTGACCCGAGGTTTGTCTCAGATTCACTTTAACCTCCCTGGCGTTATGATTATTTCTAGATTTAAAGCAGTAGGATCAGCCATACTATGCCAGGGAAAAAAAACACATATATAAGTAGATAAATACTTGATCTACTTACATAACACATGTGTTGTACTGTCCACGTTTTGATTTCAGTGAATGTTATTTAGTAAATGATGAGAATTCTGTTCCTGGTGGGGGCCATGTCTTTTGCCCACAGTTAAGGCTAACTTGTGATGTCATTTCTGCCCTTTACTTTTTTTCTTGTCTCCTCCAATCGCTGAGTCACCTCAGCCTTGCTTGTAAACACAAGTGAGTAGGGGATTAGGTTTCAGATAAGAATCTGGCAGGGAAATAAAGGGAAGAGGAGGAATAGATTATAGATAAAAAGAACCCCCAGCATGCAATTCTTTGGCACGACTACTAAAGGGCCAGTATGTGATAACTCCAAATCATAACAGCAGAAAAAGTTTTGCAAGTTTTGAATGCAGGATTAGCATCTTTATCACTTAATACACAGACCAGTTGCTGTTGAAATTTGATTTTTATGGTGACAATACCGCTTTAAGGTCTAAAAGCCGTACAATTTTTTCACAAGCTTTTAGACCCTAAAGAAAAAAAAAGCAGCTCCTACATATAACTCACTCAGGCACGGGATTACTGATCTGAGCTGCGGATTTCTGTCCCGAGCCTGACTCGGGATTACCTCTAAGGAGGTTAATCTACCATTCACTATCTAGGACTACAATCACAAAAAATAGTAACATTTTAAAATACATGTAAACAAATACATGTAAGAAGTACATTTCGCCAAGACTACAATGCACTATAAATTACTTACTTCCTATGTGGCCGTCACTTACAGTAAATAGTTATTTACATATCTCTGGGTTTGAAGTAGTCCATCTCCTCATGGGGGGTTCTAAGTATTTACTTTATTCATTACCAAAGCACTTTCTGCAAAGGAGCTATACACACATGCCAGCCAGTCTCCCTGCACATTTGCACACTATTTTGGCAATTGTGCTGATGAACTGCTTTTGAAAATAAAGGAAACCCTTAGAACCCCCCATGAGGAATTGGACTAGTCCAAAACCAGCTCTGTCAGATTTTTACTACCTGTTTTGTGATGTTCAGTGCCATTGGAAATAGTAACTTATAATGCATTTTATTCTAAGACAAATATCGTTTTTACAATGTTTCACAACAGTGTTTTTTTAACCCTCTTTGTACAATTACCTAACCCTAACCTAGCCCTTCACCTGAGCCGGACTCTTACTTACACCATTGAATCAATGCAGGATCCTAACCTAGGAATGAACGCACAGCTCTGCGCCCAGCTGAACAATGGGGGAAACTGCGGCCTCACCCATAGGACTGTGGCTGGAAAATGGTAATAATAATAATGCTAACATTTGTATTCTCTCTGGTTGGACTCAAAGCACTTGAGAGCTGCAGCCAATAAGGTCACGCTCAGTAGGCCACCCTGCAGTGCTAGCGAGTCTTGCCCAAGGACTCCTTACTGAATAGGTACCGGCTTACTGAATACAGCCACGTTTGGAACCCTGG
Source organism: Hyperolius riggenbachi (assembly GCF_040937935.1). Classification (NCBI taxonomy): domain Eukaryota; kingdom Metazoa; phylum Chordata; class Amphibia; order Anura; family Hyperoliidae; genus Hyperolius; species Hyperolius riggenbachi. The sequence goes on along the minus strand of NC_090653.1, from coordinate 34,590,979 downwards.
TCTCCTATGTCAGAGGTGGAGCCGTTGACCAGTACACTATGCAGAATGGACATCTGGTTCCCCATAGAGTATAATATAGGATCTCACCTCTAGCTTCCGGCATGATGTCTGTCAGGGTTTTAGTCAACACCTCGCTGAAGTTTTTGCAGAAGGCCAGGCGGGAGGAGATATCATCCGGCATGGGGAACGCCTGGCCATCCCACTGCTCGAACTCTCTGAGCCAGGGCTTGGTGGAGGCGTCGCTGAAGTTATAGCTGAACATCTGGTCCACATCAAACATCTGCAGGAGTCCCGAGGTGGGCTCACCGGGCTGACAGAACAGAACCTGACTCAGCAAGTGACGATCTGCGAGAGCCAAAGACAAGAACAAGAGGATGAGGAGCATAGTATGGATGGGGGGGGGGGGGGGAGAATAGGATAACTTTATTCTCATCATACATCGTATGCAGTTCTCAGCAATCCTACTGGCACCAGTTACATTAAATAAATGCAGATGGAATTCCCAGATACACCTGTGGAAAACCGGGATATACTGGTATATCCATAATCCATAGACCTCATACATACAGGGTCTAATTGTGGCTACTTTCTACCTCCACCTACTGTACATTGCTGCTCATCCCAGCAAATTGCAAAACAACATACTGACCTATTTATAAAAGTCAGGTGTGTTTTCAGGATGGAAGAAATCCACTGCAAAGACAAACAACGCTCCTCACCCTGCTTCCTATGTCTGCATTGGCTATATATAGTCACATTATCATCATCTTCTGCAGCACTGTACAGAGTACATAGTCATGTCACTGACCTGTACAAACTAATCCTGCCATAGTCATAGGGCCTGATTCACTATTCGGTGCTAACCTAGTTAGCACGCCTAAAGGCTTTGGGCGGGCTAACTAGGGTGCTAACTAGTTAGCACGGAGAAAGGTGAATCAGGCTGTGCAAAGTCCTGCGCACAAAACTTTGCGTGCGCAAAATCCAGTGCACGCGAGGAAAACGATGCACCTGATGCGCCTATAAGGGCGCATTGGGTGCGACCTTAACGTCACATAGTGCAACGTTAAGGTCGCACTCAATGCACCCTTATAGGCGCATCGGGTGCGTCTTTGTCATCACATCACGATGCGACGTTTTGCGTGCACCGGATTTTGCGCGCAAAGTTTTATACGCGGGACTTTGCGCGTGAGCGCTAATTAGCGCGCCCAAAGCATCTTTTGGCGTGATAAGGGGCTTTTCACAAGCGTGCTAACAGTTAGCACCGCTTGTGAATCAAGCCCATAGTATAATATCCTACCATATTATTGTTATGTATTTATATAGAACTGACATCTCCTGCAGCACTCTACAGAGTACATAGTCATGTCACTGACTATCCTCAGAGGAGCTCACACTATAATCCCTACCATAGTTATATGTCCTACCATATTGTTGTTATTATTATTGTATATTTATACAGCACTGACATCTTCCGCAGCACTTTACAGAGTACCGTCACTGACTGTCCTCAGAGGAGCTCACTATCAAATCCCTAAAGCCCAATCTACATGATACGATTCTTTGTGCGATTCGATTATGATTCTATTTACGATCCGATTAAATCCGACAAGTCCGATCGGTATTCGATTCAATTCGATTCGCCATTGCAAGACAATGGCAAAACAAATTGAATCAAATCGAATCCCAATCGGACCTGTCGGATTTAATTGGATCGTAAATAGAATCGTAATCGAATCGCACAAAGAATCGTATCGTGTAGATGGGGCTTAATGTTCCTTCTGTAGCTTAATGCATGGAGTGCAAACTACCTCAAACACAGGAAGAAGACACAAACTCCACACAGATGTTGTCCAGGCTGGAAACTGCACTCAGGAACCTAGTGCTGCGAGGCAAGAGTGCTAACTGCAATGTCACTGTGTTGTCACATGACACTAGAAACCAGGGCTGTGGAGTCGGAGTCGGAGTCGTGGAGTCGGAGTCGTGGAGTCGAGCAATTTTGGGTGCCTGGAGTCGGAGTCGGGAAAAAATGCACCGACTCCGACTCCTAATGAATTTGTAACTGTAATTAAAATAGAAAATATGATAAAATGTTCTATTTCTCAGATAATAGTCATTAAAAATAATGTATATATACAGTATATATACAGTAATAGCTGTGCTCAGTCCACAAAAATGAAATAAACCAATCAAAATTAGTTACTTGTGCTGCTTCAATAAAGCAGTCCCCGTATTTTTAAGGTCAGATATACATATCTGATTGTGACTGTATATATGATGTGTACACAGGAATCTCTTATATATACTAAATAACATCTATGCTGTAAGAATAAAGCCTGATGTGTAGCCGTGTCACTAATAGAGATGGTCAATGAGATGGAAATAATTCTGCACTGATGCTGATTTATGCAAATGTATGCACTCCCTTTGCTGATGAAATCAAATAATTTGATATGTTGTTAAAATTTGGTTTGGTGACTACAAATTAAAGGGTACCTGAGACGGATGAAAAGTAAAGTTTTATACATACCTGGGGCTTCCTCCAGCCCCCTTCAGGCTAATCAGTCCCTCGCTGTCCTCCACCACCCGGATCTTCTGCTATGAGTCCTGGTAATTCAGCCAGTCAGCGCTGTCCGGCCGCATGCCGCTCCCACAGCCAGGAACATTCTGCACCTGCGCAATAGTGCTGCACAGGTGTAGTATGCTCCTGACGGCGGAGTGTGTGCATGCGCACTACGCCCGACTGGCTCAAGTACCTGGACTCATAGCAGAAGATCCAGGTGGTGGAGGAGGACAACGAGGGACTGATTATCCTGAAGGCGGCTGGAGGAAGCCCCAGGTATGTATAAAACTTCAATTTCATCTGTCTCAGGTTTACTTTGTTACACAATAGTACTATACTCTACATATGCACTCCCCACAGAGCTGCAGGGAATCCACTGAGAATGCTGTGCACATTGAACACAGAGGTGTTGTCTGTCACCCATAAACCTTGTTCAGATTGTGCATGAAGAATGTGTAATAGAGGAAGAATCTCCTCATTCCCCTGCAGAGTACCTGCACATCACTCTTACATGTACCCACAGTTACATTGCCTAGGGCCTGATAGATGTTCTTTGTTCCGGTTTGTACCTTTTACAAGTACTCTTACCAAGGACTAGTTTTAGTCTAAAGGGAATAAATATAGTAGTCTCCATATCCTTCTCACTTCAGTTGTCTTGTAAAATTCCTAACCGTTGGCAGTTAAGAGACGAATATCATGTTACATACTTTTAATCAACAAAATTGTAATATGCAAATTAGAGGAGTCGGAGTCGAGGAGTCGGAGTCGGTGGAATCCTAAACTGAGGAGTCGGAGTCGGTGGATTTTTGGACCGACTCCACAGCCCTGCTAGAAACAGCATGTGATCTGACAATGCAAGAGTAGGGGAATATCCCTCTTTTTCATTGACAAAAATGGCTATGATTGGTGGGCAAGGGATGACTGAAGCTCAGCTGTGTTCTCCCCCTTCATTAAATAAAGCCCAATATCTGGTGACCGAAAGAGAAGCGCAAGCGGCTATTCAGAAACATACTTCATACCTAAGACTTTTTGTTCATACTTGTATCCATGTTGCTATCTGCATCTTTATCCTAGAGCTCTTCTGAAAATGCCTTGCCAAACAGTTGACTGCTTGCTTTAAGTTGCACTACCAAGCTCTGGAATGCTCCAGGAATACCTGTTTCAGAATTTTCTCACGCTAGGAGACACTTTAAAAATGAAAAACAAATTAGACCAAGTTTGCCTCATCACTTCTGTTCCCAACTTTAGCAAACCAAATCCAATATTGGGTGGCGCGGCAATAACCTTAAAGAGAACCCGAGGTTGGTTTGTGAAATCATATTAGGACACAGAGGCATGTTCTCTATGCAATTACCTGTCTCTGTTAACTCCCCCCCCCCCCCCCCCTGGGCTCTTGGCTAGCGCCACCCAGATTGTCACTACCCTGCCATTTACCGTAGCCTGTCATCCACCGCCGCTCCCCCGCCTCCTGTATAGCGCGGCTCCCCGCCTGTTTCCCTTCCCTCTCCGCCTCAGTAAGCCGATTGGAGGAAGCTTACAGAGGCGGGCGGTGGGGGGGGTGGGGGGGGACACAGGCGAGGAGCCGTGCTATACAGGAGGTAGGGGAGCGGCGGTGACTGACAGGTTAAGGTAAATAGCAGGCTAGTGACAATCTAGGGGGAGGGGGGGGGGCGGGGGACTGGAGGTACAATGAAAGGACACAGAGGCTGGGCATTGTATACAGAACATGCCTCTGTGTCCTAATATGATTTCACAAACCCACCTCGGGTTCTCTTTAACAGCTCGGCACATTGAAGTCATTCAAATCTATTCCAGGGCAGGAAGTGGGAAGAAAAAAGGAGGGAAAAGGGGAAGGAGGTTACAGGTTTGCTTTAATGGCAATAGGACTGCACACTCCATGTTGCAGACTTCCTGGTCCTTCATCAGATGCTCTGTGCAGTCCTTTTGCCATTAAAGCAGCTAAGCTATCTACTGACTATAACAACGGGTTCCAGAGTTATAGAGTCCATTACATTTGATAAGAGGGAAAGTAAAGTAAGTGGACTTCCAAAGCTTCCCTATTGGTCCATAAGCCCCGCAGTCATGCTCGGGACCCAGTAGGAAGACAGGAAATGTGGGAGGGGTGGAGTCAAGGTCAATTTTTACAAGAAAATTAATTTGCTGAGTCAGCAGCCCATGTCTCTGGGATAAGTCCTAGTTTTTACATACAGTTTATACATCAGGTAACCCCTTATTATGTATTTTTATGGTTTATTTTGAAGCCAATCCTGATGTCATTTCCTCCCGTACTCTCCTCTGCCTGATTGTGTATGCATTGCCCTGTATGCCCTCCTCCCAGTCTTCAGGCACTCCCACCCAGCTCTGCAATAGAAAGTGCATCAGCATGAGAAATATTGGCCAATCAGAGAGGAACAGAGGTGTGGGAGGGGAAAACAGGAGGGAAAGAGGCTTCATCCAATCAGGCTGCATTATTTACGTCTGAGGGGAAACTAAAGCAGCAAAAAAAGACAACCCAGCATGCCCTGCAACTTCCTTTGTGCAGCAAATGTACCAAAAAAGAGCCACGGAAACTGGGCAATGTTGTATTATGGATAAGAAGACTAAGAGTGATTTTTAACTTTTGGATTGCCTGGTTAGCATCCTTATTACTGGTTTACCAGATAAAAATAAAGAGTTGATTTTTTGATTTTATGCCCGACAGTTACACTTTAAACTACATCAGTATCCTTGCTGTACTGCTGATCCTCTGCCTCTAATACTTCTAGCCATACTCTTTCACACGTGAGGCTGAACTGTGCTTGAGATCAGCTGACAGGCTTCCGTATGAAAGACGTCTACCTGTTTCAGGTGTGGGCTTCAGATACTACTGAAGCCAAAGAGATGAGCAGGAATGCCAGGTAACAGGTTTAAAAGGAAATAAACAAGGCTGTCTCCATACCCCTCTCATTTCAGCTTTCTGTTAACGTAACTAAAAACAGGAAGTGAGATGAAATCTCTCTAACAAGGACATAAAAGCAATAATAATAAATAAATAAACATTTTATCTTGGTATAGTGGGAGAAGGGTTAGAACATAAGTGAAGTTTTTAATTGATGACCATTGATATCTATTACTTCCTCTGTCTTACTGACAGGGCCACTGAGAAGAGGAAGTGAGGGTATGTTTCTCTACCAGGTGCCAAAGTAAGCAATACAAACTTTACATACATTCTAACTCTACCCAACACTATTTAACCGCTTTCGGACCTTGGTAATTGAAATCTAAGCCGTGTTTGGGACCTGTTATCCCTGCCAGGGCATAGATTTTAATAACCGTACCGCACCCTTCCATCGCTACTACCAATCACGCTACTCTCCCGTTGCTGCCGCCAACTTGCTCAGTAAGCCAGTCTGGAGCCGATATCATTGACTCCTGGCCCTGTGATTGGCTCACAGTGATCACATGGTGAGGAGCCAATGAAATCGGCTCCTGACCGCTTCACAGAGCTCTGTTGTCATAGCGACGGCAGAGTGAGTGGGCTGCAGCGACGGGAGAGCAGTGAGAGAGACCAGTACCTGCGGCGTGATGTCAGTGAACCCCGTTTTTCAATCAAGATGCCTCTGCTCCTTAAGGGGCCAAAGACTTCTGGTACGGAAGTGGTTAAAACTAAAACTAAAAGTTTTGACTGGAGATGCAGTATACATAACAAAAAGTCTAGCAGTTACTTAGTACCTTCAGCCTGTACGACCAACAGGGGGAGCAGTAATACTACTACATGCAGAACCCTCACCGACCCCACACACACCAGGAAGGGCATCTTCCAAGCCTAGAATAAGAATATGTACCAATGAGTCATTATCATACAGCAAGCAGACAGTTCCTACTGTACACTCTCTAAATGAATCTTACCTACCGCAAGCAATGAGAAGGTGGATTTAGAATATTATAATAGCAGCAGCCGGGCTCTATAGAGCTGAATGATCAGTAGAATAGATTTTGTAGTTTAGATTTCTCTGGGTATGAAGTCCAGGCAGCCTCCCAGAGGCCAGGGAAGAGCAGCAGCCTCTGTGTGTCTCAGCCTTCCTTGTCCTGTTCTTCATGAGGATCTGCAGATAGGCTAGTCACACTCACACACAGAGCTGGTCACACTCAGACAGTCTTCTGTAGCCAGGACTCTGGCATTTTGCATTGGTAAGAATTACATCCTTGCTACAGAAGAGTTACACCCACTGCCTCTTACAACTTCCAGCCAATGGCAGGGCTCTGTGCTGTATGTGTCACGTGTTGCTAGGTAGACACATTCTCTCAGCTACACAGAAATATGAGAGACAAGGCTGTGTGCTGGTCTGACTCTCTGATTACACAGTACTGTGTAGTAGTTCTCAAACTGGTGGGTAGGCGGTGCTCCAACAAATAAACCTACGGTCTAGCTAACCTACATCCCATAGACTTTACTATCCCCACCCTAACCTTAAAGTGAACTTCCGGACTAAAAATCGACTCAGCAGCACTGAAAGGGCTTGGTGTTTCTTTAACAGTTTCACAGCATCAGAACTTTGTTTTTCTTACCCAAGCCTCATTTTTAGCTGCACAGAAGAAAACTGCCCAGGCATTTTTCCCCTGATGCTGTGCAAAGCATGATGGGATTTCTGATGATTTTGTTCTCCTTCTGCTGTTTTGGCGCAAATTTGTTCTTTTTTATTTTGAATTTGAGATTTGAAGCCTAGCGCACGCAGCTGGGAGGGGTGATCAGGACACAGGACAGTTGGAACTGTGTCTCCTGCTCCCTGTCACCTCTTTTCAACCAAAAAGATGGCTGCCCCCATGAAAAAGATGGCTGCCCCCACAAAATCACAAACATTTGCCTGTTCTTTTAAAACAGGGAGGGCAAGAGATTATATTACCTATCTATTTTAATTAACATAACCAATGTAACTTAATTACAGTATGATTGTTTAGGCTGAAGTTCCCCTTTAACCCTCCTGCCCGTGTGTTTGTCGCTGAATGTAGGAAGATTATTTCGTCTGCGCAGCGGTATGAGTCAGGTGGTCCCAGACATGAGCTGTGTGGTCATTTGTCTCTATTCAAAGTACGCTTTGTTACTTGATACTATTTCTGAAAACAAAAATGTTATTTATTTTACGTATTTATATAGCGTCAACATTTTACACAGTAAATGTACAGAGTATATATTGTCTTGTCACTAACTGTCCCTTGGAGGAGCTCACAAGCTAGTCGTAGTCATAGTCATATGTCTATGTCTATATCGTGTAGTGTATGTATCATAGTCTAGGGCCAATTTGTGGGGGGGGGGGGGGGGTAGCAAATTAACTTATCTGTATGTTTTTTGGGATTGGGAGGAAACCCACACAGACACAGGGAGAACATACAAACTCCTTACAGATGTTGACCTGGCTGGGATTCGAACCGGGGACCCAGCGCTGCAATTCTGCAGTGTTTCTACTTTCTTCTTTCATAGAAGCAAACATAGGGTTAACATCCTGTGTTTACTAATTAGCTGCTTTGCCGAGACTGCCAGCTGACACAGCTAAGAAATATAATTATAGTTGTGATTAGTCACAGATGACGGGAAATTAGACAGACTAAACGCTCTAAATACACACAGGGTGCATTTTTCTATGTTTTCCTTCTGCCCTGTGCAAGAGTTCAGGTCCGTTTTAGTAGGAACTCGGTGCTACATAAGAATTATCAGAACACTCCCGACTGTAGCAGCAGCACCAAACTAGCCACACTGATAAAGCTCCCAGTATGGGATTCCCAATCCCCAACACAGGTTACTATGCAAATACAGAGTGCATCCTGTTTATTTATTTATTTTTATGGAAATCCCCTTCTACCTCCCATAGCAGAGAAGAAACAGCACCACCTTGTGGCTACAAAATAGAATTATAAAAATCTAAAAATATTCCAGGTATCTATAATTGCAGTATTTGTATAGCGCCTGTCTCCTGTCGGACTCAAAGCGCTTGCGAGGCAGCCACTAGAGCGCACTCAGTAGGCAGTAGCAGTGTTAAGGAGACTTTCCCAAGAAACTCCTTACTGAATAGGTGCTGGCTTACTGAACAGGCAGAGCCGAGATTTGAACCCAGGTCTCCTGTGTCAGAGGCAGAGCCCTTAACCATTACACTCATATTATAGCAATGTTCTTACTTCTGTACAGTAACACTTGTAGGAGTGGAGTCGGTATGCAGTCAGGATGTGAGGAAGGGAATCATTACCAAAAGCTACTCCTCATGCAAATAAAAGGAATATCACATACAGGTGCAGGTGTCGCAGTGATCTGCAAACTTGGCTCTCCAGCTGTTAAGGAACTACAAGTCCCACAATGCATTTGCCTTTATGAATCATGATTGTGGGTGTCAAATTCCCACAATGCATGTAGTTCCTTAACAGCTGGAGAGACAAGTTTGAAGATCACTGGGTGATCAAAGAACACCCTGGAGGAAAAAAACACAGAGACAACGGGAGCCCAAATGGTGCAGTATGTTACAACAGTGGTAAAATGGTGAAGATGTAAATTGTGGTACTCAAAAAGGAAGGTTGCAGACAGGCAACCGACCACTGTAGGCAGGTGGAGATGCACAAACCCGACTCCACTCGGTTGTCTAGTTGGGCTGGAGGTGGTCACTCTCTTTGTAAAAAACTCTAGATGGTTATGGGGGTGGTAAAAACACTCCTGAGCAAATAGAATACCCCTCCAGAAGGAGGGTGGGTAACACAAAGGGTAAAAGAGGGGCCAAGGTATGATAAAACCACGTTAAAAACAGCTAAAATGAAAAGGGTGAGGTGGCTTACCTCAAGGAAGACAAATTCATATAATAAATAACGAACTTTAATTGGCAGGCACTGGCAAAACGTTTCATGGGTCAGGCTGAACACAGTGCCAAAGTACTCTGGCACTGTATTCGGCCTGAGGAAGTGGGCACAGACCCCCGAAATGCGTTGCCAGTGCCAATCAAAGTTCGTTCTTTATTACATGAATTTATTACATACAGAACTCAGCCACTAAATCTCAGCAGGCAGAGCTAAGGTGCGTACACACATGCGACTATAGTCGTTTGAAACGATCGTTCCCCGATCATTTCAAACGACGATCGATGAAAAAAAGCAGCCAACGACCATGAAGTCGAACGACGGATGAGCTAGATCGTTCAAAACGGACGATCTAGCTTGGCGGATTTTTCCCGTTAGCAAAAGTGGTCCATCGTTGGAAACGATCGTTCGTACCAGGCTGGACATGCGCATTTCACTTTTTCTCCATGGAACTTTACAATTTTATGCGCAGGCGCATTAAGAGCTTCTACGTGGTGTAACGTTCGTTCTAACGATGTGATCGTTACACACTTTTTACAACTAACTTTACTTCGGTCGTTCTTTCGTCAATTAAAAGATCGTTCGTCGTTGACAACGAACGATCGTTGTCGCATGTGTGTACCTAGTCTAGAACAGGTCATCTGCTCCTCTCCTAGTGAAAGTGACAACACACAAGTCAAGTCTGGCAGCTATAATTAAGTGGTCACCCAAAAAAGAAGGCCAGATGCATTTTGTTTCGGTCATCATTACTCCTGACATATTCATTCCTAATGGTCGCTGTCCAGCAGCAATATTTCAGCTTGTCTCACACACGCTGTTCTTACAGTTACACTATCTAATCCAGGGCCATACATGGGCTGATTTTTTCATTGTTCCAAGTTTCAAATTGGTCAAACATTTTTTCAATGTATGGGCTAGTGCACACCACAAATCACTAGCGTAATTGCAAACTCTAAGCGTTTTTAGAAGCAATTTTTGTAAGCAATTCCATGCATGTGCCTAGCGATTTTCTAGTTATGCCTAGTGATTTTTGGAGCGTTTTGGTGCAGAGATTTTTTTATTTTTTTGCACAGTTTGAGCTGGAAGTGAACAGCTTGTGCAAAAAAAGTTTGGAAAATCGCTCAGTTATAGCATTTTTTAGAGTGATTTTCCACTTTTCCTATAGCTAACATTGAGGCTGAATCGCCTCAAAAATGCTGTATCAGCCGCGTTTGCATTTGGGAAAAAAGCTCATCGCTCTGGTGTGATCCACCCCTTTCAAATACATTAGCCAAGTGCTTTTCAAAGCGCAAGCGTTTTAAAAAGCGCTCGGAAGCGCTCTTGGTGTGCACCAGCCCTAAATTTTTGATTTTTTTTTTAATTGATGTAGACATTTTTTAATAGAATAGAGGTAAGAATCATAGCGAGTCGGCGGTTCGTATCGGTAGGCGATCGTAAGTCGGGGACTCCCTGTATTTGGCCTATAAGATGCAGGGTCTTTTTCTCCCCACTTTTACGATATATCCTGTGTCATTCCTCTTTACACACAACCATTTATGGACTTTTGATGTCTTTTATGTGTGGATTGTTTGGGTTGTAACTAACATCTGGTGTACATTTCATGCCAATAGTCCCATTATAAATATACTGTAAAGAAGGATTACATTGGCACTAGATGACTAGGCAGACCGCTGAAGGATTTATGGTGCGATCAGGGCCGGATTTACCATAAGGCACTGTAGGCACATGCCTACAGGTGCCAGATAAAGGAAAGGTGGCTCACGGCCGTCCCCAAGTGCCTCCCTCCTGCCTTACCTATGCAGAGTCCTGATAAGAATGTAAATGAGAGGGTCTCAGCATTCCACTGACCAGACCTCCCTTCAGATCGGGGCACCTCTAGTTACCTTATACTTGGGGGCACTTCTTGCTACTTAATACATTACTGAGGATATATCTGGCTACCCAATACCAAGGGGCACCTGTAGCTACCTATGACAGACAGGCAAGGGAAGTAAGGAAGAAGAGACAGCTGAGCCAGCCAGCACATTTGCGGTGCAGTTCAGCTGGTGTTTGTAGGTTTACAGAAGGTGAAGTCTAGGGTGCCAGGACATCTGTGCCTATTGGCTCCTGTGATGTAAATCCGGGCCTGGGTGCTATGGCTGTGCCTCCAGACAGTCCAGCATTACTTGTATAACAAGGAGCAAAAAAAGATTTCGGGCACTGGCCAAGTTCAGAAGAAAAGTCACCTTTATTTCATCTTCAGCTAAACAGATAAAAGTTGCATATACCATATTGTTTTTTGCCTCTGAAGAAGCAGGGTAACCTGCGAAACAGCCTGCCGGGCTACACACTATGCCACTTTTATCTGTTTAGCTGTAGATGAAATAAACGTGGCTTTCCTTTTGGACTTGGCCGCTGCTCGGAATCTTTTTTTGCTCTTTGTTATACCATTAGAAATATATTTACTGAGAAAATCATTGCCGTGTTCAGTACTTTTTTCCCCGCTGTAGGAAATGGTAAATGGTTTCTCTTGAAGCTGGCTGTGCAGGAAGACAAGCAGCTCTCAAGCTGGAGTGTCTTAGAAAAAAACAAAAGCACCTTTCTGGTCTCCACCTGAGTAATCCCAGCGCTGAGAAGGGGTTTTCCACCAGCGGTGTGGCTGGATGAGAGCCAGCAATCCACTCCACAGCCAGCCGGTTATTCTGCAACACAAGGCGAAGTTCTTCATTAGTGATCGCCGTAAACATGACATCAGGGAAGTAATATTTCACTTTCATCTCACATGTAGCTTCACAATGTGCTCGGGAAAGGTGTATAACAGTGCCCAGAATCTCAACTTGCGGTAATTGTACTCTGGGGGAACTTACGGTGGGCTCAGTGGGTACTCCATCTTGTTGCAGTCAATTCATTATAGTACATTATGAGAGGCTAAATCCCATATAAACACTTGTTAATTAAAGGAATAAGGGAATGTTTGCAAAGCATTTATACACACTGTAATTACAGTAGACTCACGGTTATCCAGAACTCAACTAACCAGAAGTTTCAACCAACCAGAACAAATCACCGGCAGTACTCACAATGGACCAACTTCTTAGACTGTTTGAGGGCTCTGCTGTGCTTAAAGGATACCCGAGGTGACATGATGAGCTAGACATATATGTACAGTGCCAAGAACACAAATAACTAGGCTGTGTTCCTTTTTTTCTTTCTCTCCCTGAAATAGTTAAAAATCAAGTGACAGCTTCTGTCTGCGTTGGACTATAGCGTAACCCTTAGTGATAAGGAATTGCAGCCATAAAAATTTCCTGGCTGTAAATGGCCTCTGAGAGCAGGAACGAGATAAAAAGAGTCAATAGTTCATAGATTTTCGCTCTGGCATACTTCAAATCATGTGTCATTGAGAAGAGGCCATGCAACAGTAAAAAAGGAAAAAGTAGATTTGAATATAAAATAAAACCGTGGGATAGCTAAAAAAGTCAATTTTAGAAAAAAGAGGATAGATACAATTGTTTATCTCACTAGTTTATTTTCACCTCGGATGTCCTTTAACGACTGAGTTCTATGGCTCCCCCAAGGCTCCCCTTATTCATTTAATACAGAGCTCATGGTATGTATACAGAGTGGGGTATAGTACTGTATTAGCTACGCCTATTTTTAACACTTATCCGGCATCAGCCGATCCCTGTCAGTGCCAGTTAACTGATGCAAAAGGGTTGTTTGAGATGATGTTACCTCCTTCAACAGGAGTACGTATTGTTTGGTCGCCCGGTCAGTTGTGCGCAGGGTGAGCCGAATGACGGCTGAAAGTACTATTCCTCCTCTGAGTCGTACTGACTCGAAGGGAGAAGCAATTTGTGGTCCAGCTATCACTGGCACCCAAATTAAATGTATAATCCCGCTGCACCACTTTAGATGTTATAACATTACATCTATGGCAGGTCCCAGGTCAGGGACTACACGGCAGGGAGTGCGAGCCTAAATTACCTGCTTCGTCCAACTACTTTGCAAACCTGGACTTGGTTTACAGGTTTAACTGAAAGGCGTACAGCCCTCTACTATTAACTATGAATTATGTAAATGCATGAATTCCATCTACCTAAGTGGTTTTCTGTGACACCAATAATATATCACGGTACATACTGTATACAATCAACAAAGTTTTTATTGCACATTCCACTTTAGCAAAATTGGACTTAAAGCAGAACTGAATAGTTAAAAAAAAGAAAAAAGTGTTTCACTTATTTGGGGCTTCTGCCAGCCCCCAGCAGCCTTCCTTTCCCATGCCGGTTGTCCACGATCCTCCATTCTCCCGCTGACAGCTAGTTTTGGTGATAAAAAGTATATGGCCTTGATTCATAAAAAGCAGTGCGATAAAAAAAATCTTGTCGGGAAAATACCGCACTCTGTATTTTCCCGGTCTGTGTGCTAATTCATAAAGATTTCCCCAGCTGCCGTTGAAGGTCGGTAAATTACCGCAGCCCATTGAGCGGTAGAGTAGAGCAGTGTGGCGAGATCTCTCTTTTGCCCTGCACAGATGACTCGCACAGATGACTCACACAGGCGACTCCCACAGATAACTCATACAGACTCGCACAGACTTTCCCTGCCTGCACAGATGACTCGCACAGATAACTCATACAGACGACTCACACAGACTTTCCCTGCTTGCACAGATGACTCACACCGATAACTCATACAGACGACTCACACAGACTTTCCCTGCCTGCACAGATGACTCGCACAGATGACTCCTACAGACAACTCACACAGACTTTCCCTACAGATGACTCACACACACGGCTCTCTGCACAGATGACTCACACAGACGGCTCTCTGCACAGATGACTCACACAGACAGCTCTCTGCACAGATGACTCACACAGACTTCGGCTCCCTGCACTTTGCATTGTTAACACCTCACCAGAGGTGTCGGTAACTTGTTAAGACCTCACCAGAGGTGTCGGTAACTATCGTCAGGCTTACCGCTTGTTGAAGGCTTTATGAATTGACATTTGCTGACAATTTACTGACTAGTGTTGGAGGTAACTACAGCCAAGTCGGTAATTTATCTCCCTGGTCCCCTGTAAATTTGTAAGATGTAACAAAAGTCAATACAAGTTCACACAGGTCATCAACTGGAGAAAAAAATCAGTGCACAGGGCCATGACAATACACTCTGGAGTGCTGTACCCACAAAAAACCCAAATTGCAATATGTTGTCTTAAAGTGAATGGGAACCGCATTTAAAAAAATGAGACAGATACTTACCCAAGGAGAGGGAAGGCTCTGGGTCCTATAGAGCCTTCCCGCTCCTCTCCTGGTGCCCTCGTTTCAGTGCTGGCTCACCCGGTAGGAGTATTTGACTAAATAAGTCAAATACTGCTTTACCCGGCCGAAGGAGGCTTCAGAAGTCTTCAGGGAGCCCGAGTGCTCCTGAAGAAGGGCCGCCCTGTACTGCGCCTGCACAAGCACGCTCTCTTGCATGCTCACGCCTGTGCAGTATGGAGCCGCACGTCACGACACGGCTCCCGAAGACTTCCAAATACCCTTTCGGCGGGGGACTGAAACGGGGGGGGGGGGGGGGGGAGCCAGCACAGGATAGAGAGCACCGAGAGAGGAGACGGAAGGCTCTATACCACCCAGAGCCTTCCCTCTCCTTAGGTAAGTATTTGCTTCATTTTTTTTAAAATGCAGTTCCCATTCACTGAAGAAAAAGGGGGGAACGCACATCCAATGCAAAAATACAAACTTTATTCCAACATGGATAAAAATAACAGGTTCACAGTACCATCATGTAGGATGGAGAGAAGTACAGGCAGTGGGGCCCATAAATACATAACTACATGTTATTTTTATCCATGTTGGAATAAAGTTTGTATTTTTGCATTGGATGTGTTTCCCCCCCCCCCCCCCCCTTTCCCCTCCCTCCTCCCTTTTTCTCTCAAGAAAACAAGTTCACTGAAGCTCAAACTCGCATCACTGCTCTCTCCAGATGTGACTGAGTGTTTACTGACTCTCCGGACCAAGCCAAATATGACGCTCAGTGCGCGTACATGCCTGCTGTAGGTCCAAGCAAAACATTACCATGTAACTCCATGTTTCCCCATACTTTCAGAAATATCACTGTAAATAATTTTAGAAGTAACAAGCATTTTACTCCTGCTGCTACCGACCCCTGCTGTCACATTTCTGAATTACATAAGAGTAGGAATGATGCAGAAAGAATGGATTTCTTTTTTTCTTGAACTTTGTTTTTCACCTTGCAATGGAGGCTGTCATATTGCTAGTTTCAGGTTCATCAAAAAAGGAAGGTGTAACTTCTGTAGAGCCAGAGGTGGACATATGGCTACACAGGGACAGTGTACCCACAAGGCAGCTGCCTCTGGCAGTTACATTATATGTTAGTCTTGCTTAACCACCTTTGGCAGTTTGATTCTTTATAGCAGTTCTTCAATCACTCACCTCCCTGGGATCCAGCAATGCAGTTTTCCCTCCGTCCTTTGGGTGGCGCTGTAACCCTATAGTGAGATTGCCGGCTGTTGTCATAAGGACAGCCAGCAATCTCACCAGGGGGAAGCAGAGCCTCAGAGGAGAGGAAGAAGAATGTCAGTCAGCGTCGGGATCCCCGGGGAGGTAAGTTAAAACACCCACTGTGCACATTGCTCTGCACAGCCTTCCCGGCGGCTACCATGAGTCCAGCTCAGGGATACTGCTCCTGGCATGTTTTCTCCACCCCGAGTTGAACTCGTGATTACCGCTAAGGAGGTTAAAGGATACCCAAAGTGAAAAAAAAAATCCCAATTTAACTTACCTAGGGCTTCTTCTAGTCCCCTGTAGGGATGGACCTACCATGAAGCCACCTGAATCACGGGATTCGGATGGAAAAATATAAGGGGTGGTGTTTGGGCCCTCTGGCACCTGCCTCCTTGCCGCTTTCCCGCCTGCCTTCCTGGCACACACACTATGCTCCTCATCTATGCATCACCATCCTCATTCGACTGGTGACACCTGCTGTGACCTGGTGCCAGCACCCCCACCTAATTAGTCATGTGCCAAAGCTTCCCTTCTGACTGGCCATGGTGATCTCTCGCCGGTGATGGGGTTTACATGGGGGGTATATATGTGTCCTATGCTGACATTCCGTGCAGATCCAGTCAGCTCAGCAGCTGTCCCCTTTGAAAGCTGCTCATCTCCTCAATTGCACTCCTCTGATTTGAAACATTCTGCAATTGCGTAGTTCATAAAAATTGCAACCGAGCATGGGTCAAAATCTCCTTGCCACGGGAGCGTGATCAAAGAAGCATGCAGCCGGGGTCATGTATTTGCAGTAGCCCACAATTGGAAAGCTTTTAGAAGTGCCTAACCATAGGGAAGCCATGGAACCTAGTCTTCAAGCACAGCAGAGTCCACAAACGGCATACAAAGATAGCCTTCACCACTGTGAGAACTGCCGGTGATCTGTGCTGAATGGCTCATAATTCTGGTTGGTTGATTTCAGGTACCCGGGAATTAACATAGATCTGTACATCAGTAGAAAGAGGGACAAATGAGGAAGAAAGAGGAACAAGGGGATTTGATTCTTAAATGAGGGCAGTCCCTCTGGAAAAAGGGACAGTTGGGAGCTATGGTTTATTTTCCTGTGGCATTCACATTCCTGTGGTACTCCCCTTCCCTGCTCCTGTGACATTCCTGTGGCACTCCATTGCCCATTCCTGTGGCATTCCCATTTCCTGTGACATTCCCATTCCCTATTCCTGTGGCATTCCCATTCCCTATTCCAGTGACATTCCCATTTCCTGTGGCATTCCCATTCCCTGTTCATGTGACATTCCCATTCCCATGGCACTCCATTGACTATTTCTGTGGCATTCCAATTCCTGTGGCATTCCCATTACCTATTACTGTGGCATTCCTATTCCCTATTCCTGTGGCATTCCCATTCCCTATTACTGTGGCATTCCTATTCCCTATTCCTGTGGCATTCCCATTCCCTATTACTGTGGCATTCCTATTCCCTATTCCTGTGGCATTCCCATTCCCTATTCCTGTGGCATTCCCTGTTCCTGTGGCATTCCCTGTTCCTGTGGCATTCCCATTCCTGTGGCATTCCCTGTTCCTGTGGCATTCCCATTCCTGTGTCATTCCCATTCCCTATTCATGTAGCATTCCCTATTCCTGTGGCATTCCCTGTTCATGTGGCATTCCCATTCCAGTGGCATTTCCATCTTCTAAAATCTTCTCAAAAGTTACTTGAAAAATATGCAATCAAACTGTGTGTTCAATGTGTGTCAGAAGTGAAATACTAAAGCTTATCCCAAAGCTGTCCTCAGGTCCCACCAACCTCAGAGGCCTATGGGAAGTTACTTACCAACCATGGACTCTGGTGTGATGTGGGGACAGGTGTGGCCAATACTTACCACTTACTATACTAAACTGAAACTCCTGAAAATGCAAGTGTGGTGCAAGTGGTTTGCCACAGAGGTTTCTATTCCTCTGATACTAGAGACATAACCACTAGTAGTATCAGCCATTCATGTAAGTCAGTAATGTTCACAGTCCCCAGTGTTATATAGTGTAGCAACAAACTGTGCTGTGTAAGATGTGCCTAACAAGGTCGGATTTACTCTGTTTCCACCCCTATTGCAACTTTCTTGTGGCTTTTATGTGCAGCCGTCCCTTCCCATTCCATGTGCAACACACATGTGCAGAAGAGTTCTTACTTCATGTATAAATCCCTTGGTCAGGGCCCCCTCTTCCCTGTGTTGCTCCCCCTCCTTTCCCATATGCTGCAAACCTTTTATTAATTTGTTCAGCTGCCCCTTTAGGCAGTAGCTACCCTAGACACAGGCCTATGTGGCCTTCCCTGGACCCCCAACGTACGGTCCACACTGCCACTGTCTGAGCAGGGTTTATTTCTTCCAAAACATAAGAGGAGCTGATGAAAGCAGAAGCAGTCACATAGTATCTTGCTGTCTAGCTGTCGGATATACTATTGTGGTAGAACAACCCGCCGTGTATGTGCGCAGCCGTACTGTTGCGCGTTCAGACATGCCTGCTCAGTAAGCCGGAGCAGCTCATCCACAAGAGGAGCGCAGCCGCAAACTTCCAGAGAGTAGTGGTCTTGAGGATGACACAGGAAGCCTCTAGAGCATACATGTCAAACCCATGGGCCAAATCTGGCCCTCAGAGCCATTAAATTTGGCCCTCAAGTGGTTTCCCCACGCTGTATTATGTTTGGCCCACTCTAGACCACCAGCATTGCTATACAAGGGGTAAAACCCTAGATCAGCAGGAAAGCCATATGGGGGAGGTGGGGGAAAGCACTAAACACCAGGGAACTGTATAGGGGAGGGAGGTGAGGTTGGTTAGCGACCAAGTCCCAGTGTATAATTTCAGCCCACTTTGTAATGGAGTTTGACAACCCTGCTCTAGAGGACCCAGAGGCTTCCCTCTTCATAGGTAAGTATCTATTTTTATTGTTAGCATCGGCTTTAAGCATAACTTCTCCAAAGGTTGGCGCGTAGTCCAAAAATGGGAGTAAATCCTGCAGCTGTAGTGTATCACCTATAGGGATTGATAATAAGCATAGCTACGGCCACATCTGAGTGATCTAATCTTATTTCACTTTCTGTTCTACTCTCCTTATACTAAGCCCCCTAGTGGTGTATTTAGGCAAGTACAGTGTTTTAGTGTTTAAAGCGGACCTGAACTCAGAACTACCTTTCTGCTCTAAAAGATACGAAATGGCATAACAGCCTTTAAACAAAAAACAATTCTTTGTTACAGCTGCTGATACAAATCCTAAAATAAATCTGCACTGTTTCTACTTCCTGATTCATGGAGGCATCCTGTGCTTTCAAATGAGCTTATCTGCCATCTCTGCCACGGCAGTCAGGTGACACAGGGAGAGATCAAATTACAACTTGTGATTAGTAACAGATGAGGGTAAATTAGACAGGCTAAACTCTCTAAATACATCCAGGGTGTATTTCTCTATGTTTTCCTTCTGTCCTGTGCAAGAGTTCAGGTCCACTTTAAAACAATGTTTCTGATCAGGCTGTTTCTCAAACATATCCTCAGTTCCCAGCAACAGTGCACCTACTGCAGGGAATGCCAAGTATGCACAGTATAATAAACTACATGCAGCTTCATATACAGGCCAGTGTTGCTACCTCATCCTTTTAGGAATTATACAGGTCTTGACAGAGCCGGATCATCCACAAGGCAACTTAGGTAGGGGCCTAGGGCCTGATGGGGGCCTCACTAACATCCTTCATCTTAGCTTACCAAAGAAGTAAGATGCCCAACAGTGGGGCCCAAAGTTGGCATCTTGTCTAGGGCCCCATTTCAAGTTAATCCTTAGCTGGATCTTGTGGATTGTTAGATGAGGTTCAGGCCCTGGTTATATGTCAGTAACCCCAGAAACCGTATAGCTTAGACTTGTCAGTAAGGCTTGGTTGCCACATAAAAAGGTGTCCTGTCAGTTTCTGACAGTTGGCATCAGTTTTTTATGTGTTTCTATGGGTATGTTCACACATAAAAGGTGTACGTTTTTGGCCACTATTATTTTCCAGCACTGCCTTATCTCTCTTGGGCATGGAGGTCACAAGAGCTTCCCAGGTTGCCACTGAAATCCTCTTCCACTCCTTAATGATGAGTTGGTGGAGGTTAGAGACCTTGCGCTTCTCCACCCAGGGCCGGGCCGAGGCCGAGGAGAGAGAGGCTCCAGCCTCAGGGCGCAGTCTAGGAGGGGGTGGACAACTCACTCAGCTATCATTCTCCAATTGTATTTGAATCAGAGAGAAATAAGAAAAGGGCATACATGACAGTGACTGCAAGCCAAATAACTGGAGATTAAGGGGTTGGGGGCCCTGGGGCGCCTCTTACTCTAATAGCAATCAGTGTGTGACGGCTGGGGTGGCAGGGATGGAGGGACGCACTTTGGTGTCTCAGCCTCGGGTGCTGGAGGACCTTGTTCTGGCTCTGCCTCCACCTTACATTTGCGGATACCCCACATAAGCTCAATAGTGATGGGCATGTCTAGGAGAACTCATGGAGAAACGTGATTTGTTTGATCAGCTGATAGATTTGCAAAGCTCTGATTGGCTGTGATCACACCTTGCTTTAGCACATGATCCTGACTAGCAAATCAGAGACTTACATATCCATCACCAGGGCCAGATTTACCATAAGGCACTGTAGGTACATGTCTACAGGCGCCCGATGATGGAATAGGGGCTCACTCCCCTCACAGAGCGCCTTCCTCCTTTCTTATGCAGAGGCTTGGGTTGATTGTAAATTCGGTTACTCACCCAGTTCTCGGCATTCCACTGATGAGATCTCCCTTCAGACCGCATCACCTCTAGCTACATAATACTGAAGGTACCTCTGGCTTCCTAATGCTAAGGGGCACCTGTAGCTACCTATGATGCATAAAGGAAGTAAGAGAGAAGTGACAGCTGGGACAGCCAGCACACTAGTAGTGCGCTTCAGTGGCAGTTTGTAGGTTCATGGAGGGCGAAGGCTAGGGTGCCAGGACATCTGTGTCTATAGGCTCCTATGATGTAAATCCGGGGCTGTCCATCACCAAACTGATCACATACTTCTCCATGAGCTCTCCTAGACATGACCATCACTAATGCTTAAAAGAACCCTGAGCTGTTCATAAAACCAAAATCAGGACCTACCTGGGGCTTCCTTCAGCCCCCCATAGCCCGCAAGGTCCCCCCGCATCTTCCTGGCCTCTTCCGGGGTCCCACTGTCCGGTCCAGTAATTCGTCAACTTTCATGCAAGTCGCCACGTCATGACGCCGGGGGTTGTCAGCTTCCTGCGCATGCGTGGCACCTGGGGGACCTTGCGGGCCACAGTGGGCTGGAGGAAGCCCCAGGTAAGTCCTGATTTTGATTTTAAGACGCACAGTTTCAGAATGCTGGCGATCTTTTTATAGCCTAGGCCATCTTTATGTAGAGCAACAATTCTATTTTTTTTTTTTTTTTTTTAATCCTCAGAGAGTTCTCTGCCATGAGGTGTCCTGTTGAACTTTCAGTGACCAGTATGAGAGAGTGTAAAAGTGATAACGCCAAATTTACCACACCTGCTCCCCATTCATACCGAAGACCTCATAAAACTAACAAGTAACATGACCCCGGGGAGGGAAAATGTCTAAAGTGGCAGAATTTTGACTTTCTTCACTTAGGGGTATACTAATTTTTGTTGCCAGCAGTTTAGACATGAATGGCTGTGTGCTGAGTTGTTGTGATGGGACAGCACATTTATACCGTTATACAAGCTGTACACTGACTACTGTACATTGTATCAAAGTGTCAGATCTTCAGCAGGGGCGTAACAATACACCCTGCAAGGGATGCAGCCGCAGGGGACCAGGAAGCCACGGGGGGGGGGGGGGGGGGGAGTTTCTTTTCTCTGTCCTGAGAGACTCACAACTAAGGGCATGGAGAGAAAAAGCACTCTGCACAGTTGTTCTAATGACTGCATCTGCTTAGCCACTGATAAGGAATCATACAAAGTTTGTCAGACAAAGATTTGTAGACAGTCCCTATTTGTTGTTCAGCAGGGTCTTGTGTACAGTACCCAGCCTCCAACCTCTCTACACCTCCTCAAGTGCTGTGTACTGTAGTGATGCTGGAGAAGTCTGCAGAGCCAGTTCTGCTCCATCAGAGGTGGACAGAGTGAGTGTAATAAGCTGAGGCTGGGTCACACTTGTCTGTATGCGTTTTCTGCACACCATGTGTGTCTGTATGTGTGAAAACATGCAGGTTTCATCACAAAAGCTAATGTAATTGATAGAGAAAATGCGTGCAGTGCTTCACTGTTGTCAGTTTTATCTGCATGAAACAAGCTCAAGGCCTTGCTGGAAGTTCAGTTTTCTGTCGCTGTCTCGGTTTACAGCTGATCAGCTGCTGCCTTTTCTGATCTGGCATCTGACTCTGCCCAGACCTCACTGACTTTATACACACACAGATCATGTGTGATATATGAGGCACATGTACATTGTGTTCTGCTTGCACGCTCCAGTGTTCCGGATACGGATATTAGTAGCAGTATTGTACTGTGTCAGCCATCAGTAAAAGCAAGAAGAAGTTTTGAGTCAGGATGATACCATTTGTTGGCTAACTTCAAAGAATAAGAGTAAGCTTTTGGCTGTGCAGCCTAAGTCAGGCTTACAAGATGTTGTAACAGATAGCTAGATACATGCAACATCAAAAGAGGATAAATAGATTTTTTTGCAAACTTAAATACATGTCATTAAAGGGGCACTATGGCAAAATATTGTAACATTTAAAATATGTGCAAACATAAACATAAGAAGTACGTTTTTTTCTAGAGTAAAATGAACCGTAAATGACTTTTCTCCTATGTTGCTGTCACTTACAGTAGGTAGTAGAAATCTGTCAGAAGTGACAGGTTTTGGACTATTCCACCTGTTCACAGGGGGATTCTCAGGTTTTTTTCTTATTTTCAAAAGCACTTAGTGAATGGCAGTTGCTCTGACCAACTTCCAAAAACTGTGTAGCGAGCAGGGAAGCTGGCCAGCATCATTCTTTATGTTTAAATCCTTTTTAGGGAATATATTTATAAAGAATAAAAGCCTTGCTGAGAATCACCTATGAAGAGATGGACTAGTCCAAAACCTGTCACTCCTGTCAGATTTCTACTACCTACTGTAAGTGACAGCAACATAGGAGAAAAGTAATTTATGGCTCATTTTACTCTGGAAAAAATGTACTCCTTAGTTGCCTATGTTTGCACATATTTTACATTTTGCAATTTTTCGCCATAGTGCCACTTTAAGATACCTTATGAAACAGAACATCTAAATGGGGTGAGAGGTTATTCGATGATTTATGACTAATAGATAAGACTCCTTGTTTACGCAATGCCATAACTCTTTCTCAACCTATATCACATCCACTCTGCTTGTAGCTAAACTTGTGAACTCGGAATTTATGATACCTCTGTGACAGTCTGAGTCCCAATTCTGGGAGTAATGAGTAAACAAAGAGTCTTATCTATTAGTCATAAATCAGCTAATAAATCAGCTAATAACCTCTCACCCCATTCAGATATTCTGTATCATTTAGGCATATTAATGACATGTATTTATGCTTGCAAAGAAATCTATGTATCCCCTTTTGGATGTTGCATGTATATAGTCTGTTCCAACATCTTGTAAACTAACAGGATTAGGATATTGGAATCCTGATATGGTTCTATTACCACCAGTACCTGCAGTTACTGCTCAGCAGCTATTGCCCTCTGTGGATCCATATTTGTCCGTAGCACACAGACCAGCTTCTGTGTTTATCTAACACATTTGTCTTCTGTAGTGCCTCCAATGTATTCGTACTGGCAGACGGGACTGTGACTAAGCCCTGCTTGTGCCAAGTAGGAGCATGATCGGAATTGTCCACCTTCTCGAGTAAAGCTGGAACTGATGCAAATTTTTAGCTGGCCTTTTTTGATATGTCCAGTCATCCCCACTGAAACCTTAAAGGGGCACTACAGCGAAAAACAGTAAAATTTTAAATATGTGCAAACATATACAAATAAGAAGTAAAACATTTTTTCCAGAGTAAAATGAGCCATAAATTACTTTTCTCCTATGTTGCTGTCACTTATAGTAGGTAGTAGAAATCTGACAGAAGCGACAGGTTTTGGACTAGTCCATCTCTTTATAGGGGATTCTCAGGGATATATTTATTTTCAAATGCACTTAGTGAATGGCAGTTGCTCTGCCCAACTGCCAAAAAACTGTGTGGGGAGCAGGGAAGCTGGCCAGCATCATCGTTTAAATCCTTTTTAGGGAATATCTTTATAAAGAATAAAAGCCTTGCTGAGAATCCCCTATCAAAAGATGGACTAGTCCAAAACCTGTCGCTTCTGTCAGATTTCTACTACCTACTGTAAGTGACAGCAACATAGGAGAAGAGTAATTTATGGGTCATTTTACTCTGGAAAAAGCGTACTTCTTATTTATATATGTTTGCGCATATTTTAAATTTTTCAGTTTTTCGCTGTAGTGCCCCTTTAACTGTTACCAGCAAAGCTTTGAGCCTGTACATGCAGCTGTCTGTGTTTAACCCCTTCCCGACCACCTAACGCTGAAAGGCGCCAAGTCTTTGGGCTGGGGTTTAAAGGGGACTGCGCGCTCATACCAGCTTGATTGATGGAGCTCCGCTCTGTCATCAGTCTACCAGCAGCAATCGCCGCTAGGAGGCTGTTAGATGACGAAACCGCCGTCTATTTACATTGTACAGCGCTGCGATCTACTGCAGCACTGTACTGGGGACAGCCGTGTCACTTGGCTGTCATCTAGAGAAGCTCCGATTGTGATCCCCTCTCATAGGCTGATTCCTATGAGAGAGGATCGCTGTGATTGGCTGGTGGAGGGAGGGAGGGGAGTAATGAAAATAAATAAATAAATAAAAAAATAGAGCCATTTATTTAAAAAAAAAATACAAAAAAATAAACAAACATTACACTAGTGATCAGAGCCCACCAACAGAAATCTCTGTTGGTGGGCAAAAAGGGGGCAGGATTCGCTTGCCTGCTAAGTGCTATGGCTCTGCAGCAAGCTATTAAAGCTGCACAGCCCTAAATTATAAAAAATAGCCTGATTACTAGGGGGTGTAAGCCTATGGTCCTGAACAGGTTAAAGTGGGATAAAACTTTGACATAACATTCAATATAAATGTGTTTTTCCAACTTTTTTGCACAAGTAATATTGTCTGTCTATAAATTACAAATTCCCAAAGTACAGTTTGGCCTGGAACCCACTACAAATCGCTAGTGCAATCGCTAGCGGTTTTAATTAGTGTTTTGTAAGCGATTTCATAAGCGTTTTCTGGCGCTTTTGGGGGCGATTTTAAAAAGTGTAAGCTTTTTGCCAAGGATTGTGTAGCGATTTGCGATTAGCGATTTTAATTCTGATTGGTCCTTTCAATGTATCATAATTTTATTTACAGTTTGCATTAATTTAAACTTGCACTCAAATCGCTATGTGTGTTCATGAGCGATTTGCCAGCGCTTCAATACTTTACATTGTAGTGCAAACGCTCCCAAAATGCTGCATGTTCTCTGATTTTGCCAATCGCTACAGTGGAATTTGTTACATTTATTTACATTGGCAGAGTGTTTAGGGAAAGCGCTAGCAATTTGAAGCGCTCCCTATATGCGCAAAAAAAAAAAAAAATCACTCTAGTGGGTTCCAGGCCTTTATCTGCTCTGAAAACTGCCATTGTATTTTACTGCCCTGAAAGGCCTAGTGCACACCAGAGCGGTTCGGCTGCGGTTTGCGATCCGCTTGCGGGTGCGGATCCGCTTGGGTAATATATTTCAATGGGCTGGTGCACACCAGAGCGGGAGGCGTTTTGCAGAAACGCATACTCTCGGGCTGCTGCAGATTTTGGATTGCGGAGGCGTTTCTGCCTCCAATGTTAAGTATAGGAAAACCGCAAACCGCTCTGAAAAACGGCACTTCAGAGTGGTTTGCCAGGCGTTTTTTGTTACAGTAGCTGTTCAGTAACAGCTTTACTGTAACAATACATGAAATCTACTACACCAAAACCGCTACACAAAACCGCAAAACGCTAGCTGAAACGCTACAGAAAAATAACAAAAAGCGTTTCAAAATCTGCTAGTAGTTTGCGGATCTGATAGCGGTTTTTGGTGTGCACCAGGCCAAAGTTCTTAAAGTGGATCTGAGCTCACAACTTCCTCTCTGCTCTAAAATATTAAGGACAATATGAAAACAATCAGGGAAAACAATGTTTTTGTTAGGAAGCACGGAAATCCCCCCCCCCCCCCCCCCAAAAAAAAGCCCTGAAAATTTACTGGATAAACTTTCAGGGAGCAAATAAAGGGTTAAAGCATATATATTTCCTGTATAGCTAATGCGAAGTGCTATGAGTCATGCCTACTGACTAGTGTTGGGCGAACAGTGTTCGCCACTGTTCGGGTTCTGCAGAACATCACCCTGTTCGGGTGATGTTCGAGTTCGGCCGAACACCTGACGGTGCTCGGCCAAACCGTTCGGCCACATGGCCGAACTAAGAGCGCATGGCCGAACGTTCCCCGAACGTTCGGCTAGCGCTGTGATTGGCCGAACGGGTCACGTGGTTCGGGCCCGAACGCGCTCTGATTGGCCGAACGGTCACGTGGTTCGGGTAAATAAATACCCGAACCACGTCATATCTCCGCCATTTCTCTGTGGGTTTAGCTTTGGGTAGGCAGGCAGGGTAGTTCGCTCTCCAGCCACGCTAGCCAGGGTCCCCCCCAGTCATTGTGTGTCGCTGCTGGGAACAGTAGTACACCGCTCGCTCAGCCACACTATATATATAGCATTGTTTACTGCCACTGTGTACCTCGCTCAGCCACGCTATATATAGCATTGTGTTTTCTGACACTCTGTGTACACGGCTTAGCCTGGCTATATAGCATTGTGTGTACTGCCACTGTGCACCTCGCTCAGCCACGCTATATATAGCATTGTGTTTTCTGACACTCTGTGTACACGGCTTAGCCTGACTATATAGCATTGTGTGTACTGCCACTGTGCACCTCGCTCAGCCACGCTATATATAGCATTGTGTTTTCTGACACTCTGTGTACACGGCTTAGCCTGGCTATATAGCATTGTGTGTACTGCCACTGTGCACCTCGCTCAGCCACGCTATATATAGCATTGTGTTTACTGCCACTCTGTGTACACCGCTCAGCCAGACTATATACACCATTGTTTACTGACACTCTGTGTACACCGCTCAGCCAGACTATATACCATTGTTTACTGACACTCTGTGTACACGGCTCAGCCTGACTATATAGCATTGTGTGTACTGCCACTGTGCACCTCGCTCAGCCACGCTATATATAGCATTGTGTTTTCTGACACTCTGTGTACACGGCTTAGCCTGACTATATAGCATTGTGTGTACTGCCACTGTGCACCTCGCTCAGCCACGCTATATATAGCATTGTGTTTACTGCCACTCTGTGTACACCGCTCAGCCAGACTATATACCATTGTTTACTGACACTCTGTGTACACCGCTCAGCCAGACTATATACCATTGTTTACTGACACTCTGTGTACACGGCTCAGCCTGACTATATAGCATTGTGTGTACTGCCACTGTGCACCTCGCTCAGCCACGCTATATATAGCATTGTGTTTACTGCCACTCTGTGTACACCGCTCAGCCAGACTATATACCATTGTTTACTGACACTCTGTGTACACCGCTCAGCCAGACTATATACCATTGTTTACTGACACTCTGTGTACACGGCTCAGCCTGACTATATAGCATTGTGTGTACTGCCACTGTGCACCTCGCTCAGCCACGCTATATATAGCATTGTGTTTACTGCCAGTCTGTGTACACCGCTCAGCCAGACTATATACCATTGTTTACTGACACTCTGTGTACACCGCTCAGCCAGACTATATACCATTGTTTACTGACACTCTGTGTACACGGCTCAGCCTGACTATATAGCATTGTGTGTACTGCCAGTGTGCACCTCGCTCAGCCACGCTATATATAGCATTGTGTTTACTGCCACTCTGTGTACACCGCTCAGCCAGACTATATACCATTGTTTACTGACACTCTGTGTACACCGCTCAGCCAGACTATATACCATTGTTTACTGACACTCTGTGTACACGGCTCAGCCTGACTATATAGCATTGTGTATACTGCCACTGTGTACCTCGCTCAGCCACGCTATATATAGCATTGTTTACTGACACTCTGTGTACACCGCTCAGCCAGACTATATAGCATTGTGTGTACTGCCACTGTGCACCTCGCTCAGCCACGCTATATATAGCATTGTGTTTACTGCCACTCTGTGTACACCGCTCAGCCAGACTATATACCATTGTTTACTGACACTCTGTGTACACCGCTCAGCCAGACTATATACCATTGTTTACTGACACTCTGTGTACACGGCTCAGCCTGACTATATAGCATTGTGTGTACTGCCACTGTGTACCTCGCTCAGCCACGCTATATATAGCATTGTTTACTGACACTCTGTGTACACCGCTCAGCCAGACTATATAGCATTGTGTGTACTGCCACTCTGTGTACACGGCTCAGCCAGACTATATATCATTGTGTGTACTGCCACTCTGTGTACACCGCTCAGCCAGACTATATAGCATTGTGTGTACTGCCACTCTGTGTACACCGCTCAGCCAGACTATATAGCATTGTGTGTACTGCCACTCTGTGTACACCGCTCAGCCAGACTATATAGCATTGTGTGTACTGCCACTCTGTGTACACCGCTCAGCCAGACTATATAGCATTGTGTGTACTGCCACTCTGTGTACACCGCTCAGCCAGACTATATACCATTGTTTACTGACACTCTGTGTACACCGCTCAGCCAGACTATATACCATTGTTTACTGACACTGTGTGTACACCGCTCAGCCAGACTATATAGCATTGTGTGTACTGCCACTGTGTACCTCGCTCAGCCACGCTATATATAGCATTGTTTACTGACACTCTGTGTACACGGCTCAGCCAGACTATATAGCATTGTGTGTACTGCCACTCTGTGTACACCGCTCAGCCAGACTATATAGCATTGTGTGTACTGCCACTCTGTGTACACCGCTCAGCCAGACTATATAGCATTGTGTTTACTTCCACTCTGTGTCTGCTGGGCCTGGGAACAGTAGTACACCGCTCACCTGCCACTGTATAGCATTGTGCTCTGTGTCGCTGCTGGGAATAGTGGTACACCGCTCACCCGCCACTGTATAGCATTGTGCTCTGTGTCGCTGCTGGGAATAGTGGTACTGTATAGCATTTCTGTACTGCCACTGTACTGCTGCCAGTCAGCGTGTACTGTAAGGATAAGTGAAATGAGGAAGAAATCCGGTGAAAGAGGAAGGGGCAAGGGAAGAGGTGTTTCCCCTGACGGTTCACGTACAGGCCACAGGGGTGCACCCAAGAAAACCCACTCAATACCGCCCATGTTGTCCAGGACAACAACCCTCACAGATCCAAAAGAACAGGACCAGATAATTACTTGGATGACCTCTCAAGCGTCCAGCAGTGGGTTAAGCAGCACCAGCACATCACGCACGAGGTCCGAGTCCTCAGCCAGTTACAAGGAGCCAGTGGGCACAAAGCTGACACAACCGGCAGCGACACCACGCACACAACTGCCAGATAACCAGTCCCAAGAATTACCTCAGGACACAATGGGGTATTTGCAGGAGCTATTCCCAGCCCAACAAACTTCCACCTTTCAAAGGTCAATGGAGGAACAGCCAGAAATGTTGTGCCCGGATTCACAACCATTAACTGTGGGAAATGCACCGCGCACTGAAATACAAGGCGAGTCCGAGGAGGACTCGGAAACCCAAATCCCAGAGCAAGTTGGGCAGGAGGGGTTGCAATTGCAGGAGGTCGGCCGACAAGATCTGGAAGACGACGTTGGAGTGAGCTGCGCAGAGGTTGTTCTGGGGAGCTCTACTCCACGGCGGCGGCCCCCCACAATGACATATGACGAGTTTGAGGAGATGGAAGAGGAGGGTATGGACAATGTGGACATAGACCCAGATTTTGTTTGTGAACGAGAACATCGCCGTCGTAGCAGCAGCACAGATGAGTCTGTTGAAGAACCCACTGCTGCACGAGTTCGCCTTGTGCCACAAGGTAGGCGGCGCGCAATTTCAGGCACCACAAGCGTGGAAGTTCAAGTGAGAGGCAAAAGAGGAGCAAACAGAAATCGCCAGCAAGGAGGCAGGTGCTCCAAAGTCTGGGCTTTCTTTGAAGACTGCACTGAGGATGTTACCATGGCGATTTGCAAGGTGTGCAAGACCCGCCTGAGCAGGGGGAAAAGTATTAACAACCTCTCCACCACCAGCATGAGCCGCCACATGCTATCCAAACATCCCACTCTGTGGGCAAACGCGGCAGGACAGGGTACCAGCAACACTGCCTCCCTTGGGTTCACCAGACTCACCACCAGACCCGCCTCAGCAGCAGCAGTAGCCCAGCCATTGCGTGGTTCACAACATTCACAAACATCAGACGACGCTGACACTGTCACTTTCCGGAGTAGTGCTCTTGAGGTCTCCCAGTGTTCATCAAACACAACAACCAACAGCCCTTCCGTGTGCAGCGCTACGGTTCAGTTGTCTGTGTCGGAGATGTTTGAGCGCAAGAGGAAATTGCCAGCAAATGACCCCCGGGCCGTAGCAGTAACAGCCAGCATAGCCAAGCTTCTGGCCTGCGAAATGCTGCCATATCGAGTGGTGGAGACAAACAGCTTCAAGGGCATGATGTCAGTGGCCATCCCACGTTACGTGGTTCCCAGCCGCGACCACTTTGCGCGCTCTGCAGTGCCTGAGTTGCATGAGCACGTGGTCAGCAAAATAACCCGAAGCTTGAAGAATGCCGTTGCCTGCAAGGTTCACCTCACCACTGACACTTGGACGAGTGCGTTCGGACAGGGTCGATACATCTCCCTTACCGCGCACTGGGTGAACCTTGTGGAGCCTGGCAGCGATTCCTCACCTGCTACGGCGCGGGTGTTGCCCACGCCGCAAACAGCTGCACCGCCGTCCCTCCCACTGGATAACAACAGCAGCACCTACCTCTCTGACTCCTTCTCCTCCAACGCATCTCAAAGCTGTACCTCATCCGGAAACGCTAACCCAGCAGCAGTAGGATCGTGGAAGCAGTGCAGCACAGCTGTTGGCATGAGTCAGCAAGCGTTGCTGAAGCTGATCTGCCTTGGGGATAAGCAGCACACAGGGGAGGAAGTTTGGAAGGGAATAAAGGAACAGACGGATTTGTGGCTGGCACCGCTGGACCTGAAACCAGGCATGGTTGTGTGTGATAATGGGAGTAATCTCATTCGCGCTTTAAGGTTGGCTAAGCTGACACACATCCCTTGCCTGGCGCACGTGATGAACCTAGTAGTTCAGCGGTTCCTGAGGACATACCCAGGCGTGGCCGATCTTCTGTTGAAGGTGCGTCGAGTGGCCAAACATTGTAGAAATTCCAGTACTGCTTCGGGGGCACTCGCCAAGATGCAGGAGCGCTTCAATCTCCCCCACCATCGCTTGCTGTGTGATGTCCCTACGCGCTGGAATTCTACGCTGCACATGCTAGCACGCTTTTGTGAGCAGAAGAGTGCAGTGGTCCAGTACATGACGGCGCAGTACCGAGGCGCATCCGGACAGCTGCCAAGCTTCTGTGGATCCGATTGGGCCAACATGTTGGACCTCTGCCAAGTCCTCCAAAATTTTGAGCAATCCACGTTGCTTGTGAGCAGTGACAACTCTTCAGTCAGCATTACCATACCACTGCTGTGTTTACTGAAGAGGTCAATGTTGAAAATCAAGGAAACAGCTGTCATGATGCAACTGGGGGAATCTGAAGGAGAAAACGATCAGCGTGATGGTACCAACATCAGGCCATCCGCCTCAGGGAACGCTGGCCCCAGCAGCTATGACGAAGAAGAGGACGAGGAACAGCTGGAGTTGGAGCAGGAATTTCATGCCACCACTGACGAGGGCCAGAGCGGTGCACGTTGGACTTCCACAATTCAGCGCGAATGGTCAGCAGAAGCAGACCAGGAGGAAGGTGACGACTATGATGCATCACAACAACTATCACAACGCTCACAAGAGGATGATGAGGATTCTGGTAGGACTCTGGCACACATGGCTCAATTCATGCTAGACTGCATTGAACGCGACCCACGCATTGTGCGCATTCTGGACAACACCAATTACTGGGTTTATACCCTTCTGGATCCACGGTACAAACACAATGTTCCAAAACTGCTTGAAGAAAGAGTCAGACAGGTCAAAATGGAACAATACCAGCAGGCCCTTGTGGAGACTTTAGAGAGGAGATTGACATCCTCCCCCTCCTCTAGCCAGTTGTACGCCGACAGACTGACTTCCGCAAACCCAGGACGACCAGGAGGGCAGCAAACAACGCAAGCCGCAGCTAGTGCCCAAAAGGGAATGGTATCGGCAGTGTCCTTGGAGTGGGAAAATTTTCTGACACCCATGCAGCAAGCGTGCAGATCCACCTCCAACACCGATCGCCTGGAGAAGATGGTCAAGGACTACATGTCAGATGACGTAGCTGTGTCGAACAATCCATCCGCACCCTTCAACTATTGGGTATCGAAGCTAGACACCTGGCACGAACTGGCAATGTACGCAATAGAGGTGCTGGCTTGCCCGGCAGCCAGCGTTATGTCGGAACGCTGTTTCAGTGCTGCCGGAGGCATCGTCACAGATCGGCGTATCCGCCTCTCCACAGAAAATGCAGACCGTCTGACTCAAATTAAAATGAATCAATCCTGGATTGGAAATGACTACGCAACACTCCAGGACCCCAACCAAGTAACATGACCAATGAACATCTGGGATGGTGTAGCGTTTCCGGTCCCTGTTTATTGAACCTCTCATCTGTATAACATTTATGACTGCATGGCGGCAAAAAGCATTGCTGCTATATCCGCACGCTTTTTGTCCTCATGCAAGGCCTGGGTTGTTGTGTCTCAAAAAGCATGGCCTTCTCCTCCTGCGCCTGCTCCTGTTCCATCACGTGTGCTGCTGCTGCTGCTGGGTTAGCGTTGCCGGTCCCTGTTTATGGAACCTCTTATCTTTATTACATTTATGACTGCATGGCGGTACAAAGCATGCTATCCGCACGCTTCTTGTCCTCATGCAAGGCCTGGGTTGTTGTGTCTCACAAAGCGTGGCCTTCTCCTCCTGCGCCTCCTCCTGTTCCATCACGTCTGCTGCTGCTGGGTTAGCGTTGCCGCGTGGTCCCTGTTTATTGAACCACTTATCTTTATTACATTTATGACTGCATGGCGGTACAAAGCATGCTATCCGCACGCATCTTGTCCTCATGCAAGGCCTGGGTTGTTGTGTCTCACAAAGCGTGGCCTTCTCCTCCTGCGCCTCTTCCTGTTCCATCACGTCTGCTGCTGCTGGGTTAGCGTTGCCGCGTGGTCCCTGTTTATTGAACCACTTATCTTTATTACATTTATGACTGCATGGCGGTACAAAGCATGCTATCCGCACGCTTCTTGTCCTCATGCAAGGCCTGGGTTGTTGTGTCTCACAAAGCGTGGCCTTCTCCTCCTGCGCCTCCTCCTGTTCCATCACGTCTGCTGCTGCAGGGTTAGCGTTGCCGCGTGGTCCCTGTTTATTGAACCACTTATCTTTATTACATTTATGACTGCATGGCGGTACCTCATGCAAGGCCTGGGTTGTTGTGTCTCACAAAGCGTGGCCTTCTCCTCCTGCGCCTCCTCCTGTTCCATCACGTCTGCTGCTGCTGGGTTAGCGTTGCCGCGTGGTCCCTGTTTATTGAACCACTTATCTTTATTACATTTATGACTGCATGGCGGTACCTCATGCAAGGCCTGGGTTGTTGTGTCTCACAAAGCGTGGCCTTCTCCTCCTGCGCCTCCTCCTGTTCCATCACGTCTGCTGCTGCTGGGTTAGCGTTGCCGCGTGGTCCCTGTTTATTGAACCACTTATCTTTATTACATTTATGACTGCATGGCGGTACCTCATGCAAGGCCTGGGTTGTTGTGTCTCACAAAGCGTGGCCTTCTCCTCCTGCGCCTCCTGCTGTTCCATCACGTCTGCTGCTGCTGGGTTAGCGTTGCCGCGTGGTCCCTGTTTAATGAACCACTTATCTTTATTACATTTATGACTGCATGGCGGTACCTCATGCAAGGCCTGGGTTGTTGTGTCTCACAAAGCGTGGCCTTCTCCTCCTGCGCCTCCTCCTGTTCCATCACGTCTGCTGCTGCTGGGTTAGCGTTGCCGCGTGGTCCCTGTTTATTGAACCACTTATCTTTATTACATTTATGACTGCATGGCGGTACAAAGCATGCTATCCGCACGCTTCTTGTCCTCATGCAAGGCCTGGGTTGTTGTGTCTCACAAAGCGTGGCCTTCTCCTCCTGCGCCACCCTCCTCCTGTTCCATCACATGTGCTGCTGCTGGGTTAGCGTTACCGGTCCCTTTTCCTGGAACCTCTTATATGTATTACATTTATGACTGCATGCCGACAAAAAGCATGTTACCTGTGCAAAGAAAACAGACATTTCCCGCATTTAAAAGACAGTTTTCCCTTTGAAACTTTAAAATCGATTTTCTCAAAAACTATAAGCTCTTTTTGCTAAATTTTTTTTCCTCTTGTACCCACTCCCAAGGTGCACATACCCTGTAAATTTGGGGTATGTAGCATGTAAGGAGGCTTTACAAAGCACAAAAGTTCGGGTCCCCATTGACTTCCATTATGTTCGGAGTTCGGGTCGAACACCCGAACATCGCGGCCATGTTCGGCCTGTTCGGCCCGAACCCGAACATCTAGATGTTCGCCCAACACTACTACTGACTACACACTGTGTCTAAATAAACAAACACAGCTCAGTCTACAGCATTTCTATGTGGAATGCTGTAGAAATGTACTGTCTTAAAGAGTCTTAAAGAGTCCCTCTTTCTTATCTGAAAAAGTTGGGAGGTATGATAAAATACAGAAGTGTAGTGGCTGGATAGTGTAATGGTGACGGCTCAGCCTCTTACACAGGAGACCTGGTTTTAAATCTTGGCTCTTCCTATTCAGTAAGCCAGCACCTATTCAGTAGGAGACCTTGGGCAAATCTCCCTAACACTGCTACTGCCTACAGAACGCCTATAGATTGCTCCCTAGTGGCTGCAGTTCTGGCACTTTGAGTCCGCCAGGAGAAAAGTACGATATACATGTTCTGTATCTTGTCATATATGTCAGGTACCCTGTGCATTGCGGACGCACCAATTCCTGAACAGGAGAGAGGCTGCATGCTTTCCGAGGGTCCCGACATGAAGCAGTAGCCCAGAGAAGCCCAGAGAAAGCCTCTAGGGGGATTAATACTGATATTCAGACTTTTCTTCTCAGCAAACAGATACAATTATCCTCTCACTATATTTCTCAAATATGTATTAAATTGTAGTGGTACTCTATTTAGTAGCAATGTTTCTTGATATATCGGGACACTCAGACACTGTATTCAGCCCTGTACACATAAATATGGGATTATGTCTGGGAAGGTTTAACAAGGTCATTTCATGTATCCAGGCCACAGTATTCCCAAATAAAGAAGAGGACTTCAAGTTGACACCTTGATCTGCTCTTCAGGACATTCTGCCTACAATTGAAAGGTCTTGAACTGAAGAAGATTCTGGCAGTCATGACAAAACACCTAGCCGAAACAAAAAGCTACTCATTTGAAACTACCCTATCTTTTCCCTTGGACAGCGTTCGGATTATTTTCTAGACACAAAGGAAAACGTAGTACCTCAAAGTGGCCACTAGATGGCAGACGTGAAGAGTGACTTGAAGCAGCATCAGCGTCTGATGAAATCAACACGCAACTTGTTTCCAAATAGTTTGGCTGACAAATGCTGCAGGATGGACTCTCAGTCAACCTCCCCACTAAATGCAATGCCGTGTAATACCGTTACTTCTTCTTGCACACTTGAAGATATCAGTTCTTTCTCCACTTGTTGCCATTCCAGCACTAATATAGAGCAGCCTTAGGGCCCATTTACATTTGGAATAGCAAAACGCTACGTCTAGCACAGGTGATTTTACCGCGATTAGTGTGGTAAAATAACTGAACACTCGCGATTCCGAGCGATCATGGTAAAATGCTGCCTGCAACGCATTTGACAATTCCCCTAATCGCGAATTGAGCGAGATCGGCGGCACTCGTGGCAGTGAGATCACTGCCATAGGGTTAATATTGCGCTAGCGGTTTGTCGATTAGCGGGAGTCACCCACTAATCGCTCTAGTGCGAACAGGCCCTTATGCTAGGTACACACGAGGTAATTTTTGACAGATTTACTGTCAGATCAATTATTTCCAACATGTCCAATCTGATTTCCGATCGGTTTTCCATAGAAGCGAGTGGAAAATCTATCAGAAATCAGATCAGACATGTTGGAAATAATTGATCTGACTGTAAAACTGTCAGAAAATTGCATCGTGTGTACCTTAGGGCCCTGTTCCACTAGCAAGAGAGATTGTGCTGTTTTTGCATTTACGTAAGATGCTTTTTTCCCACTTGCCACAAAAAAAAACAAAAAAAAAAAAAACGGTTTAGCCAAAAGATAACAAGGATTGTTATAGTGAATGTCTTTTTACTTCATACAGTACAATGTATTAAATACTTTTCTGAGGAAAAAATCTGAGTTTCCATTGATCCCTATGGAGAAATTTGCTTTGACATAAGAGTGCAAAGTTCCACTATACTCCAAGGCCCGGTTCACATCTGAGTTTTCTTGCGGAGCCGGCTTTGCGGATCCAGCCATCTGGATCCTGGAAAACGGTCTGTTTTTTACAGCCAGTGTGCTGTAAAACGTCTGTTTTCCATAGGTTCCTATTGTGCTGCAAAACCTTCCGTTTCCGTTCCACTGAGCGAAACTGTCAGGAAAATTAGGTCCTTCTGCATCTTTTGTCAGTTCAGCGGAACAGACAACGGAACCGTACTGCCAGTTCCGTTAGCAAAAGTAATGTGAACCGAGCTTAAACATTATTTAAAGAAAAATAAAAGTTGTTTAAAGTAAACCTGAGGCGAGGGAAAAAAAAAGTTTTATATAAACCTGGGGCTTCCTTCTGCCCCCTTCAGGCTGATCAGTCTCTCGTCGTCCTTCTCTGCCACCTGGATCCTCCGGTAGGTGATTTCACAAGCCGGTTCATACTGTGCATGCGCAGCCCGGCTGGACGCTCGCACCCCATCGCTCTCCCATCACCGGGAGAGTCATGTGCCTGCACAGAATGCTATGGCTGCGGAAGCACGACGGGGGAGCGCAACGTGACCAGACTGCACCTGAGCCGACTGGCGCCGACTTGCAAAATTACCGGAACGCCTAGTGGAGGAGCCAGGCACGGAAGGGGACTGTGAGAGACCTATCAGACCTGTCAGTCTGAAGGGGAGGAAGCTCCGGGCAAGTATAAAACTTTTTTTTTTTTTACTTGTCTCAGGTACACTTCAAATTGATATATTTCTTATATTTAAAGGGACTCCGAGCTCTATATATAAGCAAAATTGGTACTCACCTGGGGCTTTTTGCAGCCCACCATAGGTCGGGAGGTCCCCCGGCATCCTCTTGGCTCTTCTCCCGGTCCCTCCGCTGCATACCGCACTGCCGACACCCGGGTTGGTTGTCGGGCTCCCACTTCCTGAACCGGGACGCTCTTCGTCATTAAGCCGGCCGCTGCGAGTCATCACGGCAGCCGGCGAGACAGTACTGCGCATGCACGATTTAACCGCGCATGCGCAGTACTGTCACTGTCTAATGACGAAGAGCGTCCCGGTTCAAGAAGTGGGAGCCTGACACCCGGTGCGGTATGCGACGGAGGGGCCGGGAGAAGAGCCAGGAGGATGCCGGGGGACCTCCCAACCTACGGTGGGCTGCAGAAAGCCCCAGGTGAGTACCAATTTCATTTTTTTGAGGTCAGGTTCCCTTTAAATGTAAAATAAAGGAGAATGAATGATGATAGAGAGGACCAGTGTGGTCTGAATTTTAAAAGTTTGTCTTTTGTTTCTGCATTTTTTTCTGGAATCAGTGACTAGGAGCTTAGTGGGGGTGTGATTATGGGGTGTGTTTTAAAGGATACAAACCCCCCCCCAAAAAAAAAAACCCTACTCACCTGGGCTTCTTCCAGCCCCTCGTAGTCTCTCTGTGTCCCTCTGTGCAGCTGCGCAGTCGGCCAAACACAGAAGAATTTGCATCTCTTTGATCATCCCGATCAAAGAGATGCAAATTCTTCTGTGTTTATGCAAATTTTTATGCAAATATATGCAATTTGAAAAAGGACAAATCGATTTAAACCTGGGTTCAAATTAATTAGTCCATTTTCAAACTGCATGCATTTGCATAAAAATTTGCATGTCTGATCATCCCTATCAGCCAGTAGTCAGCTGTTCACTCTGTAATGGTCCTCAACCTGGCCGGTTGGCTTCCTCAGCGCATACGCGGCTGTGCTCATGTGGTCCTGTAGTGGGCGCTTGAGCGGCGCATACCTGCAGAAGAAGCCTTCCTGGCCAGGTCGTGGGACTATTACAGAGTGAACTGCTGATTACTGGCCGACTGCACAGCTGCACCAAAGGACACAGAGACTACGAGGGGCTAGAAGAAGGCCTCCAGGTGAGTCCATTTTTTACTTTTTCTTTACAGCCGCCTCAGGTATCTGTTAAATTGTCCCTCTTTCTTATCTTAAAAAGTTGGGAGATATGGCTATGCTATATGTCCGAAAGAAAATCATTTATCCACCTTTCACCATGTCTAACCACTCTAAGACAGCCTGTCGTTCTTCAGGCATCAAGTCCTGGGGGTGGAGATAAGCAGGGATCGTGCAACCCTGCTGAGTTTAGGAGCTCCGCGCTGACAAAACGCTGATTTTATCCTCAATCTTGTGAGTACCAAAATTCTTATGCGAATAAAGTTTACCTTAGGTAATGCACTATCGTGCGCTCCATTTCCTCTTTTTAGAATCCGCTCTGTAAACAGCCTGCCAGCCGCATTTGGAGCTGTCATGCTATTAAAAAAAAAAAAAAAAAAAAGCTGCAAATGCTTGTACTGCGCTGTACAGGGGAGAGGAGAGGCTCACAAAGTGATTCCTCTCATAGGGTGATGCCTATGTGCCTATGAGAGGCGATCGCAGGGATTGGATCTCAAGGGGAAAGATAAATTAAGGGATAATTAAGAAAATAGATATTTTTATAATAATAAAAAAACAAAAAATAACGCAGTGGCAATTAGATGCCACCAACACTAAGCCTGTGGTCCTCAAGCAGTTAACACAGGACTCACGTTACAAACAATCTCCTGATATGGAACCTGTTTGTAAGTAGGGGACTTCCTGTATGCAGGGGGTTCCCTCACTGATCTCATTATTCTTCCTTATCAAATGTTAATGCATCGCAGCCAAACAGTCAGATCTGTTTCCACACAAGAGGTGTATTATTTGCTTCTGGCCAGGACTGTAACAATATCCAGCGTTAAAGTGAATGAAGCGTTTCCCCCATTGTTGCAGCACTTGATGGGAACGTTAACATTGAAATAGTCCTGTGTGTGTAGGGAGAACAATGCAGTGTGCCCACTGGGCAGTCATTCAGGGAGATTGGATTTTGAACTTCTTTGGACTTGAGCTTGTCTGTCAATAGAAATGCAGATTAACTGCAAAATGACTTAAAAGAATTTTCAAATAGAAAGTCACAGGTCAATTATCAGCCTTCATTATACTGAGCCAGCCCAGAGGAGGAGGGCAAAGGTGAGGGATCTGCTTAGCTCTGTAGTGCATTGGGCAGTACAGAGCTAGTGGCTGCAGCAGCGAGATCTACATTTGACTATTTCTGGTGAAATTGTCTCTCCTATCTAAAAGGTACCCATACACTAACTCGATTTCCTGTCGATAGACAGCAGATCGATCAAATCTGCTGTGAAGTCGATAACGCAAACCTGGACCGATCCACCGATTTCCATCAGAAAATAGGATTCAGTCGATCTGTCCAGGTGGAAAATATCACTCGATCGCCAGTGGGTTGGGAGCATGTCGTTAGCGGTGTTTGATTTGGAGATAATCTCACCTGTTCCGCCGGCGCGAGTCCCCGGGTCCAAGCTGGCCTTCTTCTCCATCTCCTCTGATGAGCGAAAATGCAAAAATTATTTTTGCAGAATTTTCGCCCAATTTAGTTTCAACAGACGAATTTTCAATCGCATATTTTCGCGTTAATTTTCGCCTAATACCCGTTATTTTCATGTTAAATTCGTAGTTCATCGCGTACGTATTTCCGCATAGTCATAGTACCACTATGCGAAGCTTCGCCACGCATGTATTAGCGGATTATTGCGGACATTTTTCTGCATAAGAGCATAAGCGTCCGCATATAGCAACGTTTCTTGCGGATTATTGTGGAAATTTTTCCGCATAAGGGCTAAGCCTCCGCATACAGCGAAGTTTCTTGCGGATTATTGCAGACATTTTTCCGCATAAGGGCATAAGCGTCCGCATACAGTGCCGTTTCTTGCGGATTATTGCAGACATTTTTCCGCATAAAGCAAAGTTTCTTGCGGATTATTGCAGACATTTTTCCGCATAAGGGCATAAGCGTCCGCATACAGCGAAGTTTCTTGCGGATTATTGCAGACATTTCTCCGCATAAGGGCATAAGCGTCCGCATACAGCGAAGTTTCTTGCGGATTATTGCAGACATTTTTCCGCATAAGGGCATAAGCGTCTGCATACAGCAAAGTTTCTTGCAGATTATTGCAGACTTTTTTACCGCATAAGGGCATAAGCGTCTGCATAGTTCAATTTTCGATGTTGGTCGAAAACGCGAATATTTCTGAAGATTTTCTCGAAAATTTGCCAAATTCGAAAACGGGATTCGATGCGAAAATGACTTTGGCGAAAATCCGCAAGCAACACTGATCTTCACTTCCTGTCCCGTCCTGTGACAAGTGGAAGTTCAAACAGTAGAGGGCACTCTACTGTTTGAACTTCCCCTTCTCACAGGATGGGGCAGGAAGTGAAGAAGAGGAGATGAAGAAGGCCAGCTGGAGGAAGGGACAGCACAGACCCGGGGACTCAGGTGGAACAGGTGAGGTTATTGCTGCTGGCAGTGGGGAGCAGGAGTGATCTGAGGCAGGCAGTGGCAGCTCCACAGATTGTGAATCGATTTCATGCTGAAATCGATTCAAAATCATTGTGCAGTGTATGGGCAGCCATTAGATCCCTCTCAGATCAGATTCAATCAGGGAGGGATCTATCTGTTGGTCGACCTGGTGGATCAGTGTATGGCTGCCTTAACAGTGCAGAGCAATAATGCTGGGAATACACCATCAGTTTTTTCAGCAGATAGAGGGCTCAATAATTTCCGACATGTACGATCTGATTTCAATCGTTTTTCTGATCGATTTTCTCATAGAAGTGAATGGAAAATCGATCATAAAAACAATTGGAGAATCGATCAGAAAGTAAATCTGCCAAAACAACTCATCGTGTATGCCCAGCATTAAACAAGTAAAGGACTGGTATCCAGGGCCGGGCCGAGGCATAGGCTGGAGAGGCTCCAGCCTCAGGGCGCAGTGTAGGAGGGGGCGCACAATTCATTCAGCTGTCATTCCTAATTGTGTTTGAAGCAGAAAGAAATAAGAAAAGTAGATACATGGAAGTGACTACAAGCCAGATAACTAGAGATTAAGGTGTTGGGGAGGTTGTGGACCCTGGGGAGCCTCTTAGTCTAATAGCAATAAGTGTGTGACGGCTGGGGTGGGAGGGATGGAGGGGCGCACTTTGGTGTCTCAGCCTTGGGTGCTGGAGGATCTTGTACCAGCTCTGCTGGTATCTACCACTAATCTAAGGACTATGACCTGGCATCAATCGGGACTTGATTCCACGGGGGATAGTGTGGAGCTGAGGCTGTACAGACTTGTCGCTAGCCTCTGAACAAGCAACGCGTTCTGTCATGCAGGAGGGCCGACGTAGCGGTGCACGAGAAGCGTCCCACGGCGGGTAGCGTAAGTAGAGAGAAAAATGCATTTGGGCACACTGCAGAGGTGTAACAATAGCCCACACAACTATTGCTGTTGCAGGGGAATCGGGTGCTGGGGGGGGGGGGGGGGGGGGGGGGGAGAGAAAGGGCCTCCAGTACATAATGCAGAGCAGCATTATACATCACCTGCGCCTGGCAGCAGGACACTGGCCCATTTTAGAAAATCGAAATCCTGCTGTATGTACTATTTTTCAGAGAGATTCAGCTTGAAAGAATATTTCATCTCCCTGGCAGTATGATTACATCTGGATTTTAGAGTCTAAGGCTGCTTTCACAGTGGGATGATAAAGTCCCACGTTAGAGCAGCCTGTAATGCAGCCCAACTCACAGTAATGAAAAATCAATGTGCTGTTCAGAGTGCCCACGTTGCGTTACATTGTGACACTGCACATTGAGGCTAAGTTCACAGTGGGACGTTAAAGTCGCACGTTAAAACAGCATTTAACGCATAATAACTCACTGCAATGAAAAATCAATGCCCCGTTCACAGTGCACACGTTGCGTTGGTGCCTAACGCTGCACGTTAAGTAAAAGTACTGCATGCAGTGCGTTATACACGTTATTAGCTGCGTTGGACTGTTTGCACATGCTCAGTAATGACTTGGAAGCATACTTTTCATTGCCTGTATTTTTTACTGTATCTGCTGTATGCGACGGTAACGCTGCGTTGCCACTTTTTGGGCGCGTTGCGTTGTAAGCTTGCGGTGCGACTTTAACGTGGCATCAAAACGCAACGTCCCACTGTGAATCTAGCCTGAATGAAAGTGCCGCATGCTGTGTGTTATACTGGGCTTTAGCTGCGTTAGACTGCTTCCACATGCTCAGTGACTAGCCACATGGCTAATTAATATTCACTACACTGTGGTGACATAACCTGGACTGTAGTGTTGTCGGATCATGAATGAATCGTTCATTTGATCCGGATCTTTTTTGTGAGTCGAATCATCCGGATCATCATAATGAAAGATTCGGTTCACAGTGGATGTCTGTCTGGAAGAAACAGGAACATACAGAATGTACAGTGCAGGGGAAGTCATGTAGTGCTAGTCATTTCACCCCCAGTCTGCTTCCCTAGTAAAATGATTCAAATGATTTGGTTCAAAGATCCGGATCTTTTCAATGATCGGATTCGAATCATCCTTGAAAAGATCCGGACTTCCCATCGCTATCCTGAAGCGGCTGTTCTATCAGTATAGATAGAACGAAAACAGCGCACCAAGAGCTGCATAACGCAGCTCAATCTGACGTCCAACTTCAACACCACCATGCGTTGCATTAGGGGCACGTTATGCGACCTTAACATCCCCTAAAACGCAACATCTTGGTGGGAAAGAGGCCTTAAGGTTGTGCAACTTTTTCACAAGCTTTTATTACTATTAATAGTATTTATTTAGCGCCAACATCTTCCGCAGTGATGTACAGAGTATATTGTCTTGTCACTTAGCTGTCCCTCAGAGTGGCTCACAATCTAATCCCTACCATAGTCATATGGGCCAATTTACAAGGGAAGCCAATTAACTTATCTGTATGTTTTTGGGGATGTGGGAGGAAACCAGAATGCCCAGAGAAAACCCACGTAGACAGAGGGAGAGCATACCAACTCTTTGCAGATGTTGACCTGACTGGGATTCGAACCGGGGACCCAGCGCATGCAAGGCGAGAGCGCTAACCACTACGCTACTGTGCTGCCCATTTTACACCCTAAAAGCAGGGGGGGAAAAATCATTCCGCTAGACAGAGCTACGGCAGCCCTACATATATCGTAACTCACCTCCTGTGGATCCAGCGCTGCAATTCTCAATCCGTGGAGCGGGTGGCAAGCTACCTCTATACTGAGATCACCATCTGTGGCCAGTTCTGCGATGCAATAAAAACGAACGAAAACCAATCGCATTATTGAATGGGAGTTGACACATCAAACAAAACAAGATCTACTAACCTGGGGCTTCCTCCAGCCCCCGGCAGCCAATCTGTCCCTCGCTGCACTGCCGTGGTGCCGGGGTACTTTCCATTGCAGATGTTGACCTCGCCAGGTCAGCATCTTCTGCACTAGTGTGCAGCTGCTGCCCTTTTGTGCCTGCGCAGAACGCTTCAGGACACAAGAGCATGATCGCGAGCAGCACGGCCGCGCACAGGCACAGAAAGTGCCGACCTGGCGAGGTCAACATCTGCAATGTAGGGGACCTCGGGACACCGGCAGTGCAGCGAGGGACAGAATGGCTGCCAGGGGCTGGAGGAAGACCCAGGTAAGTAGATCTTGTTTTGTTTTTTTGTTTTTTCCCTCGGACCTGTCCTTTTAGTCCCACCTTCTCATGTACACACAGGATTTGGTACTAGAATGCTGAAATGCTGGTAGTTTGGCACCCATTGTTCTTCCTGCATTGTGCGTCCATGATTGGTCACACCTGATTGACCCGCCCGGCAGCTATAGCCAGAGGAGGGAAAACAGGCTGTGTGCAGCTGCAGGCAAGTCTGGCCCATGAGACAGGTAATCCCGTCCAGCGCTTTGCTTCTGTACACTGTTCATATTAACTT
This sequence comes from Hyperolius riggenbachi, assembly GCF_040937935.1. Classification (NCBI taxonomy): domain Eukaryota; kingdom Metazoa; phylum Chordata; class Amphibia; order Anura; family Hyperoliidae; genus Hyperolius; species Hyperolius riggenbachi. The sequence continues at coordinate 34,546,438 of NC_090653.1, read as the reverse complement.
CTATTAGAATTTGCCTAGTTCAATTTGGAGCTTAGCTTCTCTGCCTTTAAAGGACACCTTCAATCCTAGTAGTTTGGGGCACCCTGAGCTGCTTAGTTACTGAAGTGAGGGGTAGATGTAGGCTTCCATATTTAGTTTCTTTTAACATTTGTTTGTCCTGCTGATCTTTGACCACAGTAGTGTCTGAATTACACACCTGAAACAAGCATGCAGCTAATACAGTCAGAGCACCTGATCTGCACCCGGGGTCTATGGCTAATGGTATTATGCTGGGAATACAACATGAGTTTTTTTGGCAGATAGTTGGTTTAATAGATCATTTCCGACATGATATGATTTTCGATTATTTTTCTGATCTATTTCTCATAGAATTGAAATCAATCAGAAAATCGATCGGACAGTAAATCTGCTGAAAAAAAATCTCATTGTGTATTCCCAGCATAAGAGGTAAATGATCAGCAGGAGACCTGCATTGTTTAAAAGGAAATACATATGTCAGCCTCCATATCCCGCTCAGTTCAGTTGTGCTTTAAAGGTAACTAGAGGTGAGAGGGATATGGAGGCTGCCATGTTTGTTTCCTTTTAAATAATGCACATTGCCTGGCTGTCCTGCTGATCCTCTGCCTCTGTTAATTTAGGCCGTAGACCCTGAACAAGCATGCAGATCAGCAGTGTGACAAAATTAGCTGCATGCGCGTTTCACGTCAGAGTAATGCTACGTACACACTTGCGACTATGGTTGTTACTAGCAGCAGCTTAACGATCGGTCTGACGATAATCGGGTAAAGACGTTTACCAAACGATCATTAAGTACAAGAACGAACGATATCGGCACGATGAAAAATCCAGCAGGACGGCTCATATCGAACGACAAGCGTTACAAAACTATAGTGTGTACAGTTCTCTGCCGAGCACGATCGTTACAAGGGCCAATTCTGCGTCTGCATTGGATTTTGGCCATCTTTCGTACTTCTTGTGTAGCGTGGCCCGTAATGTTTGTTACATGATGATGATTGTTAATAATTTCAAATAAACTCTGTCTTCAAGTTAACATATTTTTATCTATTGTAACCCCATGTTTGTGTTGTTTTTTTGTTAATATAAATATATACACATTTCCCTTTTCTTATTAACGATCGTTAATATGTGTATTATTGCTGCATCCCATCGTTGCATTCCAATATTGTTAGTCTGGTAATTATCGTTCCTTGTAAACGATCATTATGGCAAGTGTGTACGTAGCATTAGACCCTACTGAACAGAAAGATCAGCAGCACTGCCAGGCAACTGGTATTGTTTAAAAGAAAATAGATATGACAGCTTCCATAGGTCTCACACCTCATGTTCCTTTTAACCAGTTCACTACTGAGGGTTTTTTTCCCCCTTATGGTCCAGACTCCAGAACAATTTTCACCTTTCAGTGTTCCTCCCATCAATTCGTCAATAACTTTATCACTGCTTATCACACCTAAATGATCTAGATTTTGTTTTTTTCACTACCAATTAGGCTTTATTTGGGTGGTACTTTTTGGTAAGAATTATTATATTGTATTTGCATTTTAAAAGAAAAAAATTAAAAATTATTTCTCAGTTTTCAGCGCTCCTGCTATTCATTCGCCAATAACTTTATCACAACAAAATGATCTTTTTTTTTTTTTTTTTGCCACCAATTAGGCTTTCTTTAGGTGGTATATTATGCAAAGAATTATTTTATTCAAAATGCATTTTAATGGGAAAAATATGGAAAAAAGTTTTCTCAGTTTTCAGCCACTATAGTTTTAAAATAATACATACTACCATAATTAAAACCCACATTTTAGTTGCCCATTTGTCCTGATTATTACACCATTTAAATTATGCTCGTATTACATTTGGCGACAATATTTTATTTGGAAATAAAAATCTATTTTTTCAGTTTTGCATCGTCACCAACTACAAGCCCTTATTAGCAAAAAACAGAAATATACACTATTGACATATTAAAAAAAAAAAAAAATATGAGTCCCTAAGTTAACTATGTATTTTTTTTTAATATGTCATTTTTATTTTGGTAACTAAGTTAGGAGTTAATGTATATTATATGTATTTTTCTTTATTGGGATCTTTTTAGGTGTAATTTAAATTTTTGGCCACTAGATGTCTCCTACATTTTTTTCTGCTCATTTACTTTTGACTGCATACACGCGTTACAGGAAGTAAAGTGTGTATACCAACTTTTATTTTTGTCAATGAACGCTGGCATCTAATTGATACCGGTTTTCATTGATATTGGGGACTTAGATCAGTGAATGGGAACGGTGTTCCCGTTCACTGATCTGTACACTAACGGTATGCCATGAGAACGGCGCACAGGAGCCACCGAGATCGTGAATGCCAGTGATTGACTAATATATACGTTCCTGGGACTTCAGATGAAGTACTGCATGGGGTAGATATACTGCCCGCGGTGAGGTAGCTAGTTAAAATTATACATGCTACTGTAATTTAACCCCACACATTTTATTTGCCCTTTTGTCCCAGTTATCACAATGTTTAAGTTATGTCCCTAGTAAAAAGTATGTACAATTTTATTCTATTCAGCACCAAGGACAACACATTTCACAGCCAAGTGCTGCTTCATCACATCAATATCTTGCCTGATCCAGAGAGTAGTGGAGCCAGGAGCACCTGATACAGAATATACAATACTGGGTTTTAATCACATATGGTAGAATCCCCTTATAGTTAAAACGTAGTTTACTTTATCAGAAGTTTACCATTTCAGAAATTGTCATAGTAAACGTCAGCGACCGCAGTACTTTGCGCTGTATTGTCAGGGATTTCAAAGATCCGATCCGCCGCGTCGGTCCGTCATCGGCGCGATGCTAGGCGACGTTCTCGATCATGTGCCTGTACCCACCTTGCGACGCCGTTTGAAAAATTGCAGATCGTCTGCACAAATTGCCAGGTGGGTTCGCAGCTTTTAGCATGCACATTCAGCCACTTCCTCTCCATGGTATCCCTAAAGATTTAGGTTTGTTTGTGCTTCCACATGCAACCAACACAGCCGCGCCCCCCCCCCCCCCCCCCTTATTGGTAGTCAGGAGGACCTGCACTCAGTAAATCAATGCCACTGACAGTCTCCCATCCCTGCTGACCCTCAGCAGACACCACTACAGCTGCACTGGCATTTATTGTAAGGCTGTGTTCCCCTTTGAGAGTAAGCAGACTTTTTTTGTCTGGTTTACTGCATAGCGAAGACTGACAGTCAATGGCTCCTATTTTATACATAGGAGCCGTTCACAATTGTCAGTCTGCAATGGATCCATTGGATCCTCAATAATCTTGGGCAGACAGATGCATTCCTCTTATATCATATGGAGGTAACACATCCACCCCGGACTCCAGCCAGACCACAGCAGACACTATACTGTCCGCTCCCGCTGGCCATACATGGTCTGGGGGAAGATGGTAACTGAGCCTCAAAGGCTGTGTGGACTGTGTGGAACTGCAAGCAGCACTTTCATATTACAGAGAGCCGTTCCTCCTGTCCCTCCTGTCAGTGAGAGCAGCATGACCAAGTCAGCAAAGGGGAGCTGTGGCACTGGCACATCCCGAGGCAGGCTCGGGACAGAAATCCGCAGCTCAGAGCGGTAATTCTGTGCCCAAGTGAGTTATATGCAGGAGTTGCTGCAGATCTCTATGGTATTTTTTTGTTTGAGTCTAAAAGATTGTGAAAAAAATGCACAGTTTTTAGACCCTAAATCTGTAAATAATCAATTAAGGAAACACAAAAAGAGAAAGGGAGTTTGGCTGTTGGCAATGGCCGGTGCCTGAATTGCGTGCCCTCCCCCACAAGTTACAACAACTTAGAGAGGGAATAGCATTAACGCCATCCTGTGCCAAAATTTGACTGCAGCCGTTTTACATGTATGTGTTACGGCCAGAACCCGAAGTTTGGCCACTTCTAGTTCTGGCCGGCCACTTCGGGTTCTGGCCGGCCAATGCGCGAAGTGGCCGCTGCGCTGCGGCCAATGTTAGAAATGGAATGATTCCTCTGAGGTTAATGTATCTTCTGGCCGCAGCGCAGCGGCCAAACGTATAACAACTTAGTGAATTTATTGCAATTCAGCCGACGGCAATGTAACAATTCAAGCCGCCGGCTTTTTTTTTTTTCTGCCTCTCTGGCCGTAACATATGCACCACAGGGGCCAAAAACAGGTTTACTATAACAGAAGTTCTATTATATCCGGGTTTACTATACCAGACGTAACTCCCATATACTTCCAATGTCCGGGACTTGGATAGTCACTTTACTATCAGAGTTTACTATAATGAGATTATACTGTATTTCACATTTTTGTTGCTAAACAGTTTATACAATACTGTAACAAGTATTTTAAAAATACAAAAAAAAATACACACTGAAAACAATAAAAACCATGTTTATCCACTTCAGGAGAGAGCAATTTTCTCATATCAGAGCTGCTTCGATTCACTCACCAATAACTTTATTACTATTTATCACACCTAAATGATCTATATATTGTTTTTTTTAAGGACAAATTAGGCTTTTAGGGTGTGAAAATGTTGTTTAGTAATTACCTTGTTCTCTATGCATTTTAAAGGGAATTTAAGGTAAAAAGAAAAAAAAACCACACACTATTTCTCCATTTTCATCCATTATAGCTTTGCAATAAACAGTTTTAACTAAGTTAAACACACACATTTTATTTGCTTATCCACCCTGGTTATTACAACATTTACATTATGTTCCTAGCACAATGTATGGTACCTGTATTGTATTTGGAAATAAAGTTGTCTTTTTTCTGTTTTGTGTTTTTTTGCTTTCTCATTGTACACTATCGATCATTAAGAGACATTATTTGCAAAAATAATAGTAATATACCCTCATGGCATACATATTTAAAAAGCAAAGTTCCCAAGGTCACAATACATGTTTTTTTAATGTTATATTCTGTCACTTTGTTTTAATTTTACAAGTCTTATTTTGGTACAAAATATGCGAAAATGTAATTGCTTTTGATTGCGTTTGTGACTAAACAGAATACACAAGACATGAGCCTCAACCCGAAAACTTTTTAAACTCTATTCTACATATCATCACAGTTAAAATGTTACCACAGGTCTCTCGTAGTTTTGCTAAGACTTTACCAAGTTTGATCATAATTTTTAAAATTATTTTTTTATGTTGGATAGAGTTCGTCCCTACCCATTGTTTATGTGACGTTCGTCCAAGCTTTAAAGGTGCGTACACATGTCGGATTTGCGCAAATGACCGGTCCTTCGGACGTCAAATCGGGCGTGTGTACAGTCTGTCGTTCAGCTGATAAGAGCAGACTAGAGCGATCTGCTTGGCGAATTGCTCCAGTCCGCTCTTATCAGCTGAACGACAGACTGTACACACGCCCGATTTGACGTCCGAATGACCGGTCATTTGGGCGCAAATCCGACATGTGTATGTACCTTAAGACACACAAAATGTATTCTTCAACTTATCACAGTTAAAATTATACCACGTGTCTCATTTAGTAACAAACTTTTGGTGCAGTCTCCACAACAACACTGGACAAATATATTCGTTCAGTTCGGCTTAAAGAGACACTGAAGCGAAAAAAAATTATGATGATTTGTATGTGTAGTACAGCTAAGAAATAAAGCATTAGGAGCAGAGACATAAGTCTAACATTTGTTTCCAGTACAGGAAGAGTTAAGAAACTCCAGTTGTTATCTATGCAAATAGCCATTGATTTCTAGGACTTTGAAAGTGGTGGAGAGCAGCTGACTTCTGATTAGGTTATCTCAGCTGTATTGTGTTTTTCTTTTGCAGAGAATAGTTCAGGACAGGTCAAAAGTTCACTGCCTGTTCTATAAAAACATTTAGAATGCTGAGTAATGTGTAAATTGCACATATTAGAGAATGATGCAATGCTATAAAAAAAAAAAGCTGTATAACTGAAAATAAAAATGAGAATATTTTTTCTTTTGCTACCAATGTTCTAGTAATTATCCGAACTACACAACCAATTCATGATATCATAATTTTTTTTCGCTTTAGTGTCTCTTTAAATGGTTATACTGTATGTCCAAATCCAGAGTAGTCCGAAAGTAAATCACGCAACCACTTTTCACCACGTGCAACACACGACGCAAACAGCATTATTATTGATTTATAGAGCGCCAACATATTCTGTGGCGCTGTACAAAGTAAGAAACGAACATGGGGTACAAAATAATACAAACAGTATACACCAATATATATATAAAATACAGAATTGGTAATAACAGTGACAAAAGTAACATGATGAATAAAATATATAATGAATTCCAGGACACAAAAGGGTGAGAGAGCCATGACCTTGCAAGATTACAATCTAAAGGAATGGGAAGGGGGCAAGAGGTGGGAGGTGCAGGCAGAATTTAAAGGAGACTCAGCTTGCTTGGCAATCTAATGCTAGCGACACACGATGTGTTTTTTCAATCGATTTTCAGTTTAAGATTCTCTTATCTTTTCTCATCTATTTCCATTCACTTCTATGAGAAAGTTGACCAGAAAAACAATTGAAAATAATATCGGAAATGACGGACATTATCTATCGAACCATCTATCTGCCAAAAAAAACGTATTGTGTGTAGCTAGCATAAATCACAGATCAAACACCTACACAGGATAAACAAGCAATAACTAGCAGCTGGCTAGGCAATCAATGGTATAAATTAAAGCTGAGATCAAGATAAGGCCAAAGCTAGGAACTAGTGGAATGGAACCAGAGTTCAGAGGTTAACACAGACACATTAGAACCATAAATATCCCATAGTGAGATACCAGGGCATGGTATGTTATGTTATAAACAGTAGAGTTGGGCCGAACGGTTCGCCTGCGAACGGTTCCATGCGAACTTCCGTGGTTCGCGTTCGCGTCCCGCAGGCGAACCTTTGCGGAAGTTCGGTTCGCCCCATAATGCACATGGAGGGTCAACTTTGACCCTCTACATCACAGTCAGCAGGCCCAGTGTAGCCAATTAGGCTACACTAGCCCCTGGAGCCCCACCCCCCCTTATATAAGGCAGGCAGCGGCGGCCATTACGGTCACTCGTGTGCTGCCTGCGTTAGTGAGAGTAGGGCGAGCTGCTGCAGACTGTCTCTCAGGGAAAGATAAGTTAGGCTTAACTTGTTCCTGTCTGGCTGCATACCTGTTCTGTGAACCCACCACTGCATACCTGTGCTGTGAACCCACCACTGCATACCTGTGCTGTGAACCCACCACTGCATACCTGTGCTGTGAACCCACCACTGCATACCTGTGCTGTGAACCCACCACTGCATACCTGTGCTGTGAACCCACCACTGCATACCTGTTCAGTGAACCTGCCACTGCATACCTGTTCTGTTCAGTGGACCCGCCACTGTATACCTGTTCATTGAACCCACCACTGCATACCTGTGCTGTGAACCCACCACTGCATACCTGTTCTGTGAACCCACCACTGCATACCTGTTCAGTGAACCCGCCACTGCATACCTGTTCTGTTCAGTGGACCCGCCACTGTATACCTGTTTAGTGAACCCGCCACTGCATACCTGTTCTGTTCAGTGGACCCGCCACTGTATACCTGTTCAGTGAACCCGCCACTGCATACCTGTTGTGTTCAGTGAACCTGCCACTGCATACCTGTTCTGTGAACCCGCCACTGTATACCTGTTCTGTTTAGTGAACCCGCCACTGTATACCTGTTCTGTTTAGTGAACCCGCCACTGCATACCTGTTCTGTTCAGTGGACCCGCCACTGTATACCTGTTCAGTGAACCCGCCACTGCATACCTGTTGTGTTCAGTGAACCTGCCACTGCATACCTGTTCTGTGAACCCGCCACTGTATACCTGTTCTGTTTAGTGAACCCGCCACTGCATACCTGTTCTGTTCAGTGGACCCGCCACTGTATACCTATTCAGTGAACCCGCCACTGCATACCTGTTGTGTTCAGTGAACCTGCCACTGCATACCTGTTCTGTGAACCCGCCACTGTATACCTGTTCTGTTTAGTGAACCTGCCACTGTATACCTGTTCTGTTTAGTGAACCCGCCACTGCATACCTGTTCTGTTCAGTGGACCCGCCACTGTATACCTGTTCAGTGAACCCGCCACTGCATACCTGTTGTGTTCAGTGAACCTGCCACTGCATACCTGTTCTGTGAACCCGCCACTGTATACCTGTTCTGTTTAGTGAACCCGCCACTGTATACCTGTTCTGTTTAGTGAACCCGCCACTGCATACCTGTTCTGTTCAGTGGACCCGCCACTGTATACCTGTTCAGTGAACCCGCCACTGCATACCTGTTGTGTTCAGTGAACCTGCCACTGCATACCTGTTCTGTGAACCCGCCACTGTATACCTGTTCTGTTTAGTGAACCCGCCACTGTATACCTGTTCTGTTTAGTGAACCCGCCACTGCATACCTGTTCTGTTCAGTGGACCCGCCACTGTATACCTGTTCTGTGAACCCGCCACTGCATACCTGTGCTGTGAACCCACCACTGCATACCTGTGCTGTGAACCCACCACTGCATACCTGTGCTGTGAACCCACCACTGCATACCTGTGCTGTGAACCCACCACTGCATACCTGTGCTGTGAACCCACCACTGCATACCTGTTCAGTGAACCTGCCACTGCATACCTGTTCTGTTCAGTGGACCCGCCACTGTATACCTGTTCATTGAACCCACCACTGCATACCTGTGCTGTGAACCCACCACTGCATACCTGTTCTGTGAACCCACCACTGCATACCTGTTCAGTGAACCCGCCACTGCATACCTGTTCTGTTCAGTGGACCCGCCACTGTATACCTGTTCAGTGAACCCGCCACTGCATACCTGTTCTGTTCAGTGGACCCGCCACTGTATACCTGTTCAGTGAACCCGCCACTGCATACCTGTTGTGTTCAGTGAACCTGCCACTGCATACCTGTTCTGTGAACCCGCCACTGTATACCTGTTCTGTTTAGTGAACCCACCACTGTATACCTGTTCTGTTTAGTGAACCCGCCACTGCATACCTGTTCTGTTCAGTGGACCCGCCACTGTATACCTGTTCAGTGAACCCGCCACTGCATACCTGTTGTGTTCAGTGAACCTGCCACTGCATACCTGTTCTGTGAACCCACCACTGTATACCTGTTCTGTTTAGTGAACCCGCCACTGCATACCTGTTCTGTTCAGTGGACCCACCACTGTATACCTGTTCAGTGAACCCACCACTGCATACCTGGGGCTTGATTCACAAAGCGGTGCTAACTGTTAGCACGCCTGTGAAAACCCCCTTAGCACGTCTAAACAAGCTTTTCGCGCATAAAACTTTACGCGCGCAAAACTTTATGCGCGTAAAACTTTACGCGCGTACTGCACAGAGCACAGGGCGCACCGCGCGAAGTGCCCATTAAAGCCTATGGGACTTAGCGCGCGTAAAACTTTGCGCGCGTAAAACATTACGCGCGCAAAGTTAGCGCACGATCTGATTGAGAAATCCGGTGCTAACCTACTTAGCACCCTGGTTAGCGCGTCTAAAGCCTTTAGACGTGCTAAGTAGGTTAGCACCGCTTTGTGAATCAAGCCCCTGTTGTGTTCAGTGAACCTGCCACTGCATACCTGTTCTGTGAACCCGCCACTGTATACCTGTTCTGTTTAGTGAACCCGCCACTGTATACCTGTTTTGTTTAGTGAACCCGCCACTGCATACCTGTTCTGTTCAGTGGACCCGCCACTGTATACCTGTTCAGTGAACCCGCCACTGCATACCTGTTGTGTTCAGTGAACCTGCCACTGCATACCTGTTCTGTGAACCCGCCACTGTATACCTGTTCTGTTTAGTGAACCCGCCACTGTATACCTGTTCTGTTTAGTGAACCCGCCACTGCATACCTGTTCTGTTCAGTGGACCCGCCACTGTATACCTGTTCAGTGAACCCGCCACTGCATACCTGTTGTGTTCAGTGAACCTGCCACTGCATACCTGTTCTGTGAACCCGCCACTGTATACCTGTTCTGTTTAGTGAACCCGCCACTGTATACCTGTTCTGTTTAGTGAACCCGCCACTGCATACCTGTTCTGTTCAGTGGACCCGCCACTGTATACCTGTTCAGTGAACCCGCCACTGCATACCTGTTGTGTTCAGTGAACCTGCCACTGCATACCTGTTCTGTGAACCCGCCACTGTATACCTGTTCTGTTTAGTGAACCCGCCACTGTATACCTGTTCTGTTTAGTGAACCCGCCACTGCATACCTGTTCTGTTCAGTGGACCCGCCACTGTATACCTGTTCTGTGAACCCGCCACTGCATACCTGTGCTGTGAACCCACCACTGCATACCTGTGCTGTGAACCCACCACTGCATACCTGTGCTGTGAACCCACCACTGCATACCTGTGCTGTGAACCCACCACTGCATACCTGTGCTGTGAACCCACCACTGCATACCTGTTCAGTGAACCTGCCACTGCATACCTGTTCTGTTCAGTGGACCCGCCACTGTATACCTGTTCATTGAACCCACCACTGCATACCTGTGCTGTGAACCCACCACTGCATACCTGTTCTGTGAACCCACCACTGCATACCTGTTCAGTGAACCCGCCACTGCATACCTGTTCTGTTCAGTGGACCCGCCACTGTATACCTGTTCAGTGAACCCGCCACTGCATACCTGTTCTGTTCAGTGGACCCTCCACTGTATACCTGTTCAGTGAACCCGCCACTGCATACCTGTTGTGTTCAGTGAACCTGCCACTGCATACCTGTTCTGTGAACCCGCCACTGTATACCTGTTCTGTTTAGTGAACCCGCCACTGTATACCTGTTCTGTTTAGTGAACCCGCCACTGCATACCTGTTCTGTTCAGTGGACCCGCCACTGTATACCTGTTCAGTGAACCCGCCACTGCATACCTGTTGTGTTCAGTGAACCTGCCACTGCATACCTGTTCTGTGAACCCGCCACTGTATACCTGTTCTGTTTAGTGAACCCGCCACTGCATACCTGTTCTGTTCAGTGGACCCGCCACTGTATACCTGTTCAGTGAACCCGCCACTGCATACCTGTTGTGTTCAGTGAACCTGCCACTGCATACCTGTTCTGTGAACCCGCCACTGTATACCTGTTCTGTTTAGTGAACCCGCCACTGTATACCTGTTCTGTTTAGTGAACCCGCCACTGCATACCTGTTCTGTTCAGTGGACCCGCCACTGTATACCTGTTCAGTGAACCCGCCACTGCATACCTGTTGTGTTCAGTGAACCTGCCACTGCATACCTGTTCTGTGAACCCGCCACTGTATACCTGTTCTGTTTAGTGAACCCGCCACTGCATACCTGTTCTGTTCAGTGGACCCGCCACTGTATACCTGTTCAGTGAACCCGCCACTGCATACCTGTTGTGTTCAGTGAACCTGCCACTGCATACCTGTTCTGTGAACCCGCCACTGTATACCTGTTCTGTTTAGTGAACCCGCCACTGTATACCTGTTCTGTTTAGTGAACCCGCCACTGCATACCTGTTCTGTTCAGTGGACCCGCCACTGTATACCTGTTCAGTGAACCCGCCACTGCATACCTGTTGTGTTCAGTGAACCTGCCACTGCATACCTGTTCTGTGAACCCGCCACTGTATACCTGTTCTGTTTAGTGAACCCGCCACTGTATACCTGTTCTGTTTAGTGAACCCACCACTGCATACCTGTTCTGTTCAGTGGACCCGCCACTGTATACCTGTTCAGTGAACCCGCCACTGCATACCTGTTGTGTTCAGTGAACCTGCCACTGCATACCTGTTCTGTGAACCCGCCACTGTATACCTGTTCTGTTTAGTGAACCCGCCACTGTATACCTGTTCTGTTTAGTGAACCCGCCACTGCATACCTGTTCTGTTCAGTGAACCCGCCACTGCATACCTGTTGTGTTCAGTGAACCTGCCACTGCATACCTGTTCTGTGAACCCGCCACTGTATACCTGTTCTGTTTAGTGAACCCGCCACTGTATACCTGTTCTGTTTAGTGAACCCGCCACTGCATACCTGTTCTGTTCAGTGGACCCGCCACTGTATACCTGTTCAGTGAACCCGCCACTGCATACCTGTTGTGTTCAGTGAACCTGCCACTGCATACCTGTTCTGTGAACCCGCCACTGTATACCTGTTCTGTTTAGTGAACCCGCCACTGCATACCTGTTCTGTTCAGTGGACCCGCCACTGTATACCTGTTCAGTGAACCTGCCACTGCATACCTGTTGTGTTCAGTGAACCTGCCACTGCATACATGTTCTGTGAACCCGCCACTGTATACCTGTTCTGTTTAGTGAACCCGCCACTGTATACCTGTTCTGTTTAGTGAACGTGCCACTGCATACCTGTTCTGTTCAGTGGACCCGCCACTGCATACCTGTTCTGTTCAGTGGACCCGCCACTGTATACCTGTTCAGTGAACCCGCCACTGCATACCTGTTGTGTTCAGTGAACCTGCCACTGCATACCTGTTCTGTGAACCCGCCACTGTATACCTGTTCTGTTTAGTGAACCCGCCACTGTATACCTGTTCTGTTTAGTGAACCCGCCACTGCATACCTGTTCTGTTCAGTGGACCCGCCACTGCATACCTGTTCTATGAACCCGCCACTGTATACCTGTTCTGTTCAGTGAACCCACCGCATCAGTGCGCATACCTGTGCAGTTAAGTGAACCCACCTACCTACGTGAGTGCACGCAGTGTGATATACCACTCCGTGCATACCCGATATGGACAAAACAGGTAGAGGAAGAGGTAGTGCCAGAGCCAGAGGAAGGCCACCCGGCAGGTCTGCGCGAGGTCGTGTAAATGTAATTTCGTGTGGACCTGGCCCACAGTACAGTGCTCGGAAGAAGGCACGTCCCATCACCTCCCAAGATTGTCAGGACGTGGTTGAGTATTTAGCGACACAGAACACCTCATCTTGCTCAGTCACCAGCGCTACTACTAGCACCACTTCCGCTGCATTTGACACTTCGCAAGAATTATTTAGTGGTGAAATCACTGATGCACAGCCATTGTTGTTACAGCCAGATGAATTTTCACCAGCTCATATGTCTGAGTTACGCGGCAACACTATGGATGTAACGTGTCAGGAGGATGAAGGACCTACTGATGGTGCAAGTTTGGATTTGTCTGAGGCAAGCGAAGCTGGGCAGGATGACTACGATGATGACGGTAATAGGGATCCTCTGTATGTTCCCAATAGAGGAGATGAAGAGGGGGACAGTTCGGAGGGGGAGTCAGAGAGTAGTAGGAGGAGAGAAGTTTCTGAAAGAAGCTGGGGCAGCTCTTCGTCAGAAACAGCTGGTGGCAGAGTCCGGCACCATGTATCGCCACCTATGTACAGCCAGCCAACTTGCCCTTCAGCATCAGCTGCTGAGGTCCCCATAGTGCCCACATCCCAGGGTGGCTCAGCGGTGTGGAAATCTTTTAATGTGTGTGCCTCAGATCGGACCAAAGCCATCTGTTCGCTCTGCCAACAAAAATTGAGCCGTGGAAAGGCCAACACTCACGTAGGGACAAGTGCCTTACGAAGGCACCTGGAGAAAAGGCACAAACAGCAATGGGATGGCCACCTGAGCAAAAGCAGCAGCAGCACACAAAAGCAAAGCCACCCTCCTTCTCCTCTTCCTCCTCCATCAGGTGCATTATCTGCTTCTGCCGCTTTCTCCCTTCCACCTTCACAGGCACCCTCCTCCACTCCGCCTCTGCCCTTGAGCGGTTCCTGCTCCTCTGCCCACAGCAGCAGTCAGGTGTCCGTGAAGGAAATGTTTGAGCGGAAGAAGCCAATTTCGGCCAGTCACCCCCTTGCCCGGCGTCTGACAGCTGGCGTGGCGGAACTGTTAGCTCGGCAGCTGTTACCATACCGGCTGGTGGACTCTGAGGCCTTCCGTAAATTTGTGGCCATCGGAACACCGCAGTGGAAGATGCCAGGCCGCACTTATTTTTCAAGAAAGGCCATACCCCAACTGCACCGTGAAGTTGAGAGGCAAGTGGTGTCATCTCTTGCGAAGAGCGTTGGGTCAAGGGTACACCTGACCACGGATGCCTGGTCTGCCAAGCACGGGCAGGGCCGCTACATTACCTACACAGCCCATTGGGTGAACCTGGTTGTGAACGATGGCAAGCAGGGCGCAGCGGACCAAATTGTGACACCTCCACGGCTTGCAGGCAGGCCTCCTGCCACCTTGTCTCCTCCTGCTACATGCTCTTCGCTGTCCTCCTCCTCCTTGGCTGAGTGGCAGTTCTCCTCTCCAGCTACACAGCCCCAGCTCCGCAGAGCCTATGCTGCATGCCAGGTACGACGCTGTCACGCCATCTTAGACATGTCTTGTCTCAAAGCGGAGAGTCACACTGGAGCAGCTCTCCTGGCTGCTCTTAAGAAACAGGTGGATGAGTGGCTGACCCCGCACCACCTGGAGATAGGCAACGTGGTGTGCGACAACGGCAGCAATCTGCTTGCCGCTTTGCATATGGGGAAGCTGACACACATACCCTGCATGGCACATGTCATGAATCTAGTGGTTCAAAGATTTGTGGCAAAGTACCCTGGCTTAGCGAATGTCCTGAAGCAGGCCAGGAAGTTCTGTGGGCATTTGAGGCGGTCTTACACAGCCATGGCACGCTTTGCGAAAATTCAGCGCAAAAACAACATGCCGGTGAGACGCCTCATTTGCGATAGCCCGACTCGCTGGAACTCGACCCTGCTCATGTTCTCCCGCCTGCTAGAACAGAAGAAAGCCGTGACCCACTACCTCTACAACTACAGTAGAATGAAACAGTCTGGGAAGATGGGGATGTTCTGGCCCGACAACTGGACACTGATGGAAAATGCATGCAGGCTCATGCGGCAGTTTGAGGAGGTGACCAACCTGGTGAGCCGCAGTGAGGGCACCATCAGCGACTTAATTCCCTACGCTTACTTCTTGGAGCGTGCTGTGCGTAGAGTGGCGGATGAAGCTGTGAATGAGCGTGACCAGGAACCGTTACGGCAGGAACAGGCATGGGACCAATTTTCATCAGACCCAGCTGTTTCCTCAACACCTGCGGCAGCACAGAGGGGGGAGGAGGAGGAAGAAGAGAAGTCGTGTGCAGAAGACGAGTCAGACTCAGAGGATGATGAGCAAGGTGTTTCTTTGGGGGAGGAGGAGGAGGAGGAGGAGGGGACAGCGGCAGGAGAACAACCTCAGCAGGCATCGTAAGGGGCTTGTGCTGCTCAACCTTCCCGTGGTATTGTTCGCGGCTGGGGGGAGGAGGTTGACTTACCTGACGTCACTGAGGAAGAGCAAGAGGAGATGGAGGGTACTGGATCCGACTTTGTGCAGATGTCGTCTTTTATGCTGTCCTGCCTGTTGAGGGACCCCCGTATAAAAAACCTCAAGGGGAATGACCTGTACTGGGTGGCCACACTACTAGACCCTCGGTACAGGCACAAAGTGGCGGACCTGTTACCAACTCACCGGAAGGTGGAAAGGATGCAGCACATGCAGAACCAGCTGTCAACTATGCTTTACAATGCCTTTAAGGGTGATGTGACGGCACAACGCCAGCAAGGTACCACTGCCACTAATCCTCCTCCCGTGTCCACGCAGTCAAAGACAGGACGCTCCAGCGATCTCATGGTGATGTCGGACATGCGGACGTTCTTTAGTCCAACGCCTCGCCGTAGCCCTTCCGGATCCACCCTCCACCAACGCCTGGAACGGCAGGTAGCCGACTACCTGGCCTTAAGTGTGGATGTAGACACTGCTGTGAACAGCGATGAGGAACCCTTGAACTACTGGGTGCGCAGGCTTGACCTGTGGCCAGAGCTGTCCCAATTTGCCATCCAACTTCTCTCCTGCCCTGCCGCAAGCGTCCTGTCAGAAAGGACCTTCAGCGCAGCTGGAGGCATTGTCACAGAGAAGAGAAGTCGCCTAAGTCACAAAAGTGTTAAGTACCTCACCTTTATCAAAATGAATGAGGCATGGATCCCGGAGGGCTGCTGCCCGCCCCAAGACTAAGTCAGTCCCCGCACACACAGCATCTCTGCCTGCACGCCGTGTGACTGGCTGCCTGGCCTGCCCCAAGAAGACTAAGTCGCTCCCAGTCCCTCCACACAGCATGTCTGCCTGCAGGCCGCTTGACTACCTTCTCCGCCACCACCAACAGGGTCCGGGACTCCAGGCGGATTGCTGAATTTTTTAAGCCGCTGCTAGCAGCGGCCGCTGTAATAATTTTTCTGGTGCGTGTACATGACTGCCTAATTTTTCTGGCTGCACTGCGGGCAGCTGCAACAACAAAAGAAAAGGCATGTACATGCGCCCATTCCCCTTCGTGATCATTACCTTGCCGTGGTGAAGGGGCTTGCGTATCACAATGAAGCAATGACCGGCGCCTAGATGAGTGTCTCGGGGGGCACACCCACGATAATAAGGTCGTTGCCTCATTGTGGTCAGACCAAATTTGATCAGCTGGACAGTCACTGTTCTGTCATTCAGCTACATCAGCCAGGTGACCATATGGACTGTAAAGCCACCAAAACCTGCACTCTCGCCATGGTGCGCACCAGTCCAGCACGGCCGTCACTACACAAACAGCTGTTTGCGGTGCGTTACACGGTGAGTTTGGTGTGTCAGTGTGAAGCAGTACCTTAATTACACTACCTGATTGATGTATACACATGCAAGATGTTTGAAAGCACTTTAGGCCTGTCATTTAGCATTCAATGTGATTTCTGCCCTTAAAACGCTGTTTTGCGTCAAATCCAGATTTTTCCCGGGGACTTTTGGCATGTATTCCACTCCGCCATGCCCCCCTCCAGGTGTTAGACCCCTTGAAACATCTTTTCCATCACTTTTGTGGCCAGCATAATTATTTTTTTTTTCAAAGTTCGCATCCCCATTGAAGTCTATTGCGGTTCGCGAACTTTAACGCGAACCGAACCTTCCGCGGAAGTTCGCGAACCAGGTTCGCGAACCTAAAATCGGAGGTTCGGCCCAACTCTAATAAACAGGCAGATAATATTGCAATCACATAGAAATAATTATTAGATGAGACTGGAGTCGCACCATAGACAGATTTTAAAGGGTATCATTCATAAAGAGGCTGTCGGTAAGGGGAATCGATGCGGAAAAACACCGCTGGCGGTGTTTTAGACTTCTGGGTGGGCATTCATAAAGAAGTATCCATGTGCGGAAGCAGTGCGGAGATTCCCCGAACTAGGCTGGCGATAGGCAGGCGGTAGGCAGGCGGAGACACGGAAGCTGCAGAGTTGATACATTTCTCCGTGTTCCGCTCTGCTGCAGCTGCCTGGGAGGTCTGTGTGTCTCCATTCACTTACATTGGTATCGCCACATCAGAGGGAGCGGGACTTTCCGACGTTGCACCGCTGGCGGTATTCTTTATTATCTAACATTTTGCTACATTTGTTCCGATAATCACCGCACAAGGCGGTGATTTATCACTCTGCTCGGTAGTGTCATTTTTATTAATGCGGAAAGAGCCTTTATGAATGCTGACTTTGCCGAGTGGACGGTAAAGTCAGCTGTTTTTAGCATTTCCGCATGCGGAAATGCTTTATGAATGATAGCCAGAATAGCTAGCACTGGACTCTGGAAGCAAATGAGGGAATAACTTCCAGCCTTTTTATATTGGACTAGCTGATTGCCCGGCGTTGCCCGGGTATGTATTTGGCTGGTGTCGGCTTCACCCACTCACTTTTTCTAACCCTAACACACAATTACTCAATGACCAAGTTTGTGAGCTTTGTGGTCTTTGGCATCAATCATTTGCATTGAAATGAAAAAATCTGATGGGCTGTTTGTGGCTCCACCCCCTTTTCTGAATTTGAACCCCAGTCACCCAATGACCAACTGTACCAGGTTTGAGGCCTGTGCCATTAACAGTGCAAGAATAGTAGCATTTAAATATTCCCTTGAAAAGCAATAGGTGAAGCTTTATTCACTTTTGTAGGCTCCACCCACTTTTCTGAATATTAATCTCATTCACTGAGTGTCCAACTGTGCAAAGTTTAAGAACCTTGCCATTAATAGTGTAAGAATAGCTGCAGTTTATATTTTCCCAGTGAAATTTGTATTTGTCTCCACCCACTGATGACCCAGCTTTGCCCGGGTATGTATTTGACTGGTGTTGGTTCTGCCCACTTTTTCTAACCCTAACGCACAAACACTCAATGACCAAGTTTGTGATCTTTGGGGTCTTTAGCATCAATAATTTGTATATTCCCATAGAAATTAAACTAATCAGATTGGCTGTTTGTGGCTGCGCCCCTCTCCAGCATTTGAACCCCAGTCACTCAATGACCAACTGTAGCAGGTTTGAGGCATCTGCTGTTACCAGTGTAAAAATGGCAGCAATTTAAATATTCCCCTTGAAAATCAACAGGTGAATTTTGATTGGCTATTATAGGCTCCACCCACTTCTGTGAATATTAATCTCAGTCACCCAGTGACCATCTGGGCAAAATTTGGGAACCCTGCCATAAACAGTGTAAAAAGGACTGCAGTCTACATTTTCCCAGTGAAATTTGTGTTTAGCTCTGCCCACTTTTTGTAACTTTGACACACAGTCACTACTCAATGACCAAGTTTGTGAGCTTTTGGGTTCCTGGCATCAAAATTGTGTGAATGGAAGCAGTTTATCCAGAAAAGCAAATCTGATTGGCTGTTTGTGGCTCCGGCCCTTTAGTGAATTTGAACCCCAGTCACTTGATGACCGACTGTAGCAGGTTTGAGGCCTCTGCCATCAACAGTGTAAGAATTACAGCACTTTCAATATTCCCCTTGAAAATCAATAGGTGAATTTTGATTGGCTCTTGTAGACTCCACCTACTTTCTGAATATTAATCCTAGTCCCCCAGTGACCAACTGTGTCAAGTTTGAGAACCCTGCCATTAACAGTGTAAGAATAGCTGCAATGTATACTTTCCCATGTAAAAAGTTAGTTGTTTTTGGCTCTGCCCACTATTTCTAATCTTGACATACAGTCACTCAATGACCAAGTTTATGAGCTGTGGGGTCTTTGGCATCAATTAGTTGCATTTTACCATTGAAATGAAACAAATCTGATTGGCTGTTTTTGGCCCGCTCCCTTTTCAGAATTTAAACCCCAGTCTCCCAGTGACTGACTGTACCAGAATTGAGGCCTCTGCCATTAAGAGTGTATGAATGGCAGGAATATAAATATTCACCTTGAAAATCAAAAGGTGAATTTTGATTGGCTGCTGTAGGCTCCACCCACTTTCCTGAATATTAGTCCCAGTCACCCAGTGGCCAACTGTGTCAAATTTGAGAACCCTGCCAATAACAGAATGGCTGAAATCATTGTAAAAAATCTGATTGGCTGTTTGTGGCTCCACCCCCTTTAGTGAATTTGGACCCCAGTCACCCAATAGCTGACTGTATCAGGTTTGAGGCCTCTGCCATTAACAGTGTAAGAATGGTAGCAATGTAAATATTCCCCTTGAAAATCAATAGGTGAATTTTGATTGGCTGTTTTAGGCTCCACCCACATTTCTGAATATTAATCCCAGTCACCTAGTGGCCAATTGTGCCAAGTTTGAAAACCCTGCGAGTGTAAGAATGGCTACAGTTTAGATTTTCCCATTTAAAATGAATGGCTGAAATTTAATTGGCTGTTTTATGCTCCGCCCACTTTTTCTGGATTTGTAACCTCGGTCACCAAGTGACCACCTGTGCCAAGTGTGACCACCTATGCCAAGTTTGGGAACCCTGCCATGTAAACAATTAAGTTGGTGGCGCCGCCCACTTTTTCTAACCTTGACATACAGTCACTCAATTATCAAGTTTATCAGCTTTGGGGTCCATGGTATCAATTCCTATTGAAAAATAAACAAATCTGATTGGCTGTTTGTGGCTCCGCCCCCTTACTGAATTTGAACCCTAGTGACCAACTGTACCAGGTTTGAGGCATCTGCTATTAACAGTATAAGAATGGTAGCAGCTTAAATATTCCCTTTGAAAATCGAAAGGTGAATTTTTATTGGCTGTTGTAGGCTCCACCTACCTTCCAAAACCTTAATCTCATTCACCCAGTGCCCAACTGTGCAAAGTTTGAGAACCCTGCCAATAACGGTGTAAGAATGGCTGCAGTTTATATTTTCCCAGTAAAAGCTGTTTTTGGCTCCGCCCATTTTTTGTAACCTGGACACTCAATGACCAAGTTTGTGAGCTTTTACGTTCCTGGCATCAAAAATGTGTAAATAGAAGCAGTTTATCCACCAAGGAAATCTGATTGGCTGTTTTTGACCCCGCCCCTTTAGTGAATTTGGACCCCAGTCACCCAAAGACTGACTGTAGCAAGTTTGAAGCCTCTGCCATTAACAGTGTAAGAATGGCAGCAATTTAAATATTCCACTTGAAAATAAATAGGTGAATTTTGTTTGGCTGTTGTAGGCTCCACCCACTTTTTGTAACCTGGACACACAGTCACTCAATGACCAAGTTTGTGAGCTTTTAGGTCCCCGGCATCAAAAATGTGTGAATAGAAGCAGTTTATCCACCAAGGAAATCTGATTGGCTGTTTTTGACCCCGCCCCTTTAGTGAATTTGGACCCCAGTCACCCAAAGACTGACTGTAGCAAGTTTGAAGCCTCTGCCATTAACAGTGTAAGAATGGCAGCAATTTAAATATTCCACTTGAAAATAAATAGGTGAATTTTGTTTGGCTGTTGTAGGCTCCACCCACTTTTTGTAACCTGGACACACAGTCACTCAATGACCAAGTTTGTGAGCTTTTAGGTCCCCGGCATCAAATATGTGTGAATAGAAGCAGTTTATCCACCAAGGAAATCTGATTGGCTGTTTGTGACCCCGCCCCTTTAGAGAATTTGGACCCCAGTCACCCAAAGACCGACTGTAGCAAGTTTGAAGCCTCTGCCATTAACAGTGTAAGAATGGCAGCAATTTAAATATTCCCCTTGAAAATCAATAGGTGAATTTTGATTGGCTGTTGTAGGCTCCACCCACTTTCCTGAATATTAATCCCAGTCACCCAGTGACCAAGTGTGCCAAGTTTGAAAACCCTGCGAGTGTAAGAATGGCTGCAGTTTAGATTTTCCCATTTAAAATGAATGGCTGAAATTTAATTGGCTGTTTTATGCTCCGCCCACTTTTTCTGGATTTGTAACCTCGGTCACCAAGTGACCACCTGTGCCAAGTGTGGGGACTCTGGCTTGATTACTGTGAGAATGGCAGCCTTTTCCATTTTTTCCATTGACATGAATGGGTGAAATCTGATTTGCTGTTTGTAGCTCCGCCCAGGTGTGCAGGGGGGGCGCGAGACCCCCAGAACATATCATCCCAGGTAGTAAGGCATCTGCATACCAAGTTTCGTTCAAATCGGTCAAGCCGTTTTTGCGTGATCGCGGCACATACACACACACACACACACATACACACACACACACATACATACATACATCCGATTTTATATATATAGATTAGATTCAATACAGTTGTTTTTATTGAATCAAAAGAAAGAACTTTGAACTTGGTGATGTCACCGGTGCGCCCAGCGGTAGGGTGCTCACATGATCACCAGAGTACCTGGGGGCCGCCATCTTGCTTACTGGACTGAGGATTCGGTGATGTCACCGCGGGGAGAGGATACCTGGCTGCCGGAGGGATAGGGAAGCCATCGGGAGCAGTCAGAGCCGCCAAAAGCACAGCGATTGCCAGCTTCTCTGAGCTGTAGCCTGACACTATGTCGCACATACCGCTTTCAGCTCGGTTCTCTTGCCTGATACTACATCTACTCAGGCATACTGCCCAGGAGGTAAAAGAATAAAGCTGGGTTCACACACAAAAGGTGTTCAATCTGTCCTGTCAGTTTTTGACAGTTGGCATCAATTTTGTATGAGTTTTCTATGGCTTAGTTCACACATAAATGTGTACATATCCGTTCCAGTTTTGTATGGGTGTGTTTCACACTTAAAACATGTACAGTTCAAATCCTGTCAGGTAAAACTGATAGAAATCCGATGCAAAACCGAAAGGACTGGACATGTACAGATTTGTGTGTGAAGCAAGCCTTGAGGTGGCCACACAGCATACATTTTAAAAAAAATATCTGTTCAATTCAAGAATAGCAATACATATTTCTGACTAACAATTCAAAAATCTGACCGATGTACCACACACCTATGTTCAATTTTTCCTCAATCAGGAATAAAATTATTGAAAGCTCAGAAGAAATTGATTGGAACTGTACATCAAGTAATTGACAATCCATCACACACCGTACAACTCTTGATAAAGTTGGTCTGAAATTTCCAACATATCCAATCTCAAAAAAAAAAATAAAAAAATCTCTCAATTTGTTTTGGGACAAACAATCGTAATTATCGAATTGGCGAAAAATTGGATCTTCTAATTGTATGGTGTGTGGCCACCTTGAGGCCTCTTTCACACTGATCAAAACTGATGTATTTTAACAGAGCAGTTGTTGCATAGAAGTACATTGTGAAAAAAGCTTTCAGTTAAAACGTATATAATGTGAGCTGAGCCATAGGGAGACATTGGCCTCAATTCACTAAGCTTATCTTCTGTCTTTAATAACTCTTCTAGAGTTGTTACCATGGTGATAAGGCATGTCGTATTCAGGAAACATTTTACCTCCGGCAAACCTAAAGTTAACTCCTCTGTCTTTAAGTTAACCCTTCTATCCTTAAAATAACTCCAGAGTTAAAGGCAGGGAACACACTTGCAGGGCCGTTTTCCCCTGCGTTTCCCAGGTTTCCGTCGGGTTTTGCGGTCGCGTCTAACGCATGCGTTTTTCCGCGTGCGTTTCTGCGTTTCTGCGTTTGCATGGCATGTAGTGTCATGCAATGTGCGGAAAAAAGCAGAAAACTGTGCGGCTACAAAACGCGGAAAAAAACGCGAACGCAAACGCGCACAAACGCATGCGGCGCAGCGTTTCCCGAGCTAGGCTATTATTTTCAATAGCCTCTAAAATCGTGCGCGTTTTGCCGTTCGCGGCAAAACGCGCAGAAACGCATGTAGTGTGTTCCCTGCCAAAGACAGGCTGTTCATTAACTGCGTGTGAAAATAACTACAGAGGAGGTAACTTAACCACTACACCACTGAGGGGTTTTACCCCCTGACCACCAGAGCAATTTTCACCTTTCAGCGCTCCTTCCATTCATTCGTCTATAACTTTATTATTACTTATCCCAATGAAATGAACTATATCTTGTTTTTTTTTGCCACCAATTAGGCTTTCTTTAGGTGGGACATTATGCCAAGAATTATTTTATTCTAAATGTGTTTTAATGGGGAAATAGGAAAAAATGTGGGAAAAAAATATTATTTTTCAGTTTTCGGCCATTATAGTTTTTAAATAAAGCATGCTACTGTAATTAAAACCCATGAAATGTATTAACCCATATGTCCCGGTTATAAAACCATTTAAATTATGTCCCTATCACAATGTTTGGCGACAATATTTTATTTGGAAATAAAGGTGCATTTTTTTCAGTTTTGCATCCATCCCTAATTACAAGCCCGCAGTTTATAAAGTAACAGTGTTATACCCTCTTGACATAAATATTTAAAAAGTTCAGTCCCTAAGGTAACTATTTATGTTTTTTTTTTTATTGTATTTTTTTTTTTTTTTAATTACTAAAAAAAAAATAAAATTGGGGAGTGTGGGAGGTAATGAGTTAATTTATTGTGTAAATGTAATGTTTGTATGTGTAAAATGCTTTTAGGGTGTAGTTTACTATTTGGCCACAAGATGGCCACAGAATGTTTGTTTACATGCGACCTGTAAGCGTCCGGAAGGACGCTTACAGGAAGCAGTAGGAGGCTGGGAGACGCACAATGATCTCGCTGTTTCTGAAAGAAGCAGCAGATCATTGCGGGGGCTAGATCAACGAACGGGAATGGATTTTCCCGTTCATTGATCTCCGGGCGAGCGGGCAGCGACGTGCACGAGCGGCGGGTGCGCGCGCACGAGCGGCGGGAGCGCGGACAGCGGCGGTAGCGCGGAAGGTACGGATTTCTCCGTCCCTGGTTTTTTAGGAGGGAAAAAAGGGGCGGAGAAATTCGTACCGCTGGGGGTAAAGTGGTTAACTACAGAGAGGGTAAATTAACTACAGAGGAGGTAAATTAACTACAGAAGAGGTAACATAAGGAAAGAAGAGATAAGATAACTCTCTCACTGTGTGGAGGTAAGTTTTCTCTTGCCTTATTATCTCCAGCATGATCTTAGTGAATTGAGGCCATTGACATTACCTTCAAATCAGTTGTCTGTTCAGGTATAACTGACAGCAACTGAACGGGCCCCAAGGCCCTTTTACACAAATCAGTTGCAGTCAGTTATAACTGAAAGGACAACTGATGTGCAGCCCAGGTAAAAATAATGTCCTCAGTTCCCTACTGCCTCTTTCACACTGTGCGCTGAAAAACTGCAAGTTTTTTTCATATAGTGTAAAAGAAGCCTTATGCTGGGCATACACGGCTCGAGAATGCGCCGGTATCGAACCAACGGCTCGTTGCCGGCGCGTCACCGATCATCCACACGTGCATCGATTGCCGCTCGTCCCCGCGGGCGCTGCTAATCAGAGTTTCGTTTGCTCCCATTGTTCTCCCCACCGGTATCGAGCGCAGAATCGATCCGGCGGGGTATCGGACAGGTTGAATATTATCAATCGAGCCATCAGCGGCTTGATTGATAATATAAAACGAGCCATGTATGCCCAGCATTAGACCTCTTTTCCACGAGCAGCTGAATGCAGTGAATTAACCGCATGTCAGCTGCCCCCGTCCACTGGCTGGGCGCTTGCTAGCTCTTGGCAAAGATGGCCCCCATGTAGTAGTATCTGCGCACGCAACATGAGAGGTTTTTCACTGCCAGGTAATGCAGTCGCGTGTAAAACATGACGCACAGTGTTACCGAACACTGCTATTACACTGCATGCAATTGCAGCCAAATGGAGTTTGTGGTTGAACTGCTTGACAAATGAGCAGTTCAGTCCATGCAAAAGAGGCCTAAAAGGAGATACTGAGAATCCCCCATGAGGAGATGGACTAGTCCAACAACTTTCAGAATTTTACTACCTACTATAAGTGACAGCAAAATAGAGAAGAGCAATTTATTGTGTACTTTAATCTGGGAGAAGTATGTATACACATTATTATTATTTATTGTATTGATAAAGTGCTAACATATTACGCAGCACTGGACAATTAATACATACAATGATACAAAGAATGACAGACGA
Source organism: Hyperolius riggenbachi (assembly GCF_040937935.1). Classification (NCBI taxonomy): domain Eukaryota; kingdom Metazoa; phylum Chordata; class Amphibia; order Anura; family Hyperoliidae; genus Hyperolius; species Hyperolius riggenbachi. The sequence continues at coordinate 34,521,131 of NC_090653.1, read as the reverse complement.
TAATACGATATAAGGTTATACAACAAGAAAGCTGCACAAGGCAAACTGGGTACACGATACATGATCATGTGATTTCATCTGGTTAGTTAGGTCCAGTAATACAAGTGTGAGGCAGTCATAGGAAAGGAGCACACACTCATGTAGAATACACTAGTGAAGGGTGGACCCTGCCAGAGGCTTACAGTCTAAGGGTAAAGGGGATGTACATACTAGGTAGGGCTGTGGATGAGTAGCAGCACATATACTTTAACCTTTTACGGATGTTGGTGAGTGAAATCTCTGCCCTGTTCGGGACCGGTTATCCTCAGCATGCTCCCGCTGCTATCATGTCTCACAGTGATCACAGGGTCAGGATCCAATGAAACCGGCTTCTGACCGGCTCACGGTGCTCTGCTGTCATAGTGACGGCAGAGTGTGTGGGATGCAGCGACACAAATGGTGGGTCTATGCATCTGCCTGCCTGTTATTTTGTACCAGCAGTCTCTGGCCCCTTAAAGAGGATCTCCATCCTAACAAAATCCTGCAGAGCTGCTGTAAAGAAAGGTTATATTTAACTGCAGTGTCTTGTCCCATGAAGCTGTCCCAAAGACCCCGCATCACTCGACTTCTGGTGCCTGGCCCCGCCTCCCCGGAGAAAAAAAGTCAAACTATTTTGCAGTAGAGCGCTGCAGGATTTTGTTCTAGTCCGGTAAGCAGCTGTGTGACGTCAGCAAGGGGCCTTCTGCGCATGTGCGGACCTGAGCAAGCGCAGAAGGCCCCAGCTGACATCACTCAGTCAGACTGAGCCGTCTACCGGGGTTTCCGGGCGGACTGCGGGAGGCACAAGTGGGGACTGCGAGGGACACATCCATGCTTATGGGGCTGGAGGAAGCCCCAGGTAAGTAAAAATAAATTAATTAAAAAAGGGCTTTTTATTCATCTCTGGGACACTAAGTGGTTAAATGTTTCATTTTTTGGCAATAGTGGTCCCTTAAAGAGGAACTCCAGTGAAAATAATTTAATAAAAAAAAGAGCTTCATTTGTACAATAATTATGTATAAATGATTTAGTCAGTGTTTGCTCATTGTAAAAGCTTTTCTCTCCCTGATTTACATTCTGACATTTATCACATGGTGACATTTTACTGGCAGGTGATGTCACTGGAAGTAGCTGCTGCTTGCTTTTTTGGCAGTGGTAAACCGTTATTTCCCACAATGCAATGAGGTTCACAGACAGGAAACTGCCAAGACTGACATCACACTGTGGGAGGGGTTTCACCCCAATATCAGCCATACAGAGCCCCCTGATGATCCATTTGAGAAAAGGGAAAATATTCCTCATGGGAAAGGGGGTATCAGCTACTGATTGGGATGAAGTTCAATTCTTGGTTACGGTTTCTCTTTAAGCTGTAGTAGTGCATGGGGTTCCTGAGAGGGAGATCCTAGTGCACTGCAGGGAAACAGGCAGTACACTCAGAGGAATGGAGAGTCATTTTATTATTATTATTTCGTATTTATATAGCGCCAACAGCGCTGTACAGAGTATATATAGTTTTGTCACTAACTGCCTTTCAGAGGGGCTCACAATCTAGTCCCTAACATTGTGTAGTGCATGTATCATAGTCTAGGGCCAATTTAGGGGGAAGCCAATTAACTTATCTGTATGTTTTTGGGATGTGGGAGGAAACCCGGAGTGCCAGGGGGAAACCCACGCAGACACGGGGAGAACATACAAACTCCTTGCAGATGTTGACCTAGCTGGGATTGGAACCGGGGACCCAGCGATGCAAGGAGAGAGCGCTAACCACTACCCCACCGTGCTGGGATACCATAAGATTACCGCATGTAAGATTTTGGGGAGCAGTGTGGGGGAGTGAGGACATTTCAGTTAGTCATTACAAAGGAAGGATATAATGCAGATCAATCAGCACACAGGTGTATTGGAAGACACCAAAGATCAGTATATATGCAAGATCAGAGGTGTGAACATGATCCACGGAGCTCGGCACCTGTCAGCGCAGGAATACTCTGCATAGAAGGGAAAAACTGGATCACGTGGATGGAAGGAGGAAAAAATAGAGAAAGAGAGATAGGATGGAAAATCAGGAAAGTTCTCTGGGAGCTCAGCTGTGCTTTCTGCATTTCCCATTGTCATATAGAACAGGAGGAAATCTGCAAACCAACTACAGCAGAAGCAGGGAAAACAATGGAGCAGCTCCCACCTGGCAAAATACAGGTGGTCAAACCCCCAAGCCCCCCCCCCCCCCCCCCCCCCGCTCAGTAACAAACAGAATCTGTTCCGGGAGATTGTAAGTTGAATTTTTTTGAAGCTGAGCTGAACTCAAAAACTTCCTCTTTGCTCTAAAAGATAAACAGCATAATAACCTTTAAAGAAAAACAATTCAAATCCTGCAGTAAATCTGCAGTGTATCTACTTCCTTCTTTCATGGAAGGAGACATAGGATTACCATCCTGTGTTTACAAATCAGCTGCTCAGCTGAGGCAGCCAGCTGACACAGCTCAGATATCAAATTACTCTGGTGATTAGTCACAGATGAGGGTGATTGGACAGGCTAACATCTCTAGGTTTTCCTTCTGTCCTGCGCATGAACTCAGGTTCACTTTGAACACAGTGAAACATGGATAAATGTTTTACTTTCAGACAACTCTGGATTTGTGTATAAACTATATATTTTTGTTTTGGTTTTCAATGTTTTTGTAAATGTAACTACTTATAACAGTTTATACAATACTGGAACAACAAAAATATGAGAAAACAAAAACAGTGTTGTGTATTTTGTACATGAGGACAACTTTGTATCTCTGAGGCAGGGAACACACTTGTCTTTCAGTTTTCTGCACACCAAGTGTGTTTCTAGGCAGAAAAACTCACGTTTTTTTTCACAGCAGCTGATGTAATTGATGGAGAAAACTGACAAGATGTGCAGAATCATGAAAAACACATTAAGTGTGAACGCGCACGAAAACAGTCAAGTGTGTACCTGCCTAAATGGTGTAACTCTAGTTGTTTGCAAGTAAGCGACTGCCTGTAGTTAAATAATAATATTGCATATGTGTACACAAATAAGTCAGAATTGATATTAAAAAAAATAAAATAAAAATGTGCAATTTTAGAATGGGTGCAGACTAGTGTTGGGCGAACAGTGTTCGCCACTGTTCGGGTTCTGCAGAACATCACCCTGTTCGGGTGATGTTCGAGTTCGGCCGAACACCTGACGGTGCTCGGCCAAACCGTTCAGCCACATGGCCGAACTAAGAGCGCATGGCCGAACGTTCCCCGAACGTTCGGCTAGCGCTGTGATTGGCCGAACGGGTCACGTGGTTCGGGCCCGAACGCGCTCTGATTGGCCGAACGGTCACGTGGTTCGGGTAAATAAATACCCGAACCACGTCATATCTCTGCCATTTGTCTGTGGGTTTAGCTTTGGGTAGGCAGGCAGGGTAGTTCGCTCTCCAGCCACGCTAGCCAGGGTCCCCCCCAGTCATTGTGTTTCGCTGCTGGGAACAGTAGTACACCGCTCGCTCAGCCACACTATATATATAGCATTGTTTACTGCCACTGTGTACCTCGCTCAGCCACGCTATATATAGCATTGTGTTTTCTGACACTCTGTGTACACGGCTTAGCCTGGCTATATAGCATTGTGTGTACTGCCACTGTGCACCTCGCTCAGCCACGCTATATATAGCATTGTGTTTTCTGACACTCTGTGGACACGGCTTAGCCTGACTATATAGCATTGTGTGTACTGCCACTGTGTACCTCGCTCAGCCACGCTATATATAGCATTGTGTTTACTGCCACTCTGTGTACACAGCTCAGCCAGACTACATAGCATTGTGTGTACTGCCACTGTGCACCTCGCTCAGCCACGCTATATATAGCATTGTGTTTTCTGACACTCTGTGTACACGGCTTAGCCAGACTATATAGCATTGTGTGTACTGCCACTGTGCACCTCGCTCAGCCACGCTATATATAGCATTGTGTTTACTGCCACTCTGTGTTCACCGCTCAGCCAGACTATATACCATTGTTTACTGACACTCTGTGTACACGGCTCAGCCTGACTATATAGCATTGTTTACTGACACTGTGTGTACACCGCTCAGCCAGACTATATAGCATTGTGTGTACTGCCACTGTGTACCTCGCTCAGCCACGCTATATATAGCATTGTTTACTGACACTCTGTGTACACGGCTCAGCCAGACTATATAGCATTGTGTGTACTGCCACTCTGTGTACACCGCTCAGCCAGACTTTATAGCATTGTGTGTACTGCCACTCTGTGTACACCGCTCAGCTAGACTATATACCATTGTTTACTGCCACTCTGTGTACACCGCTCAGCCAGACTATATACCATTGTTTACTGACACTCTGTGTACACCGCTCAGCCAGACTATATACCATTGTTTACTGACACTGTGTGTACACCGCTCAGCCAGACTATATAGCATTGTGTGTACTGCCACTGTGTACCTCGCTCAGCCACGCTATATATAGCATTGTTTACTGACACTCTGTGTACACGGCTCAGCCAGACTATATAGCATTGTGTGTACTGCCACTCTGTGTACACCGCTCAGCCAGACTTTATAGCATTGTGTGTACTGCCACTCTGTGTACACCGCTCAGCCAGACTATATAGCATTGTGTTTACTTCCACTCTGTGTCTGCTGGGCCTGGGAACAGTAGTACACAGCTCACCTGCCACTGTATAGCATTGTGCTCTGTGTCGCTGCTGGGAATAGTGGTACACCGCTCACCCGCCACTGTATAGCATTGTGCTCTGTGTCGCTGCTGGGAATAGTGGTACTGTATAGCATTTCTGTACTGCCACTGTACTGCTGCCAGTCAGCGTGTACTGTAAGGATAAGTGAAATGAGGAATAAATCCGGTGAAAGAGGAAGGGGCAAGGGAAGAGGTGTTTCCCCTGACGGTTCACGTACATGCCACAGGGGAGCACCCAAGAAAACCCACTCAATACCGCCCATGTTGTCCAGGACAACAACCCTCACAGATCCAAAAGAACAGGATCAGATAATTACTTGGATGACCTCTCAAGCGTCCAGCAGTGGGTTAAGCAGCACCAGCACATCACGCACGAGGTCCGAGTCCTCAGCCAGTTACAAGGAGCCAGTGGGCACAAAGCTGACACAACCGGCAGCGACACCACGCACACAACTGCCAGATAACCAGTCCGATGAATTACCTCAGGACACAATGGGGTATTCGCAGGAGCTATTCCCAGCCCAACAAACTTCCACCTTTCAAAGGTCAATGGAGGAACAGCCAGAAATGTTGTGCCCGGATTCACAACCATTAACTGTGGGAAATGCACCGCGCACTGAAATACAAGGCGAGTCCGAGGAGGACTCGGAAACCCAAATCCCAGAGCAAGTTGGGCAGGAGGGGTTGCAATTGCAGGAGGTCGGCCGACAAGATCTGGAAGACGACGTTGGAGTGAGCTGCGCAGAGGTTGTTCTGGGGAGCTCTACTCCACGGCGGCGGCCCCCCACAATGACATATGACAAGTTTGAGGAGATGGAAGAGGAGGGTATGGACAATGTGGACAGAGACCCAGATTTTGTTTGTGAATGAGAACATCGCCGTCGTAGCAGCAGCACAGATGAGTCTGTTGAAGAACCCACTGCTGCACGAGTTCGCCTTGTGCCACAAGGTAGGCGGCGCGCAATTTCAGGCACCACAAGCGTGGAAGTTCAAGTGAGAGGCAAAAGAGGAGCAAACAGAAATCGCCAGCAAGGAGGCAGGTGCTCCAAAGTCTGGGCTTTCTTTGAAGACTGCACTGAGGATGTTACCATGGCGATTTGCAAGGTGTGCAAGACCCGCCTGAGCAGGGGGAAAAGTATTAACAACCTCTCCACCACCAGCATGAGCCGCCACATGCTATCCAAACATCCCACTCTGTGGGCAAACGCGGCAGGACAGGGTACCAGCAACACTGCCTCCCTTGGGTTCACCAGACTCACCACCAGACCCGCCTCAGCAGCAGCAGTAGCCCAGCCATTGCGTGGTTCACAACATTCACAAACATCAGACGACGCTGACACTGTCACTTTCCGGAGTAGTGCTCTTGAGGTCTCCCAGTGTTCATCAAACACAACAACCAACAGCCCTTCCGTGTGCAGCGCTACGGTTCAGTTGTCTGTGTCGGAGATGTTTGAGCGCAAGAGGAAATTGCCAGCAAATGACCCCCGGGCCGTGGCAGTAACAGCCAGCATAGCCAAGCTTCTGGCCTGCGAAATGCTGCCATATCGAGTGGTGGAGACAAACAGCTTCAAGGGCATGATGTCAGTGGCCATCCCACGTTACGTGGTTCCCAGCCGCTACCACTTTGCGCGCTCTGCAGTGCCTGAGTTGCATGAGCACGTAGTCAGCAAAATAACCCGAAGCTTGAAGAATGCCATTGCCTGCAAGGTTCACCTCACCACTGACACTTGGACGAGTGTGTTCGGACAGGGTCGATACATCTCCCTTACCGCGCACTGGGTGAACCTTGTGGAGCCTGGCAGCGATTCCTCACCTGCTACGGCGCGGGTGTTGCCCACGCCGCAAACAGCTGCACCGCCGTCCCTCCCACTGGATAACAACAGCAGCACCTACCTCTCTGACTCCTTCTCCTCCAACGCATCTCAAAGCTGTACCTCATCCGGAAACGCTAACCCAGCAGCAGTAGGATCGTGGAAGCAGTGCAGCACAGCTGTTGGCATGCGTCAGCAAGCGTTGCTGAAGCTGATCTGCCTTGGGGATAAGCAGCACACAGGGGAGGAAATTTGGAAGGGAATAAAGGAACAGACGGATTTGTGGCTGGCACCGCTGGACTTGAAACCGGGCATGGTTGTGTGTGATAATGGGAGTAATCTCATTCGCGCTTTAAGGTTGGCTAAGCTGACACACATCCCTTGCCTGGCGCACGTGATGAACCTAGTAGTTCAGCGGTTCCTGAGGACATACCCAGGCGTGGCCGATCTTCTGTTGAAGGTGCGTCGAGTGGCCAAACATTGTAGAAATTCCAGTACTGCTTCGGGGGCACTCGCCAAGATGCAGGAGCGCTTCAATCTCCCCCACCATCGCTTGCTGTGTGATGTCCCTACGCGCTGGAATTCTACGCTGCACATGCTAGCCCGCTTTTGTGAGCAGAAGAGTGCAGTGGTCCAGTACATGATGGCGCAGTACCGAGGCGCATCCGGACAGCTGCCAAGCTTCTGTGGATCCGATTGGGCCAACATGTTGGACCTCTGCCAAGTCCTCCAAAATTTTGAGCAATCCACGTTGCTTGTGAGCAGTTACAACTCTTCAGTCAGCATTACCATACCACTGCTGTGTTTACTGAAGAGGTCAATGTTGAAAATCAAGGAAACAGCTGTCATGATGCAACTGGGGGAATCTGAAGGAGAAAACGATCAGCGTGATGGTACCAACATCAGGCCATCCGCCTCAGGGAACGCTGGCCCCAGCAGCTATGACGAAGAAGAGGAGGAGGAACAGCTGGAGTTGGAGCAGGAATTTCATGCCACCACTGACGAGGGCCAGAGCGGTGCACGTTGGACTTCCACAATTCATCGCGAATGGTCAGCAGAAGCAGACCAGGAGGAAGGTGACGACTATGATGCATCACAACAACTATCACAACGCTCACAAGAGGATGATGAGGATTCTGGTAGGACTCTTGCACACATGGCTCAATTCATGCTAGACTGCATTGAACGCGACCCACGCATTGTGCGCATTCTGGACAACACCAATTACTGGGTTTATACCCTTCTGGATCCACGGTACAAACACAATGGCCTCGATTCATAAAGCATTTCCGCATGAGGAAATGCTGAAAACGGCTCACTTTACCGACCACACAGCCAAATCTGTATTCATAAAGGCTTTTTCCGCATGAAAAGCCGACATCCAGGAGCAGAGTGATAAATCACCGGCTTGCGCGGTGATTATCACAGCAAAAGTAACAAATGTCAATTCATAAAGATTAGAGGTAGCGGTATGCGGACGGGTATTACCGCTACCTCTGATGTGGCGAGAAGCGTGCGGAATCCGTTGCAGTGAATGGGACAGACCTCCCAAGCAGCTGCAGAGAGAACACCGCACGGAGGGATTCCGCCTGCTTCTCCTGTTTCCGCATGTCTCCCGACAGCCTAACGCCTGCCTACAGCGGAGTATCTCCGCACGCCTGTCACAACTAGCTAAATTTTTATGAATTACCACCCTGAAGGCGGAAATACCGACAGCGGTGTTTCCCCGCTCGACTTTCCCCTCTCGCAGGCACTTTTATGAATCGAGGCCAATGTTCCAAAACTGCTTGAAGAAAGAGTCAGACAGGTCAAAATGGAAGAATACCAGCAGGCCCTTGTGGAGACTTTAGAGAGGAGATTGACATCCTCCCCCTCCTCTAGCCAGTTGTACGCCGACAGACTGACTTCCGCAAACCCAGGACGACCAGGAGGGCAGCAAACAACGCAAGCCGCAGCTAGTGCCCAAAAGGGAATGGTATCGGCAGTGTTCTTGGAGTGGGAAAATTTTCTGACACCCATGCAGCAGCAGCCCACTGAACAGGAAGCGTGCAGATCCACCTCCAACACCGATCGCCTGGAGAAGATGGTCAAGGACTACATGTCAGATGACGTAGCTGTGTCGAACAATCCATCTGCACCCTTCAACTATTGGGTATCGAAGCTAGACACCTGGCACGAACTGGCAATGTACGCAATAGAGGTGCTGGCTTGCCCGGCAGCCAGCGTTATGTCGGAACGCTGTTTCAGTGCTGCCGGAGGCATCGTCACAGATCGGCGTATCCGCCTCTCCACAGAAAATGCAGACCGTCTGACTCAAATTAAAATGAATCAATCCTGGATTGGAAACGACTACGCAACACTCCAGGACCCCAACCAAGTAACATGACCAATGAACATCTGGGATGGTGTAGCGTTTCCGGTCCCTGTTTATTGAACCTCTCATCTGTATTACATTTATGACTGCATGGCGGCAAAAAGCATTGCTGCTATATCCGCACGCTTTTTGTCCTCATGCAAGGCCTGGGTTGTTGTGTCTCAAAAAGCATGGCCTTCTCCTCCTGCGCCTGCTCCATCACGTGTGCTGCTGCTGCTGCTGGGTTAGCGTTGCCGGTCCCTGTTTATGGAACCTCTTATCTTTATTACATTTATGACTGCATGGCGGTACAAAGCATGCTATCCGCACGCTTCTTGTCCTCATGCAAGGCCTGGGTTGTTGTGTCTCACAAAGCGTGGCCTTCTCCTCCTGCGCCTCCTCCTGTTCCATCACGTCTGCTGCTGCTGGGTTAGCGTTGCCGCGTGGTCCCTGTTTATTGAACCACTTATCTTTATTACATTTATGACTGCATGGCGGTACAAAGCATGCTATCCACACGCTTCTTGTCCTCATGCAAGGCCTGGGTTGTTGTGTCTCACAAAGAGTGGCCTTCTCCTCCTGCGCCTTCTCCTGTTCCATCACGTCTGCTGCTGCTGGGTTAGCGTTGCCGCGTGGTCCCTGTTTATTGAACCACTTATCTTTATTACATTTATGACTGCATGGCGGTACCTCATGCAAGGCCTGGGTTGTTGTGTCTCACAAAGCGTGGCCTTCTCCTCCTGCGCCTGCTCCTGTTCCATCACGTGTGCTGCTGCTGCTGCTGGGTTAGCGTTGCCGGTCCCTGTTTATGGAACCTCTTATCTTTATTACATTTATGACTGCATGGCGGTACAAAGCATGCTATCCGCACGCTTCTTGTCCTCATGCAAGGCCTGGGTTGTTGTGTCTCACAAAGCGTGGCCTTCTCCTCCTGCGCCTCCTCCTGTTCCATCACGTCTGCTGCTGCTGGGTTAGCGTTGCCGCGTGGTCCCTGTTTATTGAACCACTTATCTTTATTACATTTATGACTGCATGGCGGTACAAAGCATGCTATCCGCACGCTTCTTGTCCTCATGCAAGGCCTGGGTTGTTGTGTCTCACAAAGCGTGGCCTTCTCCTCCTGCGCCACCCTCTTCCTGTTCCATCACGTGTGCTGCTGCTGGGTTAGCGTTACCGGTCCCTTTTCCTGGAACCTCTTATATGTATTACATTTATGACTGCATGCCGACAAAAAGCATGTTACCTGTGCAAAGAAAACAGACATTTCCCGCATTTAAAAGACAGTTTTCCCTTTGAAACTTTAAAATCGATTTTCTCAAAAACTATAAGCTCTTTTTGCTAAATTTTTTTTCCTCTTGTACCCACTCCCAAGGTGCACATACCCTGTAAATTTGGGGTATGTAGCATGTAAGGAGGCTTTACAAAGCACAAAAGTTCGGGTCCCCATTGACTTCCATTATGTTCGGAGTTCGGGTCGAACACCCGAACATCGCGGCCATGTTCGGCCCGAACCCGAACATCTAGATGTTCGCCCAACACTAGTGCAGACTTATCTGGTAGTAGACTAGTACTTGGCAAAAGGGAACCTTAAAGGGACTCCGAGGAGTGCCCGAATTTAAAAGAATACACTTACCTGGGGCTTCTTCCAGCTCGCTAAGGGTAGGCGGCGAGGTTCCGCGGCGTCCTCCTGGCTCCTCTCCTTCAGCCTCCGCCGGCCCCGTTATCGGCGACGCCCGGGGTGGGTGTCGGCCGTCTTTTCCTGGTTAATGACGCAATGCGTCATCACGCCGGCCGCTTCACGTCATCCGGCGTGACAGGTCTGCGAATGTGCGGGTTTTCCGCTGACCTGTCACGCCGGCTGCCGTGATGACGCAAAGCGGCCGGCGTGTTGACGCATCGCGTCATTAACCAGGAAGAGACGGCCGACACCAGGCCCGGGTGTCGCTGATAACAGGGGGCTGGCGGAGGCTGAAGTAGACATGCCAGGAGGACGCCACGGGACCTCGCCGCCTACCCTGAGCTGGAAGAAGCCCCAGGTAAGTGTATTCTTTTAAATTCGGGCACTCCTCGGAGTCCCTTTAACTGAGAAGGATATGAATGTTTTCTTTTAAACAATACCAGTTGCCCGGCAGTCCTGCTGATCTCTTTGGCTGCAGTAGTGGCTGAATCACACACCTGAAACAAGCATGCAGCTAACCCAATCTGACTTCAGTCAGCTGATCGGCATGCTTGTTGATGGGATGTGGCTAAAAGTATTAGAGACACAGGATCAGCAGGAGAGTCAGGCAACTGGTATTATTTTAACCAGTTCGGCCTATCTGGACGAGCTTCCTCGTCCAGATATGCACTGCTGATGCCGCCGCCTCGTGCGCGCGATCATTTTTTCACTGTGGCCAAATAGTAAACTGCACCACAATACATTTTTAATAAAAAAATAATAATATTATTTTACATTTAAAATTAACAGTTTCCCTCCCACACCAAAAATTACCCACACTTTTTTTTATTAAAAATAAAAAATACAATTAAAAAAAAACCAAAAACATAAATAGTTACCCAAGTGTCTGAACTTCTTAAATATGCATGTCAAGAGAATATGTTATTATATTATTTAAAATTATAAGCTTATAAATAGTGATGGACGCAAATTGAAAAAATGCACCTTTATTTCTAAATGAAATATCGGCACCATAAATTGTGATAGGGACATCGTTTAAACGGTGTAATAACCGGGACAGATGGGCAAATAAATACATGAGTTTTAATTACGGTAGCGTATATTAACTTCAAACTATAATGGCCAAAAACTGAGAAATAATGAATTTTTTTCATTTCTTTCTTAATCTTCCTGTTAAAATAGATTTAGAAAAAAATAATTATTAGCAAAATGTAGCACCCAAAGAAGGCCTAATTAGTGGCGGAAAAAACAAGATATAGATCAATTCATTGTGATAAGTAGCAATAAAGTTATAGGCGAATGAATGGGAGGTGAACGTTGCTCGGATGCATGAGATTTTCGGACTGCGGTGCTGAACCGGTTAAAAAGGAAAAATCCAGGGCCTTCTCAGTTAAAGGAGTTATCAGCCATTTTTAAAGAAAATAAGTGCTACTTACCCGGGGCTTCGTCCAGCCCCAAGCTTTCAGCATGTCCCTCACTGCAGCTGCCTCCCGGTCCCCGGCGATGACGTCAGGTCGACCTCCAGGTCGGCCTGTACTGCGCCTGCGCGAGTGGCGCTGTCAATCACCGCCATGTGGACCGGCGTGTACTTTGCCTGCGCAGATCGTTGCGGCCCACGTGGCTATGATCGACAGCGGCGCTTCGTGCAGCCGCAGTAAGGCCGACTCCACGGTCGGCCTGAATTCCGAGCACGGGACATTGGTGGGGAGCGGAGCGGGCGGCGTGGGACAGTTGGCTGCAAGGGGCTGGAGAAAGACCCCGGTGAGTAATGCTCATTTAGGGTATTTTAGCCTGATAACGCAACTAGTGACGCTTTCATGCTTTCCTAGCCTCACTTCTCAGCACTGGCTGGCAGTGGCATCTGGCATATATTTTTGATATTTTAGAGGTTTTTAGTATTATTATTGTGCTCGGTCACTCAGTGTTTGTGCATAGATATGTTTGTTGTATATTGAACATCATTTTGTGATTCAATTTGGAGGATTGTTTGAAACGGTGTGTTTATCTACATACCAATCTACCGCATTGCCTGTTTGTAAACAGATTAACATTTTTGGGGAGGCATCATCCATGAGATTCATGTTAGGGGTATTTTTTTTAATCAATTTTTAAGTGTTTTTATATTAACTTACTATTAAATATTTTGTAATTTTCAAGTTTATTCTGGCTTCATAGTGTATATGTCAGAATCCGCTCTGCTGGCCTTGATTCTCTGGACAGTTTGTTGGTTTCCTATGCAGGCTGCATAGTTCAATCCAGGGAAGAGGCCTTTTTGTCAGCTTGCAAGATTCGGGAGGCTTGCTGCTGTGGTGACTGATTTGCATCCACTTATCTTGCAATTTGCATTTCTGCTTCCCTTGAAGGTTTTCAGTATAAATGTCACTTCCTCCCAGAATTCCTTGCTGGTCATAGGTTCTGTTTTGTGAGACTGACCTTAGAGCCTCAGCCTTTTTGTATCTTGTTGCTAAAATATCCTAGTGTAGTTAATTATTGGAGAGTGCATTTGGCACTCCTACTAGTGCAGTTAGTTTTGTGTATTATTTGTACTGACTAGTCTTGTCCTGTCCTTGCGATTGCACTATCTCCAGCGGTGGCTGATCGTGAATCTGTTCCTTGATCGCATTCGCCCTAGAGGTGGTGGATCTCCCTTGTCTGTGTCTTGGAGTATAACCTTGGCAGCGGTTGCTACTGGTTACTCCCATCAGTCTGTTTTGTCTGGAACTAACGATTGCTGTTGTCTGGTGTTAGGCAACCGATTAGCAAGCTTTCCCGCTATCTGTTTGTCTTTGTTTTCCGTGTTAATTTTCTAGTCAGAGTTGGTACGTTTGTCACTGTTGCGCTTCTCGTGCGGTGACCGTGTATTAACGCGCTTGTCACTGTTGCGCATAATGTGCGGTGACCGCGTTTAGTTAGTTCATTTGTTATTTTCCTTGGTGTCCGGATTGTAGTTATTTGCTGTGTCTTCCTTTACTCTATTCATGCTCTGTCATTGCTCAGTCTTGTGTTTCTGACAGCCATCGCCTCTCTTGCGATTAGCTTTCTCACTCTGGTCTGTTCGGTTGTGATATGTCTACCGTCGCCGGGTGGCGACTAGATTGGTAGACATTCATATAGTCTGTCTCTGTTCTTGCTCTCTATTGAGTTGCTACCTTGTTTATATTGCCCAGTGCTGCTTCACGTCGTGCAATTTCAATCTGGCATCTGTGGTTGTACAGAGGTCTTGTTCCTCTGTACTCCACAGCTCCACCTGCTGGTTGGAATTCCCCTCTACAAATGTATTTGCATATACTGGGTACTCTGCTTCTGTGATTGTGGGGATTCCCATCTGCTTCAGCGCACTTGGTGTGCGCTGACTGTGGAAATCGACCCCAGATCATTACAGTATACTTATTGTTATCCTCATGCAGATGCTCTTTTCTTTTTTGGTATATTTGTTCTGGAAAATATAGCTACTGTATATCCTCAAGTATAAACCCAATTTTTGGGCCCATAAGTGGGGGTCTTGGCTTATAATCGAGTCACTGCTTTTTGAGGTGCCCCAACTATATGCACAGTGATGCATCAACTGAGGGAGACCACACACTTGACATTACCATGGGAGGTCTCAGCTAACCTCACCTTGAGTGCCTTGGAAGGCATACAGGGACAATGTCTCCTGGGTGGTGAGAATCCTTGCATTCCTATATCAAGTTTTAGATACATGACTATGTCCTTGCTTTATCTTTCTGCCCAGTTTAACCTTTGAAACAGGAATTCATTGCATGTCCATCTCCATTGTAGGTCTATGTTCTGGCTTATTATTGCAATCTGCTGAAATTATGCTGCTTTTCTAATATATGGTTGTGGCTGGCCATGGCTGTGAGTGATATTGTGGTTTTTGCCACCCCGGCTTATACTCGGGTCAAACATTTCTTCCAGGTTTTTAACCAGTTCACCCCCAAGGGTTTTTACCCTAAAGGACCAGAGAAATTTTCACCTGTCAGTGCACCTCCATTTTATTCCCTAATAACTTTATTACTACTTATCACAAGAAAATGATCTATACCTCGTTTTTTTCGCCACCAATTAGGCTTTCTGTGGGTAGTACATTTTGCTAAGAATTTGTTTTATTCTAAATGCGTTTTATGGGAAAAATACATAAATAATGGGAAAAAAAACATTTCTCAGTTTTCAGCCATTATGGTTTTAAAATTAAACATTCTCCTGTGGATAAAACCAACACATTTTATTTGCCCAGTTGTCCCGATTATTAAACCGTTTAAATTATGTCCCTATCACAATGTATGGCGACAATATATTATTTTGAAATATAGGTGTTTTTTTATTTATTTTTTTGTAGAATTAAATTTTCCCTCATAAAATATGTAGATTAAAAAAGCTAAGTCCCTAAGGCAATTATTTATTTATTTTACAATTGTTTTTTTTTTTTTTGGGGGGGGGGGGGGGGGGGGGGTAAGAAGTGTAGTTTATTAATATTGTGTGTGTATATATATATATATATATATATATATATATATATATATATATATATATATATATACATACACATACACATACACATACACATACACATACACATACACATACATATATACACACACACACAACACTATGTATGTGCCTGTATGTGTAATATACTTTTTGGACACAAGATGGCGCTAGTGAACACTCTCTCGTTATAGGAAGTGATCTTTTTTTTTAATTTTTTTTTTTACACTTTATTTAATTGTAACAGTTTCCTGTTGTATGAATGGAGGTGGCCGCTGTTCGCGGTCACGTCCATTCACTCCAGGCATTGCGATTGGGTAGAGGACTGTTTGGTCCTCTTCCCCAACCACTTAACACGGGATCCCGGCCGGAAACGGCGGCGGTAGAGGCGCGCACATGTGCGAAGCAGCGGCGGGAATGCGCAACGTATTAAAACATCATGTTGCCGTTAATAGGCTAAAGCATGACGTTTTAATACGCTACATTGTCCGTAAATGGTTAAAGATAAAAGTCGGCTTATACTCGAGTATAACTCGAGTATATATGGTATTTGAGGAACTCACAATCGCACTACTAGCGCTGCAGTGAGAGTTATCTTATAGGATTACATGTGTCACAGTGTTCTGGTGGGTTTGGTGACAAGAGAGGGTACTGTAATCATAGAGATGGGGGTGTATGGAGTAGGTGGAGCCCTATTAGGTATGTTACTTCCCACCAGCGCTCTGCACGCTACTCTGCGTATCTACCCATGACCAGTGTATTCCCAGCATTAATCTCAGCTATGCTCCATTTATCCTATTCGGGGACAGGTAAATAAGGTAAATAAAATAGGGAACTGCATACAATAAGAGGCATTCTTTTTAAAGAAATGTTGATCTGAAATTTTTTAAAAAAAATTTTTTAGAACGTCAATTTATAAATAGTAGGTACAACTTTTGCATCCTTGTGATAAAAAAAAAAAAAAAAAAAAAAAAAAAAAAAGAGAGCATCCTCCATAGTCCAATATTAGCAAGCAGAAGCCCCACTGACTTGTGTCAGAAGTGGTAAAGACTCACTACCATCAGCTCTAGCCGCAAACATTACTGAGAAGTTGTAGCACGTGGCCCTTTCATTGTGACCACGTACCACTAACTGCATAACACATCAAACAAGAGAACAAAACAATAGGATGATGGTCAAAGAGCACTACAGTATATGCCATAATTCTTTCCCAGAAGTCATTGCTGGAGGCTGGGTTGTTGTGGCCATTTTCAGAAGACACACGGTGAGGTCTCCACAAATTAAAGTCAATTGGGGCTGCCTCGTCAGAGAGTCTACAGCGCCTCAAAGTTTCACCGAGAGATCTGGATCATCTCAGGCAAGCCCCTTGTCCGCATACCAATAAAATAGCCCCCGGGAATTTTGGGCGCTGTGTAAAGCCGATATACGGCTTATCCTGCACAAATCCTGGAGGTGCCAATTACTATTCCCCCTCCAGGTCGCCGTGGATGGTGGGCAATGATGTAATTCGGCTTCCAGCCATTGCTGGCGGCCGACTTACAGTGCTTTAAAAGTAATTTAAACGTCATATTTTGACAGCGGACAAATTACTCATTGAGCGCCGCAAAGCTGTATTTCCTATTATGGCCTATGGTGGTGCCGGCTGCACCCAAATTCCCTGCTCTGTTTTAAAAGCGTTCACCTTGTCCTCCTGCTTACCGTTCCCACTTCGTCATGCCCACCTTTGGCTCGTAGCAACAGAATGCGTTGCTAGCTTCCAGGCTAGCAATGCGTCAGCAACAAACTGTTGGTTGAGGGATGGAATCAGTAAGGGACCTTTAGTAGATGTGTGTTTAATTTTAAACTCATGGTCAGAACAATGAAAAGTAAAAAGCCATGTTTAACAATCCCCTTACTCTCAATAAAGAGAGGAGGAGGGACAACACACAGGTGAGCGGCTTCCAGTGGCCATCCAAGTATGTGCACCATAGATCTATTCATCACTCAGGGATTTAGCAGGATGGATCATTAATGGATCAACATTTTCCTTGTAAATGTGTACTTACTGTATTTGCCCATGCACACACTGTTCGTATGAGTGCTAGAACATTTTTCTAGCAGGATGGATCACTAAGCAACATAGATTGTGGGGTGTACATACTCTAGATCAGTGGTAGGGAACGTTGGTTCTCCAGCTGTGATAAAACTACAAATCCCAGCATGCATTTGCCCTTATGAATCATGACTGTGGCTGTCAGACTCCTGCAATGCATTGTGGGACTTGTAGTTCCTTAACAGCTGGAGAGCCAAGGTTTCCGACCCCTGCGCTAGATTCTCACT
This sequence comes from Hyperolius riggenbachi, assembly GCF_040937935.1. Classification (NCBI taxonomy): domain Eukaryota; kingdom Metazoa; phylum Chordata; class Amphibia; order Anura; family Hyperoliidae; genus Hyperolius; species Hyperolius riggenbachi. Next base: position 34,503,745 of record NC_090653.1, on the reverse strand, counting down.
GAAGACACCATCACAGGACTGTAAACCAAAGATCAGTGGCGTAGGGATTAGAATAGCAGCTGCAATGGGGCCTGTAGCCAAGGATGACCCTGTGGTCTCGGCTGGCGATGGGGCCCCCCACTGCAGGCCTCAAGGCGTCTCAAGGCAGGCCCTGAGGTGCAGAGTAAGTGAGCGGAGCCCTGGAGAGAAGGGACATACCTCTTTGGGCTCCACACCGATCTACCTTCCTCCTAGGGTACTTGTACCCATGACTGCAGTGTCCGCTTATCACGTGGGTTAGGGTGACGAGAGAGGGTGCTGGATTCATAGATATGGGGGCACATGGAGAAGGTTGATTGGTCAGTGGAGTTCAGAGGTATGTCAATTCCCTCCAGCTCTCTGTTATCTACTCTACATATGGGGGGGGGGGGGGGGCTGTTGCTACTTGTACTGGGGGGAAGCTACTTTAGACTACTTGTATTAGGGGGGGGGGGGGGGCACATCTGGCTATCTATACTGGGGAGCTACATAATACTGGGGAATACCTCTAGCTACCTATACTGGGGGCTACTTATGTCTACCTTCACTGGAGCTTAGGCTGTCAAGGTAGGTCCTCTAGCTACCTATACTGGCCGGGGGCTACATGAGGAACAATGGTACTTTTTTTTTGGGGGGGGGGGGGAGTGTCTATGGAGCCCCATGATATCCAGCTACACCCCTTCCGAACTAGCGTGTGCAAAACGCTCAATGTGAATTTGTAAGGCTAATGTTAAATACCCCAGACTGATTAACACCGGTCAGGTTTTGGAAGACAGACGATGGATTCATCATCTGTCGTGCGAAATCTGATCAGCTTTGTGTAAAATTCTGGTCCACACCACATGAATTCCCTGTCTATCGAAGCACTTGTCTGAAAAGTTGAAACTGACACATATCCGATACACGTCAAGTGCAAAATATCGCCATCTGTTATCAAAAGGTGAGCGATGACTCCTTCAGTCTCCCTAGCCAGGCAGCAGGATACTTGTCAGCTATATCAACATACAGTCCAGATATCCTGAGCTGTTATATAGCATTACGTCAATCTATCCCTGCCTCATGTTATATATGGGTTATAGGTTACTGATCACTCATGAATGACCTCAGAGGAGGCAGGAGAGTCTCACACAACGAGTTTCAGGGAAGCTGCAGCCATTCCCATCAGGGCAGTGTCTGTTGTAGGAAGCTTGAGGTGATTCCCATTAGGGCAGTACTGAGCTGCGCCATGACGATCACACCCAGCCCACGTGACGCCCCACGGCCAGGAGGGGGAGCTGGGGCTCGGATATTGCTCAGTACAGCGTGTATTACAGGGGGTCACACCGATAATAGGGGCTTTTTATAGAGGGTGGGGGGGGGACAGACGGACCGGCCGCGGTGGGGATGGGAAAGGGGGGGAGGAGGAGAACAATGAGCGGCCGCCATCTTGCAGCAGTGACTCTGCACATCGTGCGGGGAGTAGCAGGGGGAGGTGCGGAGGGAAGGGGGAAGGACGCGATTCCCCGGCAGCCGCCAGTAGGGGGCGCTGCGGGGGGGAGAGAGGGAGACACACAGGAGGAGGAAGAAGAAGCGCCGCTACCGCCTCAGCTCTCTGCAACAAAATGGCGGCGGCTCTGAGCCTGGCGGGGGCGGCGCTCACCTGCGGGGATCGGCAGCCGCTTTCCGGTGGCGGGGAGACACGGAAACCGGCGCGTTCGGTAGAGGGGACTCCGCTCTACCCGGATCCGCCCTTTGTTCGCTTCTGGGGGGCTGTTTTCCCGGGGAGATCCGGCCCCGCGTCCTGGGGAGCCGCCTGAGGTGAGTGGAGCGCAGGGGATGCCCGGGGAAGGGATGTGGGGTATTGGGGACGGGTCATGTGGTGGGATTGGGGATTTTGGCGGGTTTTGTGTCTTGTTTCTGAGGTGATTTGTGTTCTTTGCAGGTTTCCCGCGCCCCTGACTGGAATAGAGCGCCGCCTGTGGAGATACTCGACGGCCCCGAGGAGCCCCGCCGTCCCCAGTGGGATTGTGACCATTATTGAGGAACGGGATGGATTATTACAGTAACTTGTTGGGAAAATGTGAAAGTGCGCAACAAGATGGCGCCGTCTCCTTCCAGGCAGCAGAAGGAGAAGACAACGGCCATGTCGCGTGATGCGGGAGGCCCGCCCCGTCTGAGCTCGGCTGCCTAGTAACAGCCAATCACGGATGGCCAAACGGGAGAGTTCTGCCCAGCTCCAGCCAATCGGAGGCGAGGCTTTCTCTGGTGACGTGGAAGCCGCGCTGAGTCACTCGTCCTGGAGTCCTAGGAAGGAAAGGGCGCGTCCTCTTCAGCTGCTGCAGTGGTTGTGCTCTGCTCGGCCGCTGGGGGCGGTAGAACAACACAGAGGCATGGCAACCAATGGGAGAGCGCCTCTGAGCAGAAGGGCGGAAGACGTTTTGACGGATGGCTGCGTCAGCCAATGGAGGCCCTGCCCACGCCAGGGAGGCTGGCTTAGGGGAGACCAATGAGCGGCGGCTGCTGCGTTTATATAAGAGCGGCCTCAGCCTTTCGAGGCGCCATTTCGCTGAAGCGGAGAGCCGGAGCTGGACTGAGAGAAAGCCTGACGTTTATCTCTGAGCTCGAGACGCCGCTACGCCCTCAGCCGGAGAGCGGGCGGCCACACAATCCGCATCCATCCGCATGGAGACAGCCCTAAACCCGGCGTTTAAAAGGTACGGGCGAGCCGGCCGGACCCTCCGCTTCACCCACAGCCCGATATTACTTACGTAAAAACTGCATTTTCGCTTGGAATCCTCATCCCCGCAGCCCCCCCTCTCTCGCTTCCATAGAGATGGCGTCTCCTCCTCCCTATCAACGGGAGACGCCATCCGTATCCATCCGCCTCTCCTCCGCCCCTGGCTGCCGCGGTCAGTGCTGCAGTAGCGGCGGCTGGTACCCGGGATCCCCGATCCACCCGCATTGCCGGCAGGGGAGCGCTGCTGGCCGAACTCTGCGAGGAATTGTTCACTGCGCCCGCCTAGCTCTGCGGCGCCGCCATTTTCTTCCGGCAACCCAGACTTATATATTCCCCGAGGGGGGAGGGGACGCTGCGTATCCTGGCAACGGGGGTCTCCTGCTAAATCAACCTGGTTCACCTCCAGCCAGGTCACTGGCACCTCTGTGTATCCAACTGGCTGTGTGTCCTCTGCTGCGCTAATGGCTGACCATAGCTGATGTTTGTTTATGTGACTCATCTACTATACCTGTATTTTGCATATCAGGTGAATACATTTTAGTGTACTTGCTGTTCAAGCTGAACCTGTATTAAAGTTTATTTTTAAAAAGTAAATATTGAAATGATTCACACAGTGTAGAGTAATTTTGTCTGGTTATCATGCTTTTACATTTCATCTCATTTTTTATTTACACAGCAACATTTGTCGTTTTGCTATATTAAAGTTTATGTATTTAGTTAACGTTTTTATTGTTTTTTTTTTTAAATGGACTTTAAAGTTTTTTTATTTATAATTAGTGCCTCTTTAATATGAGCTGCATGAATGAGCATAGAAGGGATCATTGTCATTTTATTTAGTATTTGTAGATAGTAGCTGTGTGCTGGAACTATTTTTTGTTGTTGTTTGTCATTTGTAGCCCTTTTCTGGATTTCCAGCTATTTCAATAGTACTTTATTTTAGGATTGATCTTGGCTCATTCTAATGATGATCAGTCATATCTTAAATACTCATCTCTGATCTAGTGTTTGTTGTAAAGGAACGTGTTTCATTGATGCATGCATTATAGTAGTTCATTGTGTATAGGATTTAGGTAAGTAGAGTAGTGGTGTAGTGTTGTAAACACTGGGTTTAGATAGACTTAATGCATCACATCAAGTCTGTTGGAATCAGTCCAGGTGTCACTTTCTGTGGTTGTAGAAGTGGAATCCTTGCTTTCAGTTGCACTAAAATGGGTACAGTATTAGCATTTTTAGGCTTTCATTGTCTGTGTACAGCATGGTCGTCTTGTTTTTCAAGCACGTGATTCAGTTTGTCATCAAAACAAACTTGTTTAAAGGCACACTTGAGGTAATTGGAAGATAGTGTTCATGTGTGTTTGTTAATATTATGGAGTGGAGTTCTTGGGGTTTATTATTATTTTTTTTGAATGTCTTTTATTTCTCTGTACTAAGGGCTTGCATAATTAAAGCACAGTCTGTGGTATGCACATACTATCGTGGTTAAGGCGGAGTCTGATGTTAAATGTCTGGCATATGCCAATTCTGCCACCTGTTTTACTAGTGTAGTAGCCACAAATCTGCAGCTTTGTAAGTATTTAGAATCATGATTTTTAGAGATAGCAGAGCTTGTTCATGTTGTGTTCCTTTTTTACTTGCTTAGTTTTCTTTTTCATCCTTTGGTTGAAGCCTATCCATTGAACATGCAGACAGAGGTTTAATATGTGCCACTGGGTCATGATTTTATCTGGATACAGAGCTTTAAATCTCTGAATACTGAAGTGTTTATAATCAGCTACTTGTAGGTTGTGTGGCAATGTGAACCCATACAACACCTCATTTTGTGAGTGTAGTCTAGTTTTCTGTTTATGTATAAGGAGGTCTGTATTGTCCTGTGTTTTTGGTATAGATAGCTGTACTGTGAGTCTCATCACTCCTGTATTGTATAGTGAAGGGCTGCTCTGTCATATGCAGTAAGGGTAGTGCAAGGAATCACAAGATATGAGGTCACTGCCTGTACATAGAAATGTTTTTGTTTTCATGGGGCGTGCTGGGAGAATGAGTCAGTGCTTCCGGGTGTGGAAATCACTAACACTGTATATGTGGAAGGCTGGACAGCAGTCACTTTCACTGCCCTATATTATATTTTAATATTAGCACAGCCCATTACCATGGCTCAAGTTTGTTTGTTTAAAAAAGCACATGTGTGACAGACCCATTACTGGCAGCCTCACCTTAGTCACCCTTTCAACTTTGATCACAGGTGTCCCCTTGACAAGCTCTATGTGCAGATTGGGAATGCCTAAGGTGATTTGTTAGTATGTTTACTTTTATTATAGACCCCTAAAGAAATCAGCCTGGCTGACAATGAGGGCTAAACCTCATCAGTTTACCTTTAAACTTGGAAAATATTTAATTTGTAGTAACCTAGAAACAGCTGATCTAATGGACAGCACAGTCCCAAAATATTTCTAGTGTATGGGCTAATGTCACTTTCAAAAGCAATCAGACCATTGAAGACTCCTGAAAAAAAAATGCATAAATTATTTACTTGGCTGGCTTGCCTTAGGCCTCCTTTCCACAGACTGTTGAGCTGTGTGCTCAGCAAGCAGTTGCCAGGCTGCACTGAGCAGTTGCCAGGCAGCAACAAGCAGTTACCAGGCAGCAGTGAGCCATTGTGAGAGTTTGAGAGGCATTTCACTGCCTACCAACAGTCCGTGGAAAGGAGACCTTAAATATTTCCTGGCTGAGTCATTGATTATGATGAGTAGGCAGTTTGGTTGCTTCCCAGAAGTCATGATGACTAGACGGGCTGTGCGGATGATGTATACAGACACCTGACTCACTCAGTACAAAGGGATGGACATTAGCTTGTCAAGCTCAAGACATGCTGAGTTACTGATAATGGGCATCAGCCATACTGGCCTTTATTTCTTAAAATACAGGTTTCCTGGAAATTTAATTTTCTGGTATGTTTGTTTCAGTAGACTCCCAGCCACACCAGTGGCTAAACTGAAGCCAGTCATCCAATTATTACATTGTCAGTTTGGCCACAAGGGGCAGTATTCTTCCTAGGCGTGTTAGGTTAAGTAGTAAAGTGAATAAACAGGTTTGGTTTAAAAATGAATGTTGGATAGTATAGGCTGTTTTGGTCAGTGCAAATCGCTACAGCGGTACTTTTATAGCTAGGTACAGTTTATTATTTTGCGGTTGAGCTTTCTATTTCTCATTTTGTCACCCTTCACATATTTCAGATTGATCCTGTCCAAGTGTTTTGTATGAAACCGGTGCTGTCCAAAGTAAAAGATAAGCTTTTGACAGAAAAGTGTCCCTGTTTGCAGGCCTCCATTGGATATACACCATGGTATAATGGGGCAGACTGTCGAGGGAACCCCAGGAAAGCGCATTCGCAAACCCTCCCTGCTCTACGAAGACTTTGAGGGCCCCAACATGAACTCCAGCATCTTCAATCACGCACCGCAGGTCAACCCACCGCCTCCGGAGGTCAGCAATCCCAAGAAGCCTGGCCGCTCCACTAATCAGCTGCAGTACTTGCAGAAGGTGGTCATGAAGTCCCTGTGGAAGCACCAGTTCTCTTGGCCCTTCCGTCAGCCCGTTGATGCTGTAAAGCTGGGTCTTCCGGTACGTTGCTGGGGTGGTTATTATGTATATAGGCTTAAATGATCATAATCATAGATGCACAATAGCATATTGTACCATACGACATGTCAGATAACCTTGTTTAGCCACTCTGAGACTATTGCCCTTGTTTTTCTGTTTTTGACTTTTTTTTTATTTTTTGCAAATGAAACTTTCTGAGTTCCTGTCGCTACGTACTCCACAGCACAAGTGCAAAACAAAACCTGATGACAGCTCTGGGTTTGACAGACTGAAGCAGATAGTGCTGTGGGTTTCAGGGCTCATATCGTTACAAAGCGCTAATGAGGACACACATGAATTCTGCCATTGCAGAATCATAGGGGGTAAAAAAAAAATATTGTACAGCCTCTAAAGTTTTTACTTCGGTTTCTGTGCAGAGAAGGCTAGACTTACGTCTGCTTTGCACTCTTCACTTGCCCCCCTTCCCAACTCATCCCTACAGACGTACGGATATTCTCATGCACGCCGCATAGATAAGCTTCGTATAATTTAGCTACGACCCTTTAGTTTATTTTTAAATGAACTGGTTGACTTTTTACTTTGTGAAATGCAAATTTCCAATTGATACATTTTGCAGATCTGCACATCCATGAATTTATTCAGGACCCCAAGTGTGACAAAGTATTTAACGCTACACATACTGAGCTGATGTCTTGGATTAGAAGTATGAAGGTACATTAAACTGGTAGGTGTCCTGTTATTTAGCTTTTAGACTACAGTCATACTTACCCTGCACCTCCTCACCTTGTCATGCTTCCCGTGTTTAGTGAGTGCGCCTGCCGTATGGAGTTTGTTAGCTCTAAGCTTCTGGAACCAGCAACCTTAGCGCCGTACTGTAGGTCACCCTAGGACTTGGGTCTAAAGTGTTGCTGCATTGAAGGTTTTCAGAACGCTTGGTTTGACTTGCTGCTATTTCACGTGACACACTGGCTACTTTGGGTGGGTGGCTGGGAGCAGACATCACTTCAAGCTTGGAGTTTGTCTTGCGAGTCTCTTTTCCTTCAGATCTTTCTGTCCTTGTGTGACGTGAACTGTGAATGTCCCAGAGCTGTCATCAGGTCATATGTACACAGAAGCAGCGGTACCCACGCACGTTACAGGGTCTGGTGTACACTGCTGAAGATGCAGCCAATATTGGGATCTGAAGAAGGCAGTTTTTTTTTCTTTTTACTTTTTACTTTTGTGTATTTTTCATCCATGATGCAACACAAACACAGCAAATAGAACATCAAGTTTATGAAAACTATTCAAAATTGAGTCTTGGAAACTCGCAGCACTTTTTTCAGCAGAAATTTTCCATTACTTTGGCTGTTATAAACTGGTCCTGTAGGGCCTGACTTACTCAAGTCCTCCTGGGCTGGATAACAATACAGGACATAAATAAACATGTATCCTTGTTATGGATTTTATTAAATGGTTTGTAGTAGTATTATGCATATCTGGGTCATATTGGACTAAAGAAAAGGTTGCTGATTATTCCTGTGCAGACATAGCAACCTTGCATTTACTTTCTGCTTTTAAGGAAATCTCCAGGTTGAATAAAAAAAAATCCACCTACTTCAGGCTTCCTCCAGCCTGTGCCCACGATGCAACTCCCTGCCGGTTGCCCGGGGTCCCCTCCGGCATAGAAGGCCTACCTGCGTTCCAGCATGTCGCGCTGACGTCATCCGGACTGTACTGAGCAGCAATTCTGCGAGTACAGTCCGGATGGGGTCCGTGCGACTTCGGGAGTCGCATGCTGGAGCGCAAGTAGATACCGATCTGACGAGGTCGGCATCTCCACCGAAGGGGGCCGGGAGCCACCAGAGCTGCGGTGAGGGCACATGACGGCTGGCGGAAGCCTGAGGTAAGTAGACTTTTTATTCAACCTGGACATTCCCCTTAAAGGAATGCTGTGAAAAAAAAATGACTGCCCGAAATGGTCACTCGCCATCGGAGAGGGAAGCCTCTGGATCCTCCAGACACTTCCGCTGACCTATCTGGAAATCCCCATGCCGACAGCTCGAGCATGTACACTAGCACGAATCTGCTTGGGATTCAGCAGAGAAAGCATAGTCCAATCAGGTCCATGATACTGAGCCTGTGTAAGCAGTCAGTGAGTCAGGAAAATGGGGGTTTACATCACAGCTTTTGGACAATGATATAATCTTTGAAAACTAGACAATGCCTGATGTTGATCATGCAGCAGGAGGATTAAGAAAAAGCTTCTGAAAGTTCACTTGTATACTGTATTGCAGTGTTTTCAATGGTGGAAATTGTATTTTCAGCCATATAAGTAAAGCCCCATCTACACGACACTATTCTTTGTGTGATTCTATTTACGATCCGAGCTGTCCGATCGGGATTTGATTCAATTCGATTTGCCATTGTTTTGCAAATCGAATTGAATCGAATCCCGATCAGACATGTCGGATTTAATCAGATCGTAAATGGAATCGAATCGCACAAAGAATCAGATCGTGTAGATTGGGCTTAAGGGGAAAATGTGATTTAGTATTTGCAATACCCGATATGAGTACAGGGGTTATTTGTATTTTTTACATCCTGGAGTTTCCTTCCAAGAACTCCTCCAAGCCTTGAGATCTCCATCTGCCCTCTGGGTTAAATTGGGTCTATTTTTGTTTTGTGGATATATTTTTGGATCATAAGACATCTAAAATATGTAGATTGAAGGCAGATAATTCTTTAGTGGCATTTATAAATGCCTGGCTGATCAAGGCTTCCTTCCCTCTGATGGACTGACTGTCATTGCAGGATTATCACAAGATTATTAAGCAGCCAATGGACATGGGCACCATTAAGAAAAGACTGGAGAACAACTATTACTGGACTGCTTTGGAGTGTATGCAGGATTTCAACACCATGTTTACTAACTGCTACATCTACAACAAGGTGAGGGGCGAGGCTTGCTGCACTTCAGACTTGTGTTACTGGAGTGAAAATAGTGGTCAGTGTGGATGGTCCTGCCTAGGAGAACTCTCTGAGAAGCATGTGATCAGTTTGAACAGCAGTAAGGTTTTGATTTGTTGTGATGACTTCCTAATTTAACCAGCAAATTGGAGTCTTGCAAATCTACCAGCGGATCACATGTCTCAGTAAGTTGCCCTAGGCAGGGCCATCCGTGATTGAAGAGCTTTTTTCACTCACTATTTTTCCATCCTTTTTACATCTAAAGCCCACGGATGACATTGTGCTCATGGCTCAAAGCCTGGAGAAGTCATTTCTGCAGAAAGTAGCCCAGATGCCCCAGGATGAGGCGCAAGACATGGCTAACCCCAACAACAAGAGCAAGCAGCCAGTGAAGATTGCCAAACCTCCAGGTAGATCACGCTGCCAGTATATGCGTTGTTCCTTCCAGATGTAGATTTGTGGGGCATGTTGCACTGGAATTGTAAACTCACCTCGTGTATTCTGGTCTTTCTCAAAGTTGTCACATCGGGGATCACAGTCGCTCACCAGGTTCCGGCAATCTCGTCCATGTCCCAGTCTTCACTGTATCCGAATTCTCCAGAAGTACCCACCACCATTGTGAACATACCCCATCCAGCAGTCCTTTCCAGTCCTATGATAAAAGCGATGCCTGCAGCTCAGGCTCTCATGCCAGTCGTTGCAGCTGCCACTCAACCAATATCAAAGGTACGTTGGCTTTTAAATTCTTTTTTTTTTTTTTTGCTGGAGTGTAGGTTGTTTTTTAAATCATGCTGTTGTTAAAACAGGAACGGGTTCACAAATTGTAGGGCCACAAGTACATACTGCCCATACCAGGGAGGCTGCCCCAGTGCTTGATGCAGTTTTCACTTACCTTTGAGGAACTGAGAGAACAGCATTCATAGTCCAGCCCTGTCTTCCAGGATGGCTGTTACATACCTCCTTTTTCAAAAAGGTACTATAGGGTAGCTAAGGGGAAACGGTTTAAAGCTGATCCAAGATGAAAAACAAACTATAACAAGTAACTTGTCTATATATCTTATCTAAAGTTTAGATGGTTTACACAGCAAATCTAGCTGCAAACAGCTTCAACAGTTTATGATTATTTATTCATGTGATACAATGATAGCAGCCGTGTTCTGTTTGTCACATGCAAAGCTGATAGCATTTCCAACTCTCTGCCTGTGAGAAATTCACTCTGCTCTCCTCCTCCCTTCTGCCTCTGAAATCTCTGGCTAGTAACATCCTCCTCCTGCCCAGACTGACCTCCCATAAGCCCTTGCTACAGTGCCAAGGCTTTGAAAAAGCTGTGGGCGAGGCTTGTTTAGTTTATAGGGAATTGGAGTATTAAAACAAAACAAAAAAAGTATTTGGCTTGAGGAATGCCCTATAAACTATATGAAAGGTACACAATTATGCAATGAGTAAAAGTTTATCTCCGATCCACTTTAAATTTAGACAACCTGCTGCTCAAGCCTGTGGAGTCAGTACAAAAATCATCCAACTCCTCAGTTTATGAAACATCAGACACTAGGTACCCAAAATGAATTGCTCTGACTCCACAGCTCTGCTGCTACTTTTTTTTTACTGTTTCATGACCCGAATTAATGGACGGGCATTTTGAAGACTAGTAAAGTCACTGAATGGCCTCAAAGGAATACCGCAAGAATAGAGACCTGCCTAGCAGTCCAGGCACCAGAGGTATTAGGGCAGCTGAAGGTAGAGTATTCACCACCTATCAGCTGCTCTCTTGCAATGGGTGCTAGTTAGCGCTCTGTACCAGAGATAAACGGGCAACTATCCCATGGAGTCCCTGAGCAAGGTCGTACAAGAGGCCCAAGTGTGTGCATTTCTCCCTATGGGATCCATTTAAACTGACGCATGTATGCTCCCTTGTATTGTAATGCCATAGTCAGGGTCCTCGTCACTTCCTATAGCTCATATTTGTGATCACCCCCTTTTTATAATTCGCTTTTACAAAATTCACTTTCTATAAGCTTCACAATTTTAGTTGTGTTTTTATAGCAAAATGAAATGCATTATTTATGGCTTAAAAACTGATATTATTTTTGCCTACAGAAGAAAGGGGTGAAAAGAAAAGCCGACACTACAACACCAACAACCACAGCTATTATTGCCACTAGCGGAGACTCCTCCCCTCTGACTCCATCGGACAACAAGCCCGCTAAGATCCCGGCCCGACGAGAGAGTGGCCGGCCCATCAAACCACCTCGGAAAGACTTGCCAGACTCTCAGCAACACCAAACTTCCAAGAAGGGGAAACTAACTGAACAGCTTAAATATTGCAACGGCATTCTGAAAGAACTTGTATCTAAAAAACACGGAGCCTATGCTTGGCCATTCTACAAACCTGTGGATGCTTCCTCACTGGGACTGCATGACTACCACGAAATCATAAAACATCCCATGGACCTTAGCAGCATTAAGGTGGGGGCAAGAGCCGGAACATACACATCTATTCTATACCACTACTTGCACAGCCCCCGCTTTAAGTATTTAAACATTATGGTCACGTGACTTGTATTAACCAGTCACTGTTTGATCAGTTTAATCTTCACCTTTTTAAACAGAAGAGGTAAACTCACTTTGTAGCTAATGGGATATGAAACTGGCTGTTGAGCAATATGGAATGTGACACCTGTTTAGCAATTTCCACTGTGAAGTAGTCTGAACAGGGGAGGTGTTTTGTGTTTCCTGGAAATACTCACTCACCTCTCTTCTTCTACAGAAAAAGATGGAAAACAGAGAGTACCGCGATGCACAGGAGTTTGCCGCCGACATCAGGCTCATGTTTTCAAACTGTTACAAATATAATCCCCCAGACCATGACGTGGTCGCTATGGCAAGGAAACTGCAGGTAGGACATGCGTTGTAGTGTCTTCACTGCTGCCTGTATAAAATCCCAGGAGAAAGCACAGAGTTTTTCTCTGACTATTGTTATTGGTACCTTTTGCATCAAAGTGAACCTTAAGGGAATAAAAGTACCACTATGGGGTACTTACCTGGGGGTGGGGGAGCCTCTGGACCCGAATGAGGCTTCCCCCGTTGTGCTCAGCAGAGGCATTCCAGCAGTGAGGCCCCCAAGAGTCTGCTGGCAAGTGCACAGGCATAGTAGTAACTTTCTGATCCGGTGGAAATGGCCAAGCTCGATCGGGTCCGCTCTACTGCGTATTGGATCTGGCTCGGCTATTTCTGCTGGAGCCCGTTTGGAAAGCCGCTAGTGTTGCCTGTCCAGGGAGGCCACTACTGTTATTTCAGTTTGGGGGTCCAGTGCTGGAATGGGCTGGCTGAGGAGTATCGGGAAAGGCTCATTAGGATCCAGGGACTTCCTTCTCCTGAGGGATGTTGTGTATTTAATTTTTTTTTTTTTATTGTATTTTTTTATCTCAACAAAGTCTCAGATCCTCAAAGCTTTCTGATTTCTGTCGTGTTTGTCCAGCCTGTGTTTGCTGTTTACTCCGTGGTAACGCCATCTGCATGGTTTGCTTTTTAGGATGTCTTTGAATTCCGTTATGCTAAGATGCCTGATGAACCCATTGTAGTGACTCCACCTCCCACCTCCACACAACTGCCTCCCTCTGACTCCAAATCCTCCTCTGAATCCTCCAGTGAGAGCAGCAGCGATAGTTCAGATGAAAGCGAAAGCTCTGATGACTCTGAGGAGGAGCGGGCAAACAGACTTGCTGAGCTTCAGGAGCAGGTGAGTCTGCGGTTGTATGAAGCTCTGGTCATGGATGTGGAGTTAAATCCAGTGAAAAAAAAAAAGTGTAGTGCTGCTGGTTTGCTTTCCATGTGTCCAAGCTGAGATCCACTAGACAGTGCATTAGGAATTTTATCTTTCTATCCTAAAATTAGATTCATCGCCTCACCTGCCTGAAATTTTTTTTATTTTTTTTAGCTTTATTTCCTTAGGCAGGGTTACGGCAGTGTCCTATAGTTTCCTCTGATATGTCATTAGACTAAAGAGCTCTTTCTACTTATCAGTGAATAAAAACAAAATCATTGATGTTCATAAGTCCATTGTGAAGAGAGCTTTATAAGTTGGCTGAAAAATCTTTTGGGAGGAAGGGGCAGTGTTTAGGACAGAAAGATTAATTTGACTGAAATTTGAATGGCTTGTATGCTCATTCTGGTTTGTGGGACATCGTGTGAAAACAAAACCGTAATGTGTATTGGAGTAAGCTGAATGGTGGAAACTATTCATCCAATCTTTTTCATCCAATATTACTATTTCTATGTAATATAAGGCCTAAATTATCCATTCAATAAATTCACTCAGTTACTCTTATACTACATAGATTTGGTAACATTGGATGAAAAGGATTTGATCATTAGTGGTCACCGTAACTCTCCTCTGTACTATCCATCCAGAAATCTTAAATCTTCATTTTTAAAGTTCCAGGTTTCCTATCAGTCAGCTGATCACCAAAGTAGCTGGTTGTCAGTAGAAGTTTGAGGGAGGATAATTAAGATCAGCCTACAATAATCCAGAGGTCATGTTAGACTAGAGATACCACTTAGCGTACCTGAGGCAGATTTGTACACAAAAGATAGATATTTGTCTATGAAGAGGGAAGCTTCTCTTGGTGTCCTGGAGATCACTGTTGCCGCGTACGTGCCCTTGGAACATATTAGTGTAGGAGTGTGGCCGTCTGAACTGTTACTATGAAGGCTCGGCTGTACTGGCACAGTACTGCCGAGCTTGTGCACGGAAATGAGCAGAACCCTGAAATTCCAGATCCATCCTCTTAGTAGGCAAGAAGTTTGAGTTGCTTTTGAGTTTATTCCTGTTTGTCCCATTCACGCGGTGCTTGTACTTTTCATTCAGTGTATGAGAATCACATCACAATCATTCAGAAATTGCTGCAGGCAGTGCGCTTGCATTTTTTTTATTTTTTGCAAATAGCTGGCGATCAGAAACGCTGCAGGAAAGCGTCCCAGTGTGAATGGTGATCCACCTTGAATACTGTATGTGTACAGTACAGTCACCAGTATGCTGCATAGGCGGGGATCACCTGATGCCTGATACATGTGCTTGAGCAACCGGCTAAAGGGCACAGACCTGCCCCTCCAAATACTTCCCGAGCCTCCCGTAGCAATATCTGGCAGCCCTCACTGTGTTCCTCATAGCGGGCTGGTAGCGGCTTTCAGGCGTCCTCTGTGCGTGGAAGTCGGCGTGTCACATGACCAAGTACTTGGCAAATATACTGCTGAAGTGTGGTGTCTGGTCCTATCATCCTTGCCTTTTGCGCCATCTTGTTTAGTCTTGTAGACGTTTCACATTGTGCACATTATATTCTGTGTAGGTGCTGTTTGTGAGTTTCTTTAACTTGGTCTGTGGTTGTTCTCCGTAGCTGCGAGCGGTACATGAGCAGCTGGCTGCTCTCTCCCAAGGCCCAATCTCCAAACCGAAGAAGAAGAAAGAGAAAAAAGAAAAGAAGAAAAAGAAGAAATCTGACAAGCGAAAGGTCAAAGATGAAAATGATGAAGAGTGGAGGTTCAGCAAATCCAAATCTTCCCAATCCAAAAAATCCTCCAAGAAATCTGGAGGGACCACTGCAACCAGCATCTCCACACCTATCTCAAAGTGAGTTCAAAGTCTGCTTGTGCTATGTAACTTTTTTGTTTTACAGGAAAAAGACATTGAACATATAGGAACGCTTTTCTTTTTGTTACTGTAACACAGATCTCCATTTATCACCTTGAGATAATTGAACAGATTCTTGCCATTTTACGGCTCATATATAAACCCTTTTTTCCTTCTGAATTTGCAGAAGTTCTAAGAAATCTAAGTTTCTTCCTCCACCCCCTCCTGTCATGTACGATTCTGAGGAAGAAGAGGAGTGCAAGCCAATGACTTACGATGAAAAGCGCCAGCTGAGCTTGGACATCAACAAGCTGCCCGGAGAGAAGTTGGGCCGCGTAGTACACATCATCCAATCCCGAGAGCCCTCGCTGAGGGATTCAAACCCCGAGGAAATTGAAATTGACTTTGAGACATTAAAGCCTTCAACATTGCGTGAGCTGGAAAGATACGTGATGTCTTGCCTGCGGAAAAAGCCAAGGAAGCCCTACAGTAAGTGTCAGTTTAATGTCTGGCACCAGACCTGTTGCTGTTAATTCACTGTATGAAGGAGAGCTGGAAGAATTAGACTGTAGGCTTCCAACTCCCGCCTAACCCCCCCCCCCCCCCCCCCGAAAGACCAGGCAATTTTTTTGCTTCAAAGGCTCGCTGCAGAGCCCTACAACTTAGCACACAAATACTAAGGTGGGCTCTGATCGCTGCTGCAGGCTTTCTTTATTTTGTGTATGTATATGTATATGTGTGTGTGTATATATATATATATATATATATATATATATATATATATATATATATATATATATATATATATATATATATTCATCTATTTACATTTATTTTTTATATCCCGCCTCCCTCCCCCAGCAACCAATTCCTGCGATCGGCTCTCATAGGCATTAGCCTATGAGAGCTGATCACTCTTTGAGCCTCCCCAGGGGACAGCCGAGTGACACGGCTGTACAATGTAAATAGACAGCAGTACCGCCGTCTAGTCTGCTAGCGGCGATTGCTGCTGGTATACTGATGACTCCGTCATTCAAGCGGGGATGTGCGCGTGGTCCCCTGCAAACCATGCCCCAGGACTTACGTGGTCCTAGTGGAGCTGCCGCATTCACGCCTATCAGCGTGACGTGGCCCTTAGGTGGTGAAGTTCTAATTTGGATTTTAATATGAACCTACATAACTGCCAAGGCCAATTGGACAAGAATTATAATATGGATCACTTTCATGGCTAAAAAGTCTCTAGATTTTTGGGCAGGCTTCTACTAGTGCTGGCCATCTCCGAGTCGGACGCCGGTGCAATTATATGCACGGCTCGCATGTGGTGTTCGGAATGCTGAAGGGTCAGAACTTTTTACGCACAAATTCGGAAGCAGCCCATTGATCTCAATAGGCTGAGATTGTGAGATCTGCATTTGTGCGTGAAATTAGGCACAAACCGCCCCAGTGGATTCTAAATGCTTGGGTTTTGTGTAAAGACTTTAGATGGGTAGTTCCAGAACAGCACATTTCCACAAAATGCAACAGATTGGTTGATTATTGTGGCTCGTTTAATAATGAATTGTACGGAGGAAGCTTGTGTTCAGTCTTCAATTCATGTCTTTATCCTCAGCTTCCCCCAATTCTCTGCTCTCGGCATCACTTAAGAAACCAATGGGAAAGACAAAGGAGGAGATTGCAATGGAGAAGAAAAGAGAGCTGGAGAAGAGGCTGCAGGATGTCAGTGGGCAACTCAACTCTGCCAAGAAGCCTCCCAAGAAAGGTGTGTGTCTGTCAATAGTCTTCTTTCTGCTGTACAAATACATCTTTTACGTCCCTTTTGTAGTTTGTTCAAGCTCTCCAAAAGCAGAATTGAACTAGGAAAGCTCTAAAAACGGTCAGGATAAGTCACTTCTACAGTCAGTGTATAGAAGGAAAGAAGAGGACAGAACACCAGATGTACTGTTATTGCAGTAGAGTTCATCCTCTTCACTAGGAGTGCCTCCCTCAGGTGTGGCCATGTCACCTGAAGGAAGAGGATAGGAATGTCAAATTCTTCCAAATTCCTGTATACACGCGGGGGGGGGGGGGGTGTAGTTCACAGGAAGTAGGTGGTGAGAAAGTTTTAAAGAGACTCTTAATAAAAACCCTCTGGGGGGTACTCACCTCGGGAGGGGGAAGCCTCCGGGTCCCAATGAGGCTTCCTCCATCCCTGTGGCTGCAGGGAATCCAGCGCTGGCTCCCCCCTGTATCCTCCCACAATCTTCACCTGACAATGTTTGATATATTTACACCTCCGGGATCCAGCGCAGGCGCAGTAGCGGTTCTTCGTTCAGGTTAGGCAGAAACAGCAGAGCCTGATCATATCCGCTCTACTGTGCAGACACAAGACTCGATCCAGCGCAGTAGAGCGGATCGATCGGGTTTGGCCATTTCCACCTTAACCCGAAGGAATAGCAGCTAGTGCGCCTGCGCAGGATTGCGGTAGGTAAATATTTACCTTGCCCCACTTTGGGGGACCCGGGCAGGCTAACGGAGAAACGGGGGAAGCCTCCCCTCCTGAGGTAAGTATCCCCCAGCGAGTGTGTTTTTTTTTTTTTTTTTTTTTTTTTTTTATTATTATTTACAGATCCTCTTTAACCTTTTCGGGACCGGCCACCTACCCCCCCTTAAGGACCAGGCATTTTGCGCGGGAAGGGGGTGCGCGCGTTTGGGGGGGTCAGGCTGCCGGATCCCGTCTGTGGCTGGCATGTTTTGTTTCCCCCCATGGTGGCCTGGGCCCCCCCTTCTGCCAGCAGCCTTCACTTACCTTCCAGGCTCCAGCGATGAGCCGCACGGGACCCTCTTCTCCGGCCGGCATCTCCGTTCTGTCTGAAGATCAGTTCCGGGTCGCGGCTTGATGACGTCATCAAGCCGGGACCCGGCGCTGACGTCAGACGGAGCGGAGATGCCGGCCAGAGCGGAGGGGGGTGCCGATCGTCGCTGGAACGGCAGGGAGGTGAGTGGATCCTTTTCTTTTCCCCCCTGCCGCCGCAGCTGTCAAACTGATCACTACGATCCGACGGCGATCGTAGTGATCAGCAGCCATACGCGATGGCTGCTGATCACTCGGGGGAGATGTCGGCTGTCATATGACAGTTTAATCTCCCCCTCCGGGTGCGCACGATCGCGTCGGGAGCGGAAATTGCGGGCCGGCGTAGATTCTACGCCGCATCAGGCTAGAACAGCCACAAGTGCGGCGTAGAATCTAATGCACGTGGTCCCGAAAAGGTTAAGATCTCTGTTAAAAAGCAATTGGGTGAAGAGTCCTTAGATTGGTGCAAGCCAAGCTACACAAGGTTTTTTTTTTTTGTTTTTTTTTTTGAACTTTTTAAAACTTCAGTTTCACAGGAAATGGTTAATACTGATTCCAGTCACAATGAGAATTTGCCGCCTTCAGCTTTGGGTTTAGTTGGGCTGAATGGAGAAATAATGGATTTAAATTAGTACAGCAATGCATGTGTGAAAATGATGCTGGAAGGTCTAGGACTTTTAAAGCTACTGTACATAAGTCTTTGATATCTGGGCTGCACAAGTGAATGGGAAAATAGTCGTTTGAGAAAGCCTCCCTATTCATTTCGCTGTGTCTTTTGGGAGCAATCAGCAGGCATGACCGCATTTCCTGACATGGAAAAATGGATTGTACAGTAGAATCAAATCCCTTCATAATAAACTCAAAGGGACCAGGAAAAGTAGTTTACTATATTGGCGCTTTGAGTCCGCCAGGAGAAAAGCGCGATATAAATGTTATTTGTCTTGTCTTGTATATCAGACATTTACTTAATCAGAATTGGTCATTCATTGTATATTTACACAGATGCATTAGCTGGGACCCAAGGACTGAGTTTACTATAACCAGAGTTCACAATATCAGACTTGACTATTACGAGATTCTACTGTATAGCACGGAGTTTGCCATGGATTTGCATGCAAAGGCAAACTGCAGAATGCACTAAGATTGTGATTGAGGCAAACCCACCACACTGTACACAGCATTACCATGACAATCGTGGTGTCCTTGTGATCAGCAGAATCCATGAGCTTCGTATCGTATTGAAACTGCAGTGTTAAAGGGCCCTAAGAAACATACTGATAATGTGACCAATGTAATTCTTTAAAGGACTTACGAGGCGAATTACAGAAAAAAAGTTAATTACCTTACTGTAATAGCAGACCTCAGGGCAGACGATCTGAGGCTCCCTTGCACTTTCCAGCTGCTCTGTTCTGTAAATCCAGTTATCATTAGACGCCCCGACCCAGCCCAGGGTCGCCTTATCTCAGGGAGATTAGAATCGCCGCCTTAAAAAATCCTCTGCCTGCGCAATTTGCATAGCCGCTTCTGCGGCTGCGCAGGACTACAGCTCTTCCCGCGGCACATCGCCGCGCTGTATACTCTGTAATACGTCATGTGGGCGTCACCACATGACCGCCCACATGACTGACTGCACGTCAAGGCAGCCGCGCCCCCTTAGCAGAGAATACCAGCGCTGAGTTAGCGCTGGTATTCTCTGCTAAGGGGGCGCGGCTGGCTTGACGTGCAGTCAGTCATGTGGGCGGTCATGTGGTGACGCCCACATGACTTATTACAGAGTATACAGCGCGGCGATGTGCCGCGGGAAGAGCTGTAATCCTGCGCAGCCGCAGAAGCGGCTATGCAAATTACGCAGGCAGAGGATTTTTTAAGGCGGTGATTCTAATCTCCCTGAGATAAGGCGACCCTGGGCTGGGTCGGGGCGTCTAATGATAACTGGATTTACAGAACAGAGCAGCTGGAAAGTGCAAGGGAGCCGCAGATCGTCTGCCCTGAGGTCTCCTATTACAGTAAGGTAATTAACTTTTTTTCTGTAATTCGCCTCGTAAGTCCTTTAAACCGGTGTACTTTGCACAAGCATTAATTTTTATTTATTTATTTTGTCTTTTTTGCAGCCAATGATAAAGTGGAATCAGCGCAGCCGGTCTCTGTGTCACGTCTCAGTGCTTCCAGCTCCAGTTCGGACTCTGACAGTAGCAGCAGCTCTACGTCCAGCTCCTCAGATACCAGTGACTCCGACTCTGGTTGAGGGAAAGGGGGGTGCAGAGCAGAGGAACTTTTACCTTCCACTGTAGCAGGATAGGAAGGCTGGAATTTTACGCTTCATAAGTGGTTCTTAAAAAAAGGATCTGCAGGAACAGAACCCTCTTGAACCAGACTTGACCCCTGTTGGGGTAAAAAAAACAAACTGAGGCCTTTGGTATTTAGTGAATGCCCTGCCTACCCTCAGCTAGCTGTACACGTAAGCAGAGCTGGGAATCTCCTGGAAGCATGAGGCATCACCCATGACGCCCGAGTCCTGACTCCCCATGGTGGGGGATCCACATACAAGGCATTATGGAGGGTGGGTGACAAACGATGCAGTGTCCTTATTTTATTCTGTTTACAAGTTCTCTTTGAACGCACAGATACCTGGAAGAGATAATCGTCAGCGGTGTATGGTTTATCCCAGCGGAAGATCTGGTCAGAGTTGGTCTTAGTTGTTACTCAGTGCAGTGTTATTCGACTCTCCAAGTATTTTTTTTTTTTTTCTTGTTTTCTCTTTCTGTTGCATACAGCACACACTAAAGTAAAAACACTCAAAGTTCTCCATTTGCAGATCTGTGTGCTTTTTGGTTGGGTATTTTTGTTTTTTTAGCACAGCAAATAGGGCCACACAAAGGGGTTCCAGACAAGGTGAGCCTTCTGAGCTTCATGCACATTTTAAGGCACTTGGAAAGAGTTTTTAGATCTGCCAAGATTTGCAAAAATTAGCAGACAGAATTAAAGAAACTAACCCCCCATCTGCCCTCTACTGCATGCAGCGTGTACGGTGGTGGCTGGTCCCGTCTGGCTGGATACAATCCACCTGCGTAAGGAGGATCCGAAACTACAGAACTCGTTCATAGCCTTTTCATGTTTTTGTTTTTAAAACTTTTTTTTTTTTTTTTTTTTTTGTATTTATTTAAAAAAAAGTGAAAGAAGGAAAACGTTTTTTGTTTTATAATGTAAAATAAGAGGGTACCCTGTTGATACAGGGGCCGGTGTAGATGTAAGATTTTATAAGCCCTGTACATAAATATATATATTCCGAGTTGCACAAGCGGCATGTTTCTCAATGTAAAGGGTGACTTTATTTTTTACTGGGAATAAAAAAAAAAAAGTTTTTATTTTCTTCCTAATACTGTTCCGTCGCTCTCTATATATTCTGTCTTATTCCTTTTTTTTGTCTCTTGTATCTGTTCAAGCCCTTTAGTTTGGAAACATGTAAATAAAGAAATATACTTCCATTTTGAGTTGTTGGTGGTCTTGAATTCGTGTTTATTCTGCTATACCTGAACTTATAGGCTGCTTTTACAGTGGGACGTTACAGGTGCACGTTAGTGCAGCCTGTAACGCAGCCCAACTCACAGCAATGTAAAGGCAATGGGCTGTTCACAGTGCCCACGTTGCGTTACATTGTAACGCTGCACGTTCTGTGAAAGTGCAGCATACTGTGCGTTAGACTGCTTGCCCATGCGCAGTAATTAGCCACATGGCTAATTAGTATTCACTGCACTGCTGCCGTGCAGTGTTTTCTTCCTGGAGCAGCCGCTTTGGGCACTGATTGGCTGGTGGGACCACATGATGTGATGCGGAGTGGAACACTCCACCACGTGGTCCCGCCAGCCAATCAGCGCCACGGAGACTCAGTGCGCACAAAGAGCTGCATAATGCGGCTCACTCTGGCGTCCTCCTTGACCACCACCAGGCGTTGCGTTAGGGGCACGTTATACGACCATAACGTCCCCTAAAACGCAACGTCTTGGTGTGAAAGAGGCCATAGGGTATATTGCTGATGTATGTATTTCCTTTTAACCACCTTAGCGGTATGGACGAGCTCAGCTCGTCCATTACCGCCAGAGGGTGCCGCTCAGGCCCTGCTGGGCCGATTTTGATGAAATAAAAAGCAGCACACGCAGCCGGCACTTTGCCAGCCGCGTGGGCTGCTTGATCGCCACCGCTCTGCGGCGATCCAGAGGGTCCCCCCCAGCCGCCTGAGCCCTGCGCAGCCGGAACAAATAGTTCCGGCCAGCGCTAAGGGCTGGATCGGAGGCGGCAGACGTCCATGACGTCACTCCGCTCATCGCCATGGCGACGAGGAAAGCCAAACAAGGAAGGCTGCTCATTGCAGCCTTCCTTGTTACTTATGCTTGCCGGAGGTGATCGGAAGAACGCCTCCGGAGCGCCCTCTAGTGGGCTTTCATGCAGCCAACTTTCAGTTGGCTGCATGAAATAGTTTTTTTTTTTTTAATTAAAAAAAAAAAACCCTCCCGCAGCCACCCTGGCAATCTCAATAGCACGCCAGGGTGGTTAATCCTCCCTGGCATTATGAATTTGTCCAGATTTCGGGTCTAAAAGCTGCGCAATTTTTTTCACAAGCTTTTAGACCCTAAAAACAACATGCCACAGAGAGCTCTGCAGCAGCTCCTGCATATAACGCACTCAGGCTCACCACTACCACTCTAAACTGCTGATTTTGTCCTGAGCCTGACTCGGGATTACTGCTAAGGAGGTTAAACAATACCAGTTGCCTGTCACCCTGCTGATCTATTTGGCTGCAGTAGAGTCTGAATCGCACACCTGAAACAAGCATGCAGCTAATCCAGTCAAACCTTATTCAGAGCATGTGATCTTCATGCTTGTTTGAGGCCTATTAGAGAGAGTGGGACAGCCAGGCAATTTGCATCGTTTAAAAGAAAATTAATCTGTCGGTGTCCATATTCCGGTCACTTCATGTGTGCTTTTTAAAGAGAATCTGTAACGACAAAACGTCCCCTGGGGGGTACTCGCCTCGGATGGGGGAAGCCTCAGGATCCTAATGAGGCTTCCCACGCCGTCTGCCGTCCCTCGGGGGTCTCGCTGCAGTCCTCCGTGCAGCAATGACGTAATATTTACCTTCCTGGCTCCTGCGCAGGTGCTCTGACGGCTGTCGGCTCCGAAGGAGGCGGAAATACCCGATCGCCGTCGGGTCCGCTCTGCTGCGCAGGCGCAAGTCTCCGGCGCCTGCGCAGTAGAGCGGACCCGACTGAGATCGGGTATTTCCACCTCCTTCGGAGCGAAAGCAGCCACAGCGCCCCCGCTGGAGCCTGCAAAGGTAAATATTGAATTGAACAGTCGGGTCTGTCGCCGGCTGTTCGGAGAGCTGCAGCGAGACCCCCGTGGGACAGAGGACGGCGTGGGAAGCCTCATTAGGTTCCTGAGGCTTCCCCCACCCGAGGTGAGTACCCCCCAGGGGACGTTTTTGATGTTACAGAGTCTCTTTAAAGTAAACCTGAGCCGTTAGCCTACCGACAAGCTGCTTGTTGTAAGATTCGGGGGTAATGGCCCGGAGCAAGGGGGCTGAGAATGGAGAGGACACAGGCAGGAAACATCCCTCTGTCCCTCCCTGCTCCTCTGGTACATCTGAAGTGAAAACAAACTGAGTTAATGATTTGTATGTGTAGTACAGCTAAGAAACAGAGCATGAGTAGCAAAGGTGTGAGTCTCATTGTTTCAGTACAGGAAGAGTTTTATGTAACGTCAGTCGTTCTCTATGCAAAAGAGCTCTCTAGTCAGTTTAGTTGGCTATGGTGGTGTTTTCACTGAAGCACTTATACTTCAAAGACAAGATTTTTACTGCATGGACGTTTAAAGAGAACCCGAGGCAGGTATTTTAAATCTTAAGAGGATACAGAGGCATGTTCTGTGCACAATCACATGCCGCTGTGTCTCTATTGCTGCCTCTAAGTCCCCCCCCCAGGGTCTGCTGTGCCCCCTGGGAAAAAAAAGCACAAGGCTAGCATCAATCTGCTAGTTGTTGGCTTTCTATTTACCTGCAGCCTGTCATATAGTCAGCGCTCCCCTGCCACAGCCTGCCTTGTGAGCTTCCTCCAATCGGAAGTTAAGCTGCGACCCAGGAAGTACTGCCCAGGTCGCGGCTTAGCGTCCGATTGGACAAAGCTGGTGGGAAGGGGGGGAATAGAGGTGGCAATAGTGAGACACAGGCATGTGATTGTGCACAAAACATGCCTCTGTGTCCTCCCGACCTCGGGTTCTCGCTAAAGAAAATGTCAGGCAAAGGTAGTCAAGCTCTGCTTACCCAGGGCTTCCTCCAGCCCCTTGCAGCCAAAATGTGCCTCGTTGCAGCTACGCTCCCAGCTGCTGGCCCGGGGTCCCCTTTACTACACCTGCGCCACTGTCAATCACTCGCACGGGCTGGAGTGTTCTGCGCAGTAGAGGACGGCCCCGGCTGGGAACAGCTGCAGTGAGGGACATGTCGGCTGCAAGGGGCTGGGGGAAGCCATGTGTAAGAGCTCGACTACCTTCATTTGCCTGACATTTCCTTTAAAGGGTCATTAGCTCTGCTCAGTTTCTTAGTTTTTTTTTTTTTTTTTTTAAATACAGTGTGGTTTGTAAATTGCAAATATGATAGTATGATGCTATGAAAAAAAAGCTATATACCTCCTTTTTGTTACTCCTAATGTTCCATTTATCTATACTACACATACAATATCAATTTTTTTTTCGCTCTTCAGTGAACACTTTAAATTAAAGAAATTACAAATCCATTACAATAGTGTTTCAAGTCGGGGCTGGTTCACAGTTGGCGCTTGCCTGTGATCGGATTCAGGTCCGCAATTGCGATTTACGGGCAAAATATCACAATTCTCTGATTCTGTGCCCGATTCCCATTCAATAGAACGAGAATCACCGCACAATCGCCCTCATAATTCTGCATGCAGCGCGTTTGTGATTGATGGCAAATGCTGCAGTGTGAATGTATCCATAGGGGTACATTAGCAGTAGCGCCCAGTGTAAACTAGCCCTTAGGGGTAGCTTTAGTCTGTTCTCATTATTATATATAAAGCCAAACTATAGAGAAAGGTATTATTGATTTATAAATTGCCAAAATATTCTGCTGCTCTGTACTTAGAAACAATTATACAGACATTGGTATACAGTACACCAGTGGTTCTCAAATTTTTTGGGGTGTGGACACCCTTAGGGACTTTCACAATTTTTCAAGGCACTCCTTGGCAAAAACAACAACCGAAAAAGGCTGCCTGGCTGGATGAAGGCTACTGCCAAAGCTACAACTCACAGCTTCAGTGCTGGTGATGGCACTGCAGATATCATTGGTAAGGATTGGATTTTGAGCTTCTCTGAAGACAATCAGTGATATGACTGTACTCTGTAAAGTGCTGAAGAAAATGGCAATACTATATAAATACATAACATGGAAGGTATAAGACTGTCAGCTCCTATGAGGGCAATCCGTGACAACACTAAGCACTTTGTATCAGTCATTAACCACTTCCCGACCGCCCCAGCCGATGGGTGGCGGCAAAGTCCGGGCCCAAACGACCGCAATATGCCCATCGGCGGAGGCGGCTGCGGGAGTGGCTATGCCCACCGTTCGCTGTAACCCGCCGGCGGGTTACTAGCACCCGGATCACCGCATGTAAATAGTATAATAGGCTTTGTAATGTATACAAAGCCTATTATACTGGCTGCCTCCTGCCCTGGTGGTCCCAGTGTCTGAGGGACCACCAGGGCAGGCTGCAGCCACCCTAGTCTGCACCCAAGCACACTGATTCCCCCTGCCCCCTGATCGCCCACAGCACCCCTCAGACCCCCCCCAGACCACTGTTTGCACCCAGTCACCCCCCTAATCACCCATCAATCACTCCCTGTCACCATCTGTCAACGCTATTTTTTTTTTAGTCCCTAATCTGCCCCCTACTCCCTCCTGATCACCCCCCCCCCCCCCCGTGTACTGTATGCATCTATCCCCCCTGATCTCCTGTCAATCACCCGTCAATCACCCCCTGTCACTGCCACCCATCAATCAGCCCCTAACCTGCCCCTTGCGGGCAATCTGATCGCCCACCCACACCAATAGATCGCCCGCAGATCCGACATCAGATCACCTCCCAAGTGCAGGGTTTACATCTCTTCTCTCCTCTAAACACCCACTAATTACCCATCAATCACCCCCTATCACCACCTGTCACTGTTACCCATCAGATTAGACCCTAATCTGCCCCTTGCGGGCACCCAATCACCCGCCCACACGCTCAGATTGCCCTCAGACCCCCCCCCCCCCCCCCCCCCCTTATCAATTCGCCAGTGCAATATTTACATCTGTTATTCCCTGTAATAACCCACTGATCACCTGTCAATCACCCATCAATCACCCCCTGTCACTGCCACCCATCAATCACCCCCTGTCACTGCCACCCATCAATCACCCCCTGTCACTGCCACCCATCAATCAGCCCCTAACCTGCCCCTTGCGGGCAATCTGATCACCCACCCACACCAATAGATCGCCCGCAGGTCCTACATCAGATCACCTCCCAAGTGCAGTGTTTACATCTCTTCTCTCCTCTAAACACCCACTAATTACCCATCAATCACCCCCTATCACCACCTGTCACTGTTACCCATCAGATTAGACCCTAATCTGCCCCTTGCGGGCACCCAATCACCCGCCCCCAAGCTCAGATTGCCCTCAGACCCCCCCTTATCAATTCGCCAGTGCAATATTCACATCTGTTATTCCCTGTAATAACCCACTGATCACCTGTCAATCACCCATCAATCACCCCCTGTCACTGCCACCCATCAATCACCCCCTGTCACTGCCATCCATCAATCAGCCCCTAACCTGCCCCTTGCGGGCAATCTGATCACCCACCCACACCAATAGATCGCCCGCAGGTCCGACATCAGATTACCTGCCAAGTGCAGTGTTTACATCTCTCCTCTAAACACCCACTAATTATCCATCAATCACCCCCTATCACCACCTGTCACTGTTACCCATCAGATCAGACCCTAATCTTCCCCTTGCGGGCACCCAATCACCCGCCCACACCTCAGAACGCCCTCAGACCCCAGCCCTGATCACCTCGCCAGTGCATTGCTTGCATCTATTTCCCCCCTCTAATCACACCTTGAGACACCCATCAATCACCTCCTGTCACCCCCTAGCACACCTACCCATCAGATCAGGCCCTAATTTGCCCCGTGTGGGCTCCTGATCACTCGGCCAAACCCTCAGACCCCCTTCCGATCACCTCCCCAGTGCATTGATTGCATCTATTTTCCCCTCTAACCGCCCCCTGAGACACCCATCAATCACCTCCTGTCACCCACCTAGCACTCCTATCCATCAGATCAGGCCCAATACATTCTGTCATCTAAGAGGCCACCCTGCTTATGACCGGTTCCACAAAATTTGCCCCCTCATAGACCACCTGTCATCAAAATTTGCAGATGCTTATACCCCTGAACAGTCATTTTGAGAAATTTGGTTTCCAGACTACTCACAGTTTTGGGCCCGTAAAATGCCAGGGCAGTATAGGAACCCCACAAGTGACCCCATTTTAGAAAGAAGACACCCCAAGGTATTCTGTTAGGTGCATGATGAGTTCATAGAAGATTTTATTTTTTGTCAAAAGTTAGCGGAAATTGGATTTTTATTGTTTTTTTTAACAAAGTGTCATTTTTCACTAACTTGTGACAAAAAATAAAATCTTCTATGAACTCACCATACCCCTAACGGAATACCTTGGGGTGTCTTCTTTCTAAAATGGGGTCACTTGTGGGGTTCCTATACTGCTCTGGCATTTTAGGGGTCCTAAACCGTGAGGAGTAGTCTAGAAAACAAATGCCTCAAAATGACCTGTGAATAGGACGTTGGGCCCCTTAGCGCACCTAGGCTGCAAAAAAGTGTCACACATGTGGTATCGCCATACTCAGGAGAAGTAGTATAATGTGTTTTGTGGTGTATTTTTACACATACCCATGCTGGGTGGGAGAAATCTCTCTGTAAATGGACAATTGTGTGTAAAAAAAAAAATCAAATAATTGTCATTTACAGAGATATTTCTCCCACCCAGCATCTGTATGTGTAAAAATACACCCCAAAACACATTATACTACTACTCCTGAGTACGGCGATACCACATGTGTGGCACTTTTTTGCACCCTAAGTGCGCTAAGGGGCCCAAAGTCCAATGAGTACCTTTAGGATTTCACAGGTCATTTTGCGACATTTGGTTTCAAGACTACTCCTCACGGTTTAGGGCCCCTAAAATGCCAGGGCAGTATAGGAACCCCACAAATGACCCCATTTTAGAAAGAAGACACCCCAAGGTATTCCGTTAGG
Source organism: Hyperolius riggenbachi (assembly GCF_040937935.1). Taxonomy (NCBI): domain Eukaryota; kingdom Metazoa; phylum Chordata; class Amphibia; order Anura; family Hyperoliidae; genus Hyperolius; species Hyperolius riggenbachi. The sequence goes on along the minus strand of NC_090653.1, from coordinate 34,475,616 downwards.
AGTACGGTGAGTTCATAGAAGATTTTTTTTTTGTCACAAGTTAGTGGAAATTGATATGTATTGTTTTTTTTTTCACAAAGTGTCATTTTCCGCCAACTTGTGACAAAAAAAAATCTTCTATGAACTCACCATACTCCTAACAGAATACCTTGGGGTGTCTTCTTTCTAAAATGGGGTAACTTGTGGGGTTCCTATACTGCCCTGGCATTTTAGGGGCCCTAAACCGTGAGGAGTAGTCTAGAAAACAAATGCCTCAAAATGACCTGTGAATAGGACGTTGGGCCCCTTAGCGCACCTAGGCTGCAAAAAAGTGTCACACATGTGGTATCGCCATACTCAGAAGTAGTATAATGTGTTTTGGGGTGTATTTTTATACATATCCATGCTGGGTGGGAGAAATCTCTCTGTAAATGGACAATTGTGTGTAAAAAAAATCAAATAATTGTCATTTACAGAGATATTTCTCCCACCCAGCATCTGTATGTGTAAAAATACACCCCAAAACACATTATACTACTTCTCCTGAGTACGGCGATACCACGTGTGGCACTTTTTTGCGCCCTAAGTGCGCTAAGGGGCCCAAAGTCCAATGAGTACCTTTAGGATTTCACAGGTCATTTTGCGACATTTGGTTTCAAGACTACTCCTCACGGTTTAGGGCCCCTAAAATGCCAGGGCAGTATAGGAACCCCACAAATGACCCCATTTTAGAAAGAAGACACCCCAAGGTATTCCGTTAGGAGTACGGTGAGTTCATAGAAGATTTTATTTTTTGTCACAAGTTGGCGGAAAATGACACTTTGTGAAAAAAAACAATTAAAATCAATTTCCACTAACTTGAAATAAATAGAAGAGGAGGAATATATTATAGATAAAAAGAACTCCCAGCATTCAACTGTTTGGCACTAGGGCCAGTGCTCCTAAGGTATGTGATAACTCCAAACCATAACAGCAGAAAATGTTTTGCAAGTTTTGAATGCAGGATTAGCATCTTTATCACTTAATACACTCAGACCAGTTGCTATTGAAATTTGATTTTTATGGTGACCATACCGCTTTAACATTCCATTCTCTATGCAATACATTGTTCTTTCCTCAGTCCCATCTCACTTTTAAGCTTATAAAAATTCTAAGATCCTAGCTAAAATTTTATTGATAAAACTTTATTAGTTACTACCAAAGTAATTAATCTGGGCCAATCTAGATTTATCCCTGACAAAGGAACAGGCCTCAACCTTGGTAGATTGTTTATGAATCTGGATGCCCCCACAAACAAAGACCCCAGACATATCACTTGATGCTGGAAAAAAAAAGCCCTCGATATGGTCAGTTGGCCATTTTTCTGGGAGGTATTTAGAAAATTCAGATTCCCAAAGAGAGGTACTAGATATTTCAAGTTAAAGGGAGCCTGAAGTAAGAGGTATATGGAGGCTGCCATATTTGTTTCCCTTTAAAGGGAACCTTAACTGAGAGTGATATGGATGTTTCCTGTAAACAATACCAGTTGCCTGGCAGTCCAGCTGATCTCTGTGACTGCAATAGTGGCTGAATCACACCCTGAAACAAGCATGCAGCTAATCCAGTCTGACTTCAGTCAGAGCACCTGATCTGCATGCTTGTTCAGGGGCTGTGGCTAAAAGTATTAGAGACACAGGATCAGCAGGCGATTCAGGCAACTGGTATTATTTTAAAAGGAAAAATCCATATCCTTCTCAGTTTAGGTTCCCTTTAAGCAATACCAGTTGCCTGGCAGCACTGCTGGTCTATTTGGCTGCAGTAGTGTCTGAATCACACCAAAACCGATGCATGCAGCTAATCTTGTCAGACCCCACAATAATGTCAGAGACACCTGATCTGCTGCATGCTTGTTTAACCCTTTGGGGACTTGCTGCCTATGCCCCCTTAAAGAGAAACTCAGACCAAAAATGGAACTTTATCCCAATCAGTAGCTGATACCCCCTTTTACATGAGAAATCTATTCCTTTTCACAAACAGCCCCCTGCGCTGTATGACTGATATTGTGGTGAAACCCCTATCACAAGAAACCCCTCCTACAAGAAAAGTTCGAACTTTTGGCAGTTTCCTGTCTGTGAACCTTGCTGCATTGTGGGAAATAGCTGTTTACAGCTGTTTCCAACTGCCAAAAAAGCATGCAGCAGCTACATCACCTGCCAACAGTAAAATGTTCACTGGAGTTCCTCTTTAAGGAGGAACTCCAGTGAAAATAATGTAATAAAAAAGTGCTTCATTTTTGCAATAATTATGTATAAATGATTTAGTCATTGTTTTCCCATTGTAAAATTTTTTAAATCCCCGATTTACATTCTGACATTACATGGTGACATTTTTACTGTTGGCAGGTGATGTAGCTGCTGCATGCTTTTTTGGCAGTTGGAAACAGCTGTAAACAGCTATTTCCCACAATGCAACAAAGTTCACAGACGGGAAACTGCCAGGAGTACCATGGTTCTCAGAGTTTCTTGTAGGAGGGGTTTCACTACAATATCAGTCATACAGCGCCCCCTGATGGTCTGTTTGTGAAAAAGAATAGATTTCTCATGTAAAAGGGGGTATCAGCTACTGATTGGGATAAAGTTCAATTCTTGCTCTGAGTTTCTCTTTAAGGACCAGGGCATTTTACATGGGGAAGGAAGGGGGGCGTTTGGAGGGGGTCGGGCAGCCGGATCCCCTGTGTAGATAGCTAGCCATGTAGCCAGGTGTCCCCCGTATTGCCAGCAGCCTTTACTCACCTCCCAGGCTCCAGCGATTAGCAGCTCTAGCCCCCTCTGCTCTGCCCGGCATCCTCGCTCACACTGCCGTTAAGTTCCAGGTCGCGGCTTGATGACGTCATCAAGCCGGGACCCGACACATCAGAGCAAGCGGGGATACCAGCCAGAGCGGAGGGGAGCGATGATCGCCAGGGGAACCTCAGGAAGGTGAGTGGATCGATCCTCTTCCCCGCCTACCGCCGTTGCTCTAGTAGTGATCACTATGATCCGCCGGCGATTGTAGTGATTGCGTGATCAGGACCCAATCACGATGGCTCCTGATCAGTGAGGGGAGATGTCAGCTGTCAAATGGCATCTTAATCCCCTATCTCGGGTGCGCACGATCACGTCGGGAGCAGAAGCAGCAGGTGGCGTAAATCCTACGCCGCATCAGGCTTAGACAGCCACAAGTGCGGCGTAGGATTTACTAAAAGGTTAAGGTCTATAGGCTAAAAGTATTAGTGGCAAAGGATCAGCAGTGCTGCCAGGCAACTGGTATTAAAAGGAAATAAACATGGCAGCCTCCATATACTTCTTGCTTCATGTTCCCTTTAAGATGGACTCAAAAATGTTGGCCCCATTTAGCTCTGGAAGGGGCCAGAGGAGGACAGGAAAGCCTTCCCAGGATCCAGAGGCATCCCTCTCTTGGGCTGAGTATGTTTTTCCCATTGCAAATTATGAAATTCTATTTCAATACTACAGTGTGCCGTCAGAGATATATTGACCAAATGTCAGCTGCTACTCGACCCTCTTGAAATGGCAAATATATTTATTTAATAAAAGGGCAGATTTCAAACAAGATCCAAAGTAAAACCCCAAATCCTCAAATGATCAATCTCGCACGCACTTAGGGCCCGTTCACACTTAAAATCGCAGAACGCCGGCGATTACCGCCGGCGTTGTGCGGGAGTGATTTTCCCGCGATTAGCGCTGAAAAATCACTGGAGACTGCGGCGGTTTTGGAGCGATCGCGATTAGCGTGCTATGCACGCTAATCACGATCGCTAATCGCGTAACGCTCGTCACCCGGCAAACCGCTGCATGCAGCGCGGTTGCGGTTATCGCTAACCGCAACCGCGGCAGTGAGAACACTGCCACTCGCTACATTGTGTAGCGGTTTGCCGTGAGCGGGAATCGCGTGATTCCCGCTCAGGTGAGAACGGGCCCTTATTAAGCCCAGTGCAAACCGAGCGGTTTTAGCAGCGATCCGCCAACCGCTTCCGCCTCTGAAAACGCTTGGCTAATGTATTTCAATGGGATGGTGCACACCAGCGGTTTGAGGTTTTTAGCAAACCGCAAACGTGCCTCCTGCTGCATGTTTGCGGTTTGCAGAAGCGTTTCTGCCTCAATGTAAAGTATAGGAAAAACGCAAAGCGCTGGTAAAAATGCTAGATCAGAGAGGTTTTTCAGGCGTTTTTGTTACAGAAGCTGTTCATTAACAGCTTAACTGTAACAATATTTGTAATCTGCTACACAAAAACGCTGCCAAAAACGCTAGGCATGTTTAACAAACGTCTCTAAACATGCCTAGAATCGCTCTGAAATCTGTTCCAAAAACCTCTAGCGTTTTGAGGATCTGCTAGCGGAATTGGTGTGCACAGGGCCACAATCTCACACACCCTCACATACACTCCTACTGTAGTGGAAGAAAACAGATTATGCATTTGCAGAAACACTAGATAAAAATACCAAAATGTATAAAAAGGAATAGTAAGTCCATTTGATACTTCACTGGCCAGCAAATCATCCTCAAATAGTAACAAAGTACCACTGAAGCGGAGGAATGTAAATTAATGTTTCCAAAGTGTTGATACAATGCTAGGAAAGTCAAGTCCAATAGTTTACCCTTGCAGATAAGCTACTACAGTGTTTACCCCCTTGTAATGTATCAAGTTCAGCAATTAGTAAATGTAAACTGTAGACTGCTTCAAATAGAGTAAAATTACAACATGAGGGTAGAGGCTCCTGGCAACTTATACCTGTATCCATCACTGGAGGCTAGTGGTAAGAGCTGCCTGCATCTAAAGGTCCACACACACACACACATCTGCCGATGACTGGCCAATTTTACTCCTTCCGTGTATGAGAGAGCATATCTACATAGTCTTCACATTATTCAAAATCTATTGACCTTCATACTACAGGGCAGTGGGAAAATTAGACAGTCATCTGCAGATTAAAATTAGATGTGTGTATGGAGCCTTATACTTGCAGCCATTACTACAACAACAAACAACATTTGTAAAGCGCTTTTCTCCCGTAGGACTCAAAGTGCATAAGCATGGCTCCGACCAGTGTGGTACAGAGGAAGAATTTTATAAGTCTGGAAATGCCAGGCTAAACAGGTGGCTTTTCAGTCTGGATTTGAATAGCTCCAGGGATGGTGCTGTCTTTACTGGGTGTGGCAGGGAGTTCCAACTAGTAGGGGCAGCATGACAGAAAGCTCTGTCTCCAGATTTTTTGAGGTGCACTCTGGAAGTGACCAAGTTTATAGAACTTGCTGATCTGAGGTTGTGAGAGGTGTGGTGCAGCTTCAGCAGGTCCTTCATGTATCCAGGGCCCAGATTGTGCAGGGATTTGAATGTCAGCAGTCCAATCTTGAAGAGTATTCTCCATTCTACTGGTAGCCAGTGCAGTGAGCGAAGGATCGGTGTAATGTGACAGTGGCGAGGCTGGTTTGTTAGCAATCTGGCAGCAGCATTCTGCACTAATTGCAGGCGACGCAGGTCCTTTTTGGGGAGGCCAGCATAAAGGGCATTGCAGTAGTCCAGCCGTGATGTGCTGAAGGCATAAACTAGGGTTGGAAGATCCTCTGGGGGAATCGGATGTTTAATCTTTGCAATGTTCTTCAGATGAAAGTAGGAAAATTACTAGTCTATATATAAGGATTAAATCAATATAAGGATTATAAACACTGCAGCTGACGATTTGTTAAAGTAAAATCGAATGCTCTAGCACTTTGCCAGGAGCCTGCTACCAACACGTTGTGGTTTTATTTTATTTGAATTTTATTCTATTTGAAGCAGTAACCTCATCAGATTTTTGTTTGGTTTAGGCTGTGACACCTCTCCTTCTTAAGTTGGCCACTAATGGTCCGATTTCTAGCGAAAAATCGTTTGAGCGATCAGAAATTCTAATCGGATTGGTTGTAAATAATCTCAGTTGATGGGCACAATCGATTATGAACGATTATAAAAATAGTCGTCCGATTGGATTTTCATCAAACCAAAATTTGGATTTTCTTGTTGGTTGTAATAGATAGGAAGCAAAGATTGGTTTGTTGATGGTGTAGTGAACGATTTTTCTTCCGATGAGAATTATCTGATTGCTCGAACGATTTTTCGCTAGACATTGGACAGTTAGTGGCCACCTTTACCCCTCACTGCTGATATGTACTGTATGTACTTCTGCAACCATTGAATAAAAGCATGAGGTGCCCAGCTATTCTCCTTTGATACATTGAGGTTTTGTTCACATCTATAATCGAAATCGCTGACGCCAGCGATTTTCAATTCTGTGTGCATTTTTTTTTTGTCCTCTCGACGCTTACTTGCGCACTTTGATTTCAAAGCGCTTTTCCAGAGCGATTTTTTTTTTCACTTCCTGACGCAAGTCAGGAAGTGAACTCTTTGACCCGGAAATGAATAATTACAATATATGTATTCATCAAAGTGCGAACGCAATCGCCGCACAAAGTGATTTTGTGAGCATTTTCTGCTTTCCCTTTACCCTCCATTGTAGCAAAATCGCCCTAAAAAAGGTACAGGCAGCGCTTTGCTGAGCAGATCGGAAACGAACCGTGCAGAAGTGAACTCTCTCGTCGCACAACTGCTTTCAGGGAGATTTTGCAAATCGCCGGCGCGTAAAAAAAAATAGCAAAAACGCCCTAGGTGTGAACACAGCCCTAAGGGTGTGTACCAAGGTAATAAGAGTAAGGGCCCGTTTCCACAGGGATAGTGATGCGAATGCGGCTGCCTTGTCACTTCACATCACTTCCGCTGCTGGCCGCGTCACTTCCCCATCACCCGATACAGAAGTGTATTGGAGGAGACGGGACGCAGGTGCGGGCAGATGCGGCCGTGCGAGAATCTGCAGCATGTTGGAGATTGTCGGATCGCGCCGCACCGCTCTGCACAACATGCATGCAGTGGAAACTATTCCATTGCCGTGCATGCGTTTCAGGACACCTGCGGTGCGGTGCAGCTATGTAGCCGCATCGCACCGCTCCTAGTGGAAACGGTCCCGTAGAGCTCTTGCATACTACATACGACTCTGATTTGCGATTTTACATGCAATTCCGATTCGTGATTTTTAATCGGTACTGCATGCTGCGTTTTTTTCTCCTTTTTTGTTCTTGTTTTGATAGCATCCAGGGAAATTCGTAATCACAAATCGGATTAGCAGTGGGCAGGGGGCCTTAGGGTCCTTTCACAATGTGTAGGTTGCTCTGCAATACAACTGCAATGCTGCCGAAAGGGGCACCGTGCATATGTGTGGTGCTGCTATATAGTGATGCGCGCTGACTTAGTGTGCAAGGAGCCCTAAGATCTCACATTACTGACTTAAAGAGAAACTCCGACCAAGAACTGAACTTTATCCCAATCAGTAGCTGATACCCCCTTTTACATGAGAAAACTATTCCTTTTCACAAACAGACCATCAGGGGGCGCTGTATGACTGATATTGTGGTGAAACCCCTCCCACAACAAACTCTTGAGTACGTACTCCTGGCAGTTTCCTGTCTGTGAACCTTGCTGCATTGTGGGAAATAGCTGTTTACAGCTGTTTCCAACTGCCAAAAAAGCATGCAGCAGCTACATCACCTGCCCACAGTAAAAATGTCACCGTGTAATAAATGTCAGAATGTAAATCAGGGATTTAAAAGATTTTACAATGGGCACACGGTGACTAAATCATTTATACATAATTATTGTAAAAATGAAGCACTTTTTTTATTCCATTATTTTCACTGGAGTTCCTCTTTAACCCTCCTGGCGGTTTGCTAAAAATCCGCCAGGGGGCAGCAAATCCATTTTTTTTAATTTTTTTTTTTTTTTCATGTAGCGAGACAAAGCTGCTCAGCGGCATCCCCCCAGCCCCTCCGATCGCCTTCGGCGATCGGAGATCAGGAGATCCCGTTCAAAGAACGGGATCTCCTGGAGGGCTTCCCCCGTCGCCATGGCGACGGGCGGGATGACGTCACCGACATCATCGACGTTGTGACGTCAAAGGGGACTCCGATCTACCCCACAGCGCTGCCTGGCACTGATTGGCCAGGCAGCGCACGGGGTAAGGGGGGGGGGGGGCGGCCGCGGCGCGATGAATAGCGACGGATCGGCGGGTAGCGGCGGCGATCGCATTGCACACGCAGCTAGCAAAGTGCTAGTTGCGTGTAGCAAAAAAAAAATTATGCAAATCGGCCCAGCGGGGCCTGAGCGGTGCCTTCCGGCGGCATAGCCCGTGCTCAGCACGGGCTTACCGCCAGGGAGGTTAAAGGGGCCTCTATACGTGACCTGTGCATTACATAGATGCCAGATGGCGCAAAGCAGGTGATTTGGACTCGTTGGCTACAAGAAGCTGCCATAGACCACAATGCAAAGGTAGCGGCTATGTGGTGCCCAGTGTGGGATTTCTGCGCCCGCTACCAATGTGGGGAAACTCACTTCAGGTTTGGATACATACCTACATTAGAAGGAAGGCTCTGGCTAGCATAGAGCCTCCTCGGCCCGGCCCGCCGTTTCTGCACCTTCCTGGTTGAAATGATGTGACGCTGGACGCTTGGCTGAAGATAGATCGGCAGTGGAAGCTGAGAAGTGGCGAGTAACCTCATTTATGCTCTACTCATGGGAGGGAGTCACTGAGCAGTTATGGTCGTAATCAGCTAATTACGATTATGCAAAATTTTGCATACATTTTTGCAATTACACCTATACGTAATTACGATTTGTAAATTCAAATGATTTTGCATAGTCATTCGTAATTTTGCGCCAAATGTCGTGTAATTTTCACATAACCGACTTTGGCAGTGAATAGCAAACCTACGGAATTTTCCAAAAAGACTTTGTAGCTTTTGAGAAAATCGATTTTATAAATGCAAAGAAAAACGTTTTTTAAACTATTTTTTCAGTTTAAAAAACATTTTTCTTTGTATTTTTAAAATCGATTTTCCCCTAAACTACAAAGTCTTTTTGAAAAATTCCTTTTTTGACTTATGCCCACTATCCTCCTTAACATATGTAGCAATTTTGGCAACAACATGTATGGGGGCTTTGCTATTAACTGCTAAAGTCGGCACAAAATTACGCGAAATATTACTATGACATGCAAAATTAATTACGATTTTCTCTGAAATTTCGCATTATGATGCTTAATTGCGAATTTCGATGCAAAGTTTTGTCCCACCTCTGTCAGTGAGGAAGGTGAGCTGCCTCTCCCACAGCAGCCTTGAATGCAACCCTGCATCGAAGGGCCGGATTAAAAAAACTAAGCAGGCCAGATATGGCTTGCAGGCTGTAGTCTGCCCATGCATGCCTTAGATAGTACTGCCCCCCTGGGGCTCCAGAGCCAACAGTTGGGCCTTCCAGCTTTCCCACAAAGCTAAAAATGGTCCCCTGCAGAGTTCTTGCGGCAGTGGAGCAAACCCACCTGTCCGCCCGGTGCGGTCCCCCCTGTGTGTTTTCTTCCATCTCTTCCGGCATGCGCTCTAACCTCGTGCTGTGCCTGACCTGGGCACTGCCATAGACATAAAGCTTTTATGATTGTCTATGGCCACGTAGCAGTGTAATTTGGGTGGCGGCGATAGCACCAAAGTAACAGGGAGGCAGAGCACCCCAAACTCCTCTGCCACTGCCTGGCACTCACGTAACATGTCACCAGGTTACAGAGAACAAGCACTGGAGGGAGTGCCCGCGGAAGAACACAGACTAGAGGGAGCAAGCCGACAGGTGAGTGCTCTCTGCTGCCATGAGTACTCTACAGGGGCCTTGGGGAACCACTATTAGCTTGGAAGGAGACTTGGAGGTAGTGGAATATGGATCACCATAGCAGCCATAGTGCCCGCTATGGGGACTGTAGCCACTGGGGGCCCAGTGCGTGTTTTCCAAAATGGGGGTCCCCATCAAGCCTCACAGAGACCTGCATCGGGCCCCTGAGGAGGATGTGTGCCATAGCGAGGCTTGCAACGCGTCCAATAGACACTTGCAAGCTTGTTGAAATGCTGGGCGGAGAGCGGCATTATGGGTCATTAACCCCACCACATCTAGCCGCTCAGCTGCGGCAATTAAAGCTCATTTAAACCACCGTGGTTACTCATGATTAATCTGTGATGAGCACGCCTGCTGTTGCATTGTGGGAAATAACTGCTGTTTACAGCTGTTAACAACTGCCAAAAAAGCAAGCAGCATCTCCTTCCACTGACATCACCTGCCAGCAGTAAAAATGTCACCATGTGATAAACGTCAGAATGTAAATCAGGGAGAGGAAAGATTGTAAAATGGGCAAACACTGACTTATCATTTATACATAATTATTGTAAAAATGAAGCACTTTTCTTATTATATTATTTTGACTGGCGTTCCTCTGTAAATATATCAGCGGCAACAGAGCTTCTAGACAATGCAGATATTATTGAAGGCTGAACTGTATATTCAAGTTGAGGAAAACATGTCTGGGCTAAACGCTAGCATTCAGTTGAAGCGTGCGTGTTGATGTTTGAACTAAAGGATTTGGTACCACCCAGTGGTCACAAGTGATATTGCTACAAAAACGCAGGCGAATTGCAAAATCACTGAGGTCATAACTCTGGAGTGATTCCCATTGTCCCATTGTACCTCAACCATGTTAATATACAAGTACTGTTTTGAAGCAAAACAGACAAATAAAAAACAATACAGTATATTAGTTTGACCATCATCATATCTCACAACTTTTTGATGTAGGAAAGAAAGACACCTTTAAAGGTGTCCATTATCAGTACAATCCTGCAGCTGATAGATTGTTGGAAATAATTGATTGCCCCCATTAAAGGGAACCAGAGATGAACGTTTCACACAAAATAAACATATCAGTTGATAGCTTGTAAAGAATAAATGCTCTACCCGATAATTTCACCACTCTGGTGTGCCTTTTTAGTGTTTTTTTATCCATTATTGCTCCAGGAAAAATAAAAAATGGCCGCCGGCTCAAATCCCTTCTGCTTCCGGGTTATGAGTTGTTCTGGATGTGCTGTCTAGGCTATATGAGACTAGGCTGCTATCTAGGCTATATGAGAAAGGCTGCAGCCTTTCATCTGTGTGCTTTCATTTTGGTATGATGTGCAGCTGCCTGTAGGAAGTGTCTCTCATAGGAATGAAACTGCAGTCATCATTAGTATCTATGCAGACAGAGAGCACACAGATCATACAGTATTGCAGCCACACTTGTCTGTTTCAGAGCTTCTCTCTCAGCAGCAGCAGCCCCTCCCATGTCAGCACAGCTCTCATTATGCAAAGCAGGAAATCTGAGCCAGGAGGTGGCAGGCTTGGGCTTGAAAAGATTCCACAGAAGAGTGACTCAGCTATAATGATTCCAGGTCAAACCTAGACTGAGCCAGTCGGGGATTCTTATCACAGCTGATAATAGACTAATTAAGCAGATAAGAATGAAACTAAAAGCAGGGTAGGTGTTTACTGTCATGTTCCCACTGATAAATGTAATAAAATACATGAGGGTGCTTCGTCTCTGGTTCTCTTTAATGGCTGAATTACCAGTACCCAATTCGATCAGACTAATGGAATCCATTTTTCCGATCGATCCCATCGATCTGATCAGATTGGTTAGAGGGAATTCAACCACTAATGGGCTCAACTGATCATTTAATAGCACCATCCACATAGGACTCGACCCTCCAAGATGAAATTAACAGACTTTTATTGCATACATGAGCGGGGATATAGCACACAAGCAGCACAACGTTTCAGGCAAAGGCCCTTTCTCAAGTGTATGACTCCCCAGGACAATTAAACAGTCTCTGTGGCCGGCAGGTACTTTACAACATTGCACAACTGATCATTTACCATGGCATTCAATTGATCGGCCGTGGGATTGTACCATTATCGGCTGAGCTTTGATCTCTCTATGTATAAACGTGACCCTACCGTGCACGAATACAGTCTGAACCCGCGCAGTCACACGAATCTGCTTGTGCATGGAGGAAAACACCCAAAAGGCTTTGTGCTACTGTCGATCAACTGTCCCCAGGCTTCAGGCTCCGTTCACATCTAAAAATGCAAAACGCTAGCGATTACCACTAGCATTTTGCAAGAGTGATTTTTCCGCGATTAACGCAGAAAAATCACTGGACACTGCAGCGTTTTGGGAGCGATCATGATTAGCGGTGCTATGCATGCTAATCACGATCGCTACTTGCGAATCGCCAGCAAAACGCTGCATGCAACGCATTTGCAGTTAACGCTAACCACAAACGCGGCAGTGAGAACACTGCCATAGGCTTATATGGGTTAGCGGTTTTTAAAAACCGCTAGCGTTGTGTGCTGATTCTCGCTCAAGTGTGAACGAGCCCTTTACCCTCAAGGAGTCAAAGCAACATTGTTGGCCTATCACACTCTATTTGCAATCCACGACCAAAACCATATCCAATTGGACTTGATTCAGTTCGGGACAATTTAAATGTATTAATGCAAATCTGTATGCGGTTATATGGCACAAGCCAGCACAAAGTTTCGGGCTGGAGGCCCTTTGTCAAGCTCACCAAGAGTAAGGGTAATCCTCAATTCATTGAAATAGTCAACTAAGCCTGCTTTTCCATTTAGAAACGGCTCCCAAAGGGTATTGCGATCTCAAACCCGCTTTTTCCACTCACCGCGATTGTGCCATGAACCGTGATCGCGCCAAAAGTCCTGCAAACTTACAATTACATTTGTAAAAAAAAAAAAAACTGGGCAAAAACTAATCACTCTGATAAAAAAGGAGCTCTGAGATTTACATGCTGGCAAATCACTTGCGATCCACTTTTTGAATGGATGGCAGCAAGTGGAAAAGCAGCCTTATAGCGTTTCCACTGGACATTCTATAGTTGATAAGATAGATAAAAGATCTGGGCCCTTATGCAATTAACTTTTTCACCTCAGTTAGGCCCGGTTCACATTAGAGAAAAAAAAATGGGTCCATTCCTGGATCAGAAGGGAACGGACTGGAGCGGATGGGAACGAATCCAGTGCTAACCTATGGATCTGTAAATATCCGTCCGTTCAAACGAATAAATTCCGGACGATTAGCTGAATGGACCGCAAGATTGCTGCTGCACCAAGTTTCCGGAGTGCTAAGCCCAGCGTAACGGAAACGGAAGCTGAAGCCCAGGGGCATAACTAAAAATCACCGGGCCCCCCCTGCAAAAATTTGGATGCTCCGCTCAGGGCCATTTTGGGGGGCCGGAGGGGTCGCAGCATGAGGAGAGAGCATGGCCGCACATTGGTGGGGAAGGGGGAACATGATATTGTTTGATGAAAACACAACACACAATGCCTGCGTCTACTGAAATAAGCCATACAGGGACGTCTGTAAGTTATACCACGCTAAAACCACTGAGGTACCGCTAGGATCGCCGCGTCGCCTTTTGTTTTGTTTATAACTGGGTCAAGTCTTGTAAAGGTTTTATGTTTCGTAAGGGAGAGCTTGTGTAGCAAAACGCACACCAAGCAAGTCCCCAGCCAAACACAAATATTCCCTCTGTGCCTGAACTCACCAAAGACTTGGACACCCAAAAGTCTTCCTGCTGGGATTCTGGCGCAACGAATACATGTGATTTGGCCACATGGTAATTTGGGTGTAGGGGGAAGCTGAAAGCTCTACCTATTACCCTTAGCCGCATAATTTGGGGTCAGGCCTTTGCCTGTCTTGGGTGCAACGTGTATTTTTGTTTGCATCATGTCTCCATGCACCACGGTCTACAAAATCACGTTTACAGTTGGTGGTGTTTAGAAAGGTCTCTCTTATTACAGGAGTTAAAGCACATCTTTATGAAATGTCACAGGGTAGAACAGGATGTAGACTTGCTGGTTATATTAGGCTGAAGTCACTCAATACCGGATGAAAAACTTATCCGTTTTCCATTTAAACGGATCAGTTTATGTTGGACATCAGTGTCTCATATGGTTACCCATTCCGTATCGCGTTGCCACCCTCTCGGTCACCATCACATTCGCGTTCCTCCATCGCTGCTGCCACCACCGCATTGGGTCCACCACACGGGAGAAGTGCCAGACCGGTATACAGATCTGAGACCCAGTGGGATTCCTCCCTCAAACCTGGCAAGATTCTCTTTGGTCTGTTGCAATCCAATGAGAGCCTCATGCTTGTGATGGGGCTCGGACCTGTATACTGGCTCTTCTTCCGGGCAGTGGACCCGAGTGATGGAGGAATGTGACAGTAAAAGTAGAGTAAAAACTTACGAACTGTACACGGCGACCAGCCTAGTGAGAACAGCCACTGTCCATTCTTATAAGCTAACAGTGATTCCATCGGCTACCGGCGGCACCTGTTTCACCCGGCCGATTGTGCGGGACCTTTACTTGTGTTCACCTCTTCAGAATAGTCAGAACCGATCGATTTTGAATGGACTAATATGAACAGGTCCTATTGCTTTGCACAGGTTCTGTTTGCGTCTATTTCGCTAAATGGAACGTTTTTAATGCCAATGTGAACAGATAGATACTCCCCCTCGACCTCGCCATTCCAGAGCTGGGACCCTCTGAACATATTTGACAAGCCTTGTCAAATATGTTTTGCGGCAACGCTACTGTCCGTGTACAAGTACAGGCTCACTTTGTGCTACTGCACAGATGAAGAGAGTCCTGGCGAGCAGTGGTGGGATGGAGGAGGTTACTACTGGTATGCGGGGGCTGTAGCAAGTACAGATAGAAAAAAGAAGAAAACCGCAGGGGTACCGGGAGCCCTTATGGTGTATTATCTTTCAGTAAGGTGGCTAGGAAGTAAGAGTAGTAATTATACTCACAAGTGTGGGTTGCTGCAGAAGCAACCACTCTGTATAGCATGTAGGGAAGTCCCGTCCCCACTCGGTCTTTAAATGGATCGTCGCAGCTCCTCTAGGAAAAAAGTTTCACTTCTGGGTAGTCGTGAAGAGCCCCACTGAAGGGGTGATACTGGATCGTAGTTTCGAAAAAGAAAAGGAGGCGCCCTTGTAATGCGTTCGATGTTATCTTATGCAAAGAGACTTCGCTTGGTGTAGAATTAGGTAATTTTATTAGTAAAAGCACTATGGACAACGCGTTTCACGGTTCAAACCGCTTCCTCAGGTCAAGTAGAGGTGCTTAGGTGGGAGGACAAGTGCCGGGGCGCCCCGGCACTTGTCCTCCCACCTAAGCACCTCTACTTGACCTGAGGAAGCGGTTTGAACCGTGAAACGCGTTGTCCATAGTGCTTTTACTAATAAAATTACCTAATTCTACACCAAGCGAAGTCTCTTTCCATAAGATAACATCGAACGCATTACAAGGTATCTAACTTTTCAATTTTTTGCCCCCCAGGTTTGCTTTAAAGCGGTCTACGGCGGTGCTTGATCAGGCACGGCGTGTGCCCAAATGAGCTGATCCACTTCTTGGACACTAACCCTTTAGCTTTATTTGGCTTCAGGGATTAATTTTTCCTCCCCAAACTGGCAGGCTTGGCTGGGTATGTGGCAGCAGGGTAGTGTGGTGAGCTTTCACACATACCTGACGTGATCGGTATCCAGGAGACCATGTCAGCATTACAGCACCACCCTGTGGTGGAAGAGGGGTGATGAAAGAGTCTCTTCCATCCATTGCATCACCCCTCTTCCACCACTGGGTGGCGCTGTAACTCTGACACGGTCACATGGATCCCAATCACATCTCATATCGTGATCGGATGTGGTCGGGACGCAGAAGACCTGCCGAGAGATCAGATCCGGTGGTGGAGAAAGAGAAGATGCCGTCCGGAACAGGCAAATATAACTTCTTACTCCCATGCACTCGTTTGGCTGCACTATTGGATTAACCAGCTCTCACCTATAGATATCTATGTTAATGTTAGAGTCAGTTATCAGTAGTGTTTCGGGCGCTTGTCTACTTTAGGGGACGCAGCAGGAATCCTCATAGGGAGCAGTTCTCCAATTATAGCACCCTCTATAGCACAAAGCATTGTGATTGGCCAAACAGTGTGGGCGTAGTTTACTACAGCCTATCCGAAACCTAGCAGTTTGAGAGGGTGCTGTCCACCCAATCAGGTTAGCTGAATTTCCCTAAGAGGTTTCCTGCTGGGTCCCCTAAACTAGACTAGCACCGTTTCTCGTCGACATAATATTTACACAAGGCGCTAGGAAGCCATGCAGCAATTTGGTGGCAGCGGACATCTCTGGTTACACAGTTTGGCATTTTCCTGGAGTCCAAGTTGTATTCTGTTCAAGACGTTGGCACAATAAACGCTCACCAAATGTTTCCAAACTCTAAGGTAGGCAAATACTAGAGAAAAAAAAGGACACAAAACCAACATGAAAACACTCTCAGCTAAACATGATCATTTTTAAAGCAGTTACTCGACTGTGTCGGCAAACACCAAGCATTCGGCTGTGTGAATGAGCCCCTCGCCATTCGCTGTCCCTCAGACATTACCATAGATTTCTATTAGCCATGTTTTCCACCCAGGAGAAGTTAAACAAGACAGGAGAACACTTTTCACAAGGTAAAATGGTACTTATCTGTCTCAGTGCTCCTCAGCAGTCAGTCAGTTCCAGGCAAAGCCCTGCCTATGTGAGTGAGTGTATCTGTGGTAATACATCATATCCAGGCTGTCTGTGACGTATGCTCCTTCACTCCTGGCTGCTTCACTCCTGGCTGCTGGCCTGCCCATTGGTGGCTGAGCTCTCACCTCTTTCCCTGTTGCCTCACCTCATACCTACAGGCTGCACTGCAGCTGTCCTCTTATCATGAGATCCTCTCACCAGGGCATTTGCTTTCTTTTTCCTGGTGCCAACAACCTTTCTTAGAGATTATGCATGCCATCTGCTGGTTATTTATGAGTACTGCAGCCAGCATTACCTCATGCCTCGATAACGAGGTTCATTGTCAGGAATTGGTAAATGTATCTTTGCCTTCTTGGTCCGAGCAGCAAAAAAAAAAATGAGATCTACTTACCCAGGGATCCCTTCAGACCCTGGGAGCCGCTATGTCCCTTGCCGCAGCTCCAGTGTAACGATTGGTGTCAGCAAGTAACAGAATTCTGATTATTAGGTGATCTGCAGTATCACCTATAATGCAGATAGATACCTGATTATATGATGATCTGCAGAATCACCAATAATACAAGTATACAGACAGTTACTGTGGTGATGATGAAGTATAGTGCTTGGTGCAACAGTAGTACTGATAGGTTTAGCTATGCCACACCAGAGGAGCTGGGGGGCACTAACAGTACTGAACCCCTCACCAGAGACAAGGGCCCTATGGTGAGAGTAGATTAGTCAGACTAAACGAGTTGGCAACAGACTGGCAGATACGGTACAAAGTCAGATGACAAAGGCAAGAAGGTTATAACAGGCAGAGTCAGCAACAAGATCAGATGGGCAGAAGTACAGAATCACTGAAAGAATGGTCTGAACAAGCAAGAGTCATACACAGATAATACAATATTAAATATGATTATGGCTATCAAAATCCTAACACTGTGTGAAATCCCCGGTTTCCTCCCGGATCAAAGCACACCAGTTCTATCTAAGGTCTGAGCGCTAACACGAAGTATTCGCAACAGCAGACAAGTTGCGAGTGATTCCGAGAGACTTAAGAAGCAGAGGAGACCCCTCCGGCACGCCCCTTCTCATCAACCAATGAGGAGCGCCGAGCGTCCCCTCTGACCTCAGCCGACCGGTCGGTCAGCTGACGCGCCTCCTCCCCGCATAAAGGTCTCGTCTGTGCACGTGCGCACGCAACATTGCAACCCTATGTGCTGCTGACAAATCTGTCCTCGGTGTGCTAGACGCCCGAGGACCGGACAGACTGCTCGGCAAAGAGATGGAGGCAGCTGCGGTGTTATCGCTGCTCACCACAGCTGTCACTCCTGTGTTTGTTACAGTACCCCCCCCCCCCCCCCTCGAGGCGTGGACTCCGGACACGTCCTGCATGGCTTCTTTGGATGCAACTCATGAAACTTTTTCCTAAGTTCCTCAGCATGCATGCGACAACTCGGCACCCAAGACCTCTCCTCAGGCCCATACCCCTTCCAATGAACAAGATACTGTACCGAGTTACGCACCCGACGAGAATCCAAAATCTGTTCAATCTCCCACTCAGGTTCACCATCAATCACCACAGGGATGGGGGGAGAGGAATCCACATGCACAGCTGGTTTCAACAAAGACACATGGAACATTTTTACACCTTTCATAATGGGTGGCAGGGAAATGACATAAGAGACATTATTAATCTTTTTCGAAACAGGGTATGGGCCTATGACCCGAGGACCCAGTTTAGCTGAAGGCTGTTTCAGGGCTAGATGTCGGGTTGAAACCCACACCATGTCACCTGGCACGAATTCCCATTCCACTGACCGTCGTTTATCTGCCTGCTTTTTCTGGGTCTGAAAGGCCTTTTCCAAATTTCTCTTAACCATACTCCAAGTCTCCTTTAATGCTCCCTGCCAATCTTCCAGAGCAGGAAAAGGAGAAGAATCCACTGACAACGGGGAAAATTTTGGAGATCTCCCCGTTACCACCTGAAAGGGAGAAAAGCCAGAAGAACTTTTCAAATGGTTATGCGCGAATTCTGCGAATAGTAAGAATTTCGCCCATTCCAATTGCGCATCGGCCACATAGCATCTAAGAAATTGTTCTAAGGACTGGTTAACCCTTTCAGTTTGTCCATTGGTCTGTGGGTGGTAGCCGGAGGAAAATGACAGGTCCATCCCCAGATGATGACAAAAGGCTCTCCAGAATCTGGACACGAACTGAACTCCCCTATCTGACACCACATTCTGCGGGATGCCATGTAACTGGAAAATGTGCTGAATGAAGAGATCCGCCAATTCTTGGGCAGAGGGGAATCCGTCCAGAGGAATGAAATGAGCCATTTTGCTGAACCTGTCGACTACCACCCATATGACCGTTTTTCCTTCGGACCTGGGGAGTCCTCCCACAAAGTCCATGGACAAATGGGTCTATGGCTCCTCAGGCACCGGCAATGACTGCAGAGTGCCCACAGGAGCCTGACGGGACGGCTTGTTCCTGGCACAAGTGGAACAATCCTTCACAAATTCTTTGCAATCGAGAGCCAAAGATGGCCACCAGACACATCTGGAAAGCAAATCCTGTGCCCGAGCAGCCCCAGGGTGCCCTGCATTCTTATGTGCATGAAACAACTGCAAGATCTGCAGGCGAAAGGGAAGTGGCACAAATAGAACCCCCTTAGGTTTCCCCTCGTTAATATCTTGTTGATAGGGGCCTAAAGTGGTGGACCAATCTTCCCAGGTCTCAGTGGCCGCTAGGACCACTTTCTCTGGAAGAATGCTCTCAGGGGTAGATGACTGAACTGTCTCAGGCTCAAAACATCTAGACAGGGCATCTGCTTTAACATTTTTACTACCTGGCTTATAGGTAATCACGAATCTGAACCTGGAGAAAAATAGGGACCAGCGAGCTTGTCGAGGACTAAGTCTCTTAGCCCCCTCTATGTATTCCAAATTCTTATGGTCCGTATAGACCGTGATTGTATGTTATGCCCCCTCGAGCCAATGGCGCCATTCCTCAAATGCAAGTTTAATGGCCAGAAGCTCCCTGTTTCCAATATCGTAATTTCTCTCAGCGGGGGAGAACTTACGTGAGAAAAAAGCACAGGGGTGCAACCTGCCTTGATAACCAGAGTGTTGTGACAGTACAGCCCCGACCCCAACCTCTGATGCATCCACCTCCACAATGAAGGGGAGAGTGACATCCACATGCCGCAAGATAGGAGCGGAACAAAACAGCTGCTTTAATTATGAAAAAGCAGAGTGTGTTTCTGCTGACCAATTATAAGTATCCGCCCCTTTCTTGGTGAGCTTGGTGAGAGGTGCCACTACAGAGGAGAATCCTTTAAAGAGGAACTGTTAGGTATAGGGTCTCAGAGAAAAAAAAACACATATATCAGTAGGTAAATATTGGCTCTACTTACATTACATATGCATTTCATTGTCCACATTTGGATTTCACAGAATTTTTATATAGTATTTGCAGAGAATGATGCTCCTGACAGCTCATGGCAGGTTCCATGTTTGTCTGTCTCCTATGAAGCCAATTGTGATGTCATATCCTCCCTGCTTCCTGATGATTCGACTCACAAAAAATATCCTAATGGACAACACTACTGTGCAGTGAAAATTAATTAGCCATGTGGCTAGGAACAATAGCGGACTCATACAGTATACTCTAACGGAATATGTGCCCTGTGATTTTTCAGTGCTGTGAGTTTAGGCTGCTGTTAGAAGCTGCTGTAACATGAGCCTGTAACT
This sequence comes from Hyperolius riggenbachi, assembly GCF_040937935.1. Taxonomy (NCBI): domain Eukaryota; kingdom Metazoa; phylum Chordata; class Amphibia; order Anura; family Hyperoliidae; genus Hyperolius; species Hyperolius riggenbachi. The sequence goes on along the minus strand of NC_090653.1, from coordinate 34,455,337 downwards.
TCTCACTGTGAAAGCAGCCTTAGGGCGTGATAGGGAAATGAAGGGGATGACCCAAGGTAGTGCACTGGGGAGAAGAGGCAGCCCCAGAATGCTTTGCAGTATCTGTTATGCGTCCTGCCGGCCTCCTTACGAGCTTGGGAATAACAGCCTTGCTGTTCAGCACACATCACAGTAAGAGAGATTTTTAACTTGAGTATTGCCTTTTTGGCTTCCTTCTAAACTGTTTAACACAGGAGAATAGAGGTTTAAATTAGCTTTTGCAGCCTGACAGTTACTCTTTAATAAATCTTCTATAATAGTTAGCGAAGCCTATGAATCTCTGGAGTGCTTTCAACCCCACGGGTTGTGGCCACTCCAGAACTGCAGAGACCTTTCTTGGATCCATGGAAAGACCAGAGGCAGAAATGATATACCCCAAAAATGGAACTTCAGACACTTCAAAAAGACATTTCTCTAACTTCGCATATAGGGAATGCTGCCTAAGTTTTCTCAAAACAAACTTTACATGTTCCCTATGTTTTGTCAGGTTAGGTGAGAAGATCAGTATATCATCCAAAAATACCAAAACAAACTTCCTCAGAACTTCTCTGAACACCTCATTGATGAACTCCTGGAAGACGGCAGGGGCATTACACAACCCGAAGGGCATGATAAGGTACTCGTAGTGCCCGCCGGGCGTGTTAAATGCCGTCTTCCATTCGTCCCCCTCCCTTATGCGTACCAGGTTGTATGCCCCTCTCAAATCGAGTTTAGAGGAGATACTAGCATTAGTCACCTGGGAGAATAAATCATCAATCAGAGGGAGTAGGTAACGATTTTTTACAGTAATCTTGTTCAATCCCCGATAATCAATACACGGCCGAAGGCCACCATCCTTTTTCTGGACAAAAAAGAACCCTGCTCCGCCCGGAGACCTAGAAGGACGGATAAACCCTTTGGCCAGGTTTTCTTTAATGTAATCCTGCATAGCAAGTTTTTCAGGACCGGAAAGGTTATACAAGTGACCCCCAGGGGGCATACAACCTGACCGTAACTCAATAGGACAGTCAAAACTTTGGTGTGGGGGAAGTTTGTCTGCAGACTTGGGACAGAACACATCTGCAAATTCTGCATATTGTTTAGGCACCCCTTCCACCTGAACCTTGATGGCACAAACAGCAACTTTTTCCATACAATGATGATGACAAAAGGAGGACCAGCTTAACAACTGTCCGGAACTCCAGTCAATCTGAGGAGAATGCTTTTGCAACCACGGCATCCCAAGGATCACAGTGGAGGTTGCCATTTGAAGCACAAAAAAATGTAATTTTTCTTTGTGTAATATCCCTACATGACACAACATTACAGGGGTCTGGGAAAGAGGCTGTTTACACTGTAGGGGAGAATCATCCACAGCTGTCACCAAGATCTGTCTGTCTAAGGGGATTAGGGGAATTCCCAATTTTTGTAACAAAGTCATAGTCAATAAAATTGGCTGCAGAACCTGAATCCACAAATGCCTGAGTGGACCGAACTTGACCCTCCCAGGTGATAGAACAGGGGAGGAGTAAGCGATTATCTGTTAGAGCTAATGCTAGCTCGCCTAGGGTAGTACCTCTAACTACACCTAGGCGGCAGCGTTTTCCCAACTTCTTAGGGCAGTTCTGTACTATATGACCCTCTTCTGCACAGTATAAGCAGAGTCTTTCTGTCCATCTGTGATTTTTCTCTACCTCTGACAATTTGGAATGTCCGATTTGCATCGGTTCATCCCGAGGAGGAGAAAATGCCGGATAGACTCTAGTACCAGATCTCACAGGGTATTTCCCATGAGTCTGCCTCTGATAACGAATGCGGCGATCAATCTTTACCGCCATTGCAATCGCTTCATCAACAGTTTTAGGCTCAGGATGAGCTAACATCACATCAGAGACCGGGTCAGACAATCCCGTTAAAAAACAATCTAGTAAAGCGAACTGTCCCCATCTAGCTGACACAGCCCACTTTCTAAATTCTGCGGCATAAGTTTCCACTGTATTACGTCCCTGTCTGAGGGATTTTAGCTTCCTTTCAGCGGTAACTAGGATATCTGGATCATTGTATATTATAGCCATAGTCTTGAAAAATTCCTGGACTGAAGATAGTGCCTCGTGTTCACTGGGAAGACTGTATGCCCATGTCTGTGAATCCCCTGATAATAAGGTTTTAATAAGGGTCACCCTCTGACTTTCTGTTCCTGATGAAATAGGTCTCATCTCAAAGTAAGAGAGGCAACGATTTCTGAAATTCTGAAAGTCAGATTTGTGCCCTGAAAACTTTGCAGGGAGAGGCATCTTCAGATCAACAACAAGAGGAGACTGCACAGGTGCGGCTGCTGGCTGGAGAGCTTGCGCTACTCCAGACAGCTGGGTGATCTGTGTCTGTTGGGTATTGACCAGCATGGTTAAATTGTTTACTGCTGTAGTCAAGGCCCCAACTTGGCTGCACAGTGCGTCCATAGACATTTTGGTCTGCTGTTCTGTAACAATTGGTGTCAGCAAGTAACAGAATTCTGATTATTAGGTGATCTGCAGTATCACCTATAATGCAGATATATACCTGATTATATGATGATCTGCAGAATCACCAATAATACAAGTATACAGACAGTTACTGTGATGGTGAAGTATAGTGCTTGGTACAACAGTAGTACTGATAGGTTTAGCTATGCCACACCAGAGGAGCTGGTGGGCACTAACAGTACTGAACCCCTCACCAGAGACAAGGGCCCTCTGGTGAGAGTAGAGTAGTCAGACTAAACGAGTTGGCAACAGACTGGCAGATACGGTACAAAGTCAGATGACAAAGGCAAGAAGGTTATAACAGGCAGAGTCAGCAACAAGATCAGATGGGCAGAAGTACAGAATCACTGAGAGTAAGAATAGTCAGAACAAGCAAGAGTCATACACAGATAATACAATATTAAATATGATTATGGCTATCAAAATCCTAACACTGTGTGAAATCCCCGGTTTCCTCCTGGATCAAAGCACAGCGGATCTATCTAAGGTCTGAGCGCTAACACAAAGTATTCGCAACAGCAGACAAGTTGCGAGTGATTCCGAGAGGCTTAAGAAGCAGAGGAGACCCCTCCGGCACGCCCCTTCTCATCAACCAATGAGGAGCGCCGAGCGTCTCCTCTGACGTCAGCCGACCAGCCGGTCAGCTGACGCGCCTCCTCCCTGCATAAAAGTCTCGTCTGTGCGCGCGCGCACGCGACATTGCAACCCTATGTGCTGCTGACAAATCCGTCCTCGGCGTCCTAGACACCCGAGGACTGGACAGACTGCCCGGCAAAGAGATGGAGACAGCTGCGGTGTTATCGCTGCTCACCGCAGCTGTCACTCCTGTGTTTGTTACATCCGGTGTCCCGGGATCCGCTCCATTTCAGATGCTACTGCACCTGCGCGAGCGCCGCTCTCGATCGCGTTCTTGTGGTCTGGAGTGTTTTGTGCAGCACAATAGTTCTGCACCAGTGCAAAACACTCCAGGTCGCGTGAGCGTGATTGACAGCGGCGCTCATGCAGGCGCAGTGAATGCCAACCTGCCGAGGTCGGCATCTGAAATGGAGGGGATCCCAGGACACCAGAGCTGTGGTGAGGACAGTACGTCCTGAGGAAGTCCCTGGGCGGGGCAAAACGCGTTGACGTAGCCCTGCATCACGCGCTGCGGATCCCTCCGCCCCCTCTGCCCTCCCGCGGGATCGCAACAATTATGCCCTTGTGGAGTGACCTGCACCATAACCGAATGGCTACCGCAACAGACACTGAAAGAAAGCTGGTCCCGAGTCTTGGCTAAAATAGTCGGTACTCCCACAGCACACATCACAAGTAATTTGCGGTTAGTTAGTCCGAAGCGGCAGCCTATGGATGACGCACTTGACCAATCCTTTGAGGAGGTGGTAACTATAATAAGAACAAACTTTTGATGTCGTCCAGGACCAGTTATGATACAATATGATGCATGATTTTGCATTGAAGTGTTCATTGCGGATATTATGGCAATATCGTGGTGACGTAAAGTAAATATGAAGTCTGCATACAAAAAAGTTTAAAACTGACTGGTCGGTTCATATGCTCGCTCGAGCAAGTCAGCATATACAAAGCGACCCATATATGTCCAAATAAGCACGCTTGGGAACATTTGTCTATGGTTCTACTTAATTAAATCTTGGAAAAAGGACAGAGAGAGACATTTACAATCCTTGGTTCCTAAAGGAGTTTTTTCTTGAACACAAGTTGTCCCCATTGGAAAGTGGAGCTATTTAATTTTGTGCACTGCTGGCTGCTATTTTTTGATCTGATTGAGTGCCACCCTTTTAGAACCGGTTCTCTCATCTATCGGGGTGGCGACCCCTGTTTGAGGGAGGAAATTATATATTTAGGGCATGGTGTTGTGATTGTGAGGGGGGGGGGGGGGGGGGGGGGTTATAGGGTGGTGGGGAGATTGCTGTCATTTGACAGCAAGTTGTCTATACCACCTGCACACGGGTCATATTAGGAGCATGGTTTACAGTTCCATTGTTATGCTTTCTTCAAACATTTGATGGTCTTGCTCATTTGCCCGGTGTGCAATGATGGAAGAATGACAGAACTGTTATAATATTTATGTCCAATTTGCATGGGGCCACCTTGAGTGTTTAAAAGTTTGGGCTGAATTTCCCTTAATATAATATTAATAGTTGTTGTGCATATACTATGTGCCTCCCCAGTACCCATGTAAATCATCTTGCTGCTGCTGCTTCCCAAGTATACAGTATATATGTTGTCCGCCCAGTATGCAGTGTTAAAAGCTCACCTGTCCACCGGAGAGAATACCGGCCTCCTCTGTCGTCCGTCACAGCAAGAGTCTGTACCACGTGACAACAGGCGCATGCATAGTTACATCGCTACATCTGCCTGGCGCCATGTGGTAAGGCACTCAAGGTGATGCCAGACACCAGAGGTGATAGATCCCTCCAACCAGATTTCAATTGAATGATCGATCGGGCACCCATGCTGCGCCAACCAATTCTCTTCCGACTTGATACAATTATTGAAGTGGAAGGTCGATCGGCCCACAATATCGAGTAATGTGTGGGCAACCTTGTGGAAATAATGGCTTAGTCCCCTATTCATCTCTAGTAATATTTAACCATTCAGGATAAGGAGCAGGAGCTTTAAAACTCGTAATGGAACATTTACAATGATAAAACTTTTTTTCAGTATAACACGATTTATAGGCTTACACATTAACAGATGTTATATTGTGCCTGTGATTGGTTAACTAAATGATATGTTTCACCTGTGCCGGTCCTCAGCATTAGAGAGGACTCGTATCATCTAACAGGAGCCTTTCCAGAGGAGGAGAATTGCTTGCATGAAGATGTCTATCCGCTGCTTGTCTGCACTGCTGACACTACTGACTGGAGCTACAACTACACAAGGTAGTGTGTCTCCACAAATAGCGCTATTGTAACCGCAATGTTGCTTGCAGGGCCGGTGCTTCCATAGGGGTAAGTTTGGCAACTACCTAGGGCCCCATCCAGGACCACCATCAGAATACTAACAATAGTTAGTATTGTACATAATTATTCAGCCCCCTGAGTCAAAACTTTGTAGAACCACCTTTTGCTGCAATTACAGCTGCCAGTCTTTTAGGGTATGTCTCTACCAGCTTTGCACATCTAGAGACTGAAATCCTTGCCCATTCTTCTTTGCAAAACAGCTCCAGCTCAGTCATATTAGATGGACAGCGTTTGTGAACAGCAGTTTTCAGATCTTGCCACAGATTCTTGATTGGATTTAGATCTGGACTTTGGGCCATTCTAACACATGGATATGTTTTGCTTTAAACCATTCCATTGTTGCCCTGGCTTTACGTTTAGGGTCGTTGTCCTGCTGGAAGGTGAACCTCCGCCCCAGTCTCAAGTCTTTTGCAGACTCCAAGAGGTTTTCTTCCAAGATTGCCCTGTATTTGGCTCCATCCATCTTCCCATCAACTCTGACCAGCATCCCTGTCCCTGCTGAAGAGAAGCACCCCCAGAGCATGATGCTGCCATCACCATATTTGACAGTGGGGATGGTGTGTTCAGAGTGGTATGCAGTGTTAGTTTTCCGCCACACATAGCATTTTGTATTTTGGCCAAAAAGTTCCATTTTGGTCTCATCTGACCAGAGCACCTTCTTCCACATGTTTGCTGTGTCCCTCACATGGCTTGTGGCAAACTGCAAATAGGACGTCTTATGCTTTTCTGTTAACAATGGCTTTCTTCTTGCCACTCTTCCATAAAGGCCAACTTTATGCAGTGCACGACTTATAGTTGTCCTATGGACAGAGTCTCCCACCTGAGCTGTAGATCTCTGCAGCTCGTCCAGAGTCACCATGGGCCTCTTGACAGCATTTCTGATCAGCACTTTCCTTGTTCGGCCTGTGAGTTTAGGTGGATGGCCTTGTCTTGGTAGGTTTACAGTTGTGCCATATTCCTTCCATTTCTGAATGATCGCTTGATAGAGATGGCCCGAACGGTTCACATGCAAACGTGTTCGCGCGAACAACGTGAATTTGTGTCGAATCGCAAACATTTAGTGAGTTCGACCCACCCCCATACTACATCATTGGGCTAAACTTTTACCCCCTACATCACAGTCAGCAGACACATGGCAGCCAATCAGGCTGCACTCCCTCCTGGAGCCCCCCCCCCCTTATAAAGGGCAGCAACGTCTGCCATTTTCTCACTCTGTCTGTGAGAGAAGGGAGAGACATTGGAGAGATAAGGAGAGCGTTAGTTAGGAGGTCTTGTTAGCTTGCTCCTTGCTGATATTTGTTGCTGAAAAGCACCACGAAAAAAAAGCTCTTTTGAGAGCTAATGTTCTTGTGAGGTTTTTTTGTGTGTGTGTGGCCCACTGACACTGCATATACAGCCCTGTCTGTCGCAGCTGGCCCTTGCTAATTGCTATACTGAGCCAGGCCCAGCTCATCCAGTGCATTTCTTTTCACTGCACCTTGCAATATACCACCAGCAGTCACTGCATACCTTTCACTGCATCTGTGTGACAGCACGCTGTTTTATATACCAGTCAGTGCATACCTGTTCACTGCACCTGTGTGACTGCACATTGTATTATACCAGCAGTCACTGCACACCTTTCACTGCATCTGTGTGACTGCACATTGTATTATAACTGCAGTCAGTGTATACCTTTCACTGCATCTGTGTGACTGCACATTGTATTATACCAGCAGTCTGTACCTTTAACTGCATCTCTGTGACTGCACATTGTATTATACCAGTCAGTGCATACCTTTCACTTGAATGGATGGCAGACTTGCCCTCCATAACAGATTCTCATTATAGGATTTCAAGTGTATTCATCTCATCATTATACAACAGTCAGTGCATACCTTTCACTGAATCTGTGTGACTGCACATTGTATTATACCAGCAGTCAATGTATACCTTTCACTGCATCTGTGTGACAGCACATTGTATTAGTCAAGTCAGTGCATACCTTTCACGTTATCCCCCCCAATATGGACAAAACGACAGGCAGAGGCAGGTCACCCAGCAGGTCTGTTTGAGCTCGTGCTGACATGATTTCGTGTGGCCCTGCATACCTTTTATTGCACCTCTGTGACAGCATGCAGTTTTATATATTAGTCATTGCATACCTGTTCACTGCACCTGTGTGTGTTACAGCTGCACATTGTATTGTAATACCAGTCCATGCATACCTTTCACTGCACCTGTGTGACTGCACATTGTTATACCATACAAGCAGTCACTGCATACCTTTCACTGCACCTGTGTGACTGCACATTGTTGTACCAGCAGTCTTTGCATACCTGTTAACTGCACCTGTGTGACTGACTGCACATTGTATTATTCAAGTCAGTGCATACCTTTCACTTCATCCCCCCCAATATGGACAAAACAGGCAGAGGCAGAGCCAGAGGCAGGCCACCTGGCCGGTCTGTTCGAGGTCATGCTGTCATGATTTCGTGCGGCCTTGGACCAACATACAGTGTTCAGAAGGCACATGTCATCAACTCCCAAGATTGTCAGGATGTAGTTGACTATTTAACACAGAACACCTCACCTTCCTCAGCTTCCACATGGAACCATGACATATCTTCCTCCTCCTGCTCTGATTTTGGCACCCCACTCAGCCGGCAGCCACCACCAAAGTGCCATCATCCCAGGGCTCAGTGGTGTGGAAATTTTTTTGTGTGTCTGCCTCAGATGAGAGCGATGCCATCTGTACTCTCTGCCACCAAAAATTGAGCCATGGAAAGAACAAGACCCGCGTAGGGACAACTGCCTTACAAAGACACATGATGAAAAAGCACAACCTGCAATGGGATGACCACCTAAGGAAAAGCAGCACACAAAAACAAAGTCACACACCGCGGTGAAAGATACTAGGCCGCAATTATTTCTCAAAAAAGGCGATACCCAAACTGTCCCGTGATGTTGAAAGGCAAGTGGTGTCATCTCTGGCACACAGCATTGGGTCAAGGGTCCATCTGACCACGGATGCCTGGTCTGCAAAGCATGGTCAGGCCTGCCGAAGACTAAGTCAGTCCCCACATACAGCATCTCTGCCTGCACGCCATGTGACTGCCTGCCCCAAGACTAAGTCGGTCCCTACACAGCATCTCTGCCTGCAGGCTACTTGACTGCCTTCTCCACCACCACCAACAGGGTCCAGGACTCCAGGTGGATTCCTGAATTTTTAAGGCCCCTGCTAGCAGCGACCGCTAACAAAAACAATAATAATTTTTTTCTGGTGCATCTACATGCCTGCCTAATTTTTCTGGCTGCACTGCGGCTGAAACAACAAATCAAAAGGCATGTACATGTGTCAATTCCCCTTTGTGATCGTTACCTTGCCGCGGTGAAGGGGCTTGCGAATCACAATGAAGCAATGACCACCGGCTATATGAGTGTGTTGGGGGGCACACCTGACCCAAGATAATAAGGTCGTTGCTTCATTGTGGACAGACCAAATTCGATCAGCTGGACAGTCACTGTTGTTCTGTCATTGGGCTACCTCAGCCCGACCATATGGGCTTGAAAGCCGTCATCGCCTGCACTCTCGCCATCATGCGCACCAGTCCAGCACAGCCATCACTACACAAACAGCTGTTTGCTGTGCGTTACACAGTGCATTTGGTCTGTCAGTGTGAAGCAGTACACTACTTACACTACCTGCTTATCCCTGTATACACACGCAAGATGTTTTCAAGCACTTTAGGCCTCCAATTTAGCAATGCAATGTGATTTCTGCCCTTTAGGGATTATAACGCTGCTGTGCGTCAAATCCGTAATTTTCCCAGGGACTTTTGGCATGTATCCTACTCCGCCCATGCCCCCCTCCAGGTGTTAGACCCCTTGAAACATCTTTTCCATCACTTTTGTGGCCAGAAACAGTGTTTGTATTTTTCAAAGTTCGCCTGCCCATTGAAGTCTATTGCGGTTTGCATGGTTCGCGCAAACTTTTTTGGAAGTTCGCGTTTGAGGTTCACAAACCTAAAATCGGAAGTTCGAGCCATCTCTATCGCTTGAACAGTGCTCCGTGGGATGTTCAAGGCTTTGGAAATCTTTTTGTATCCTAAGCCTGCTTTAAATTTCTCAAAAACTTTATCCCTGACCTGTCTGGAGTGTTCTTTGGACTTCATGGTGTTGTTGCTCCCAATATTCTCTTAGACAACCTCTGAGGCCATCACAGAGCAACTGTATTTGTACTGACATTACATTACACACAGGTGCACTCTATTTAGTCATTAGCACGCATCAGGCAATGTCTATAGGCAACTGTCTACACTCAGACCAAAGGGGGCTGAATAATTACGCACACACCACTTTGCAGTTATTTATTTGTAAAAAAATTTTGGAATCATGTATGATTTTCATTCCACTTCTCACGTACCCCCTCGGGGGAAGACCTGTACCTCACCACCGTGGGGAAGTCTATTAGGAGGTTCGGGCCATCTCTAATTATTATTATGTTCTTATCGTTAGATTAGTGTTAGTTCTTCCCCAAGGGGGTACGTCACCGCCGTGGGGAAGTCTATTAGGTAATAATTTGTGCACACATTATCACTGAAGCTAACACCCCCCTTTGCCTGTATTGAGTGCTAGTTGTGTGATTTAGTCCAGCTATTGGAGCTCTGCCCATCAATACAGATAAATCATTCAGGTATAAGTTTTGTTTGAAAGCGCTGCCATGTCTCCTGCTGTGCAAATTGAATGTTAGTATACTTGTGGCTAGCTGCATTCACTGCTTCACATCCACTTTCAAAATTTTAGATTAGAATTAGCACATAATTTGCATCTGTTTTGTATTCAAGGCATGTATTTAGTTCCAGAGGGGCTCTGCATTGCCTCTGTAGGCTTACATTTCAGGTGCATCCTTGAGCACTGTCACTTTTTTGTCTGTTTGTTCTATGAAATATGTATACCATTTATTTGATAAGCAGCACGAGGGATATTATGTTTTTATCGTTAGATTAGTGTTAGGTCTTCCCCGAGGGGGTACGTTACCGCCGTGGGGAAGTCTATTAGATAATAATTTGTGCACACATTATCACTGAAGCTAACACCCCCCTTTGCCTGTAGTGAGAGCTAGGTGTGTAATGTAGTCCAGTTATTGGAGCTCTGCACATCAATGCAGATAAATCATTCAGGTATAAGTTTTGTTTGAAAGCGCTGCCATGTCTCCCACTGTGCAAATTAGATGAACGAAGCTGCCCGGAGAGATGGCGAGGGGGGCCCCAGCCAGTGGCGGCTCCAGCTTCAGATTTTTGGGGGGGCTCAAGAGGGGCACAATGGCTGGCAGGCGGGGCTCATGGGGGGAATTTGCGGCGCGCGAAGCGCGCCGCGGCGACCATGTGGGCGTGGTCATGACATCATGTGGGAGGGGCTAACTAATGTATTTGTACCAGCTAATGTAGTTGCATAAAAAAAATATAAAGTAAATGCACATAATGACAGACAGCGTTTCCCCAGCAAATGCACGTAATGACAGACAGGGTTTTTCCAGTAAATGCATGTAATAAGAGACAGCGTTTCACCAGTAAATGCACGTAATGACAGACAGCCTTTCACCAGTAAATGCATGTAAGGAGGGACAGCGTTTCCCCAGACAGCATTTCACCAGTAAATGCACGTAATGAGCGTATTGTGAGCTGGGGAGATCCCAAGCACATGACACCCATGTCCCCTCCAGCACAAAACCCCTGTACTCCCAGAAAATCACACCCCTGTCCTCTCCAGAACATGCCAATACTGTCCCTCTCAGCACATCACACCCCAGTCCCCTCCAGCACATCACACCCCAGTCCCCTCCAGCACATCACACCCCAGTCCCCTCCAGCACCTCACTTCACTGTCCCCTCCAGCACATCACACACCTGTCCCCTCCAGTACATCACACATCTGTCCCCTCCAGTACATCACACATCTGTCCCCTCCAGTACATCACACACCTGTCCCTCTGTAACCCCAGCAGCACATCTCATTCCTCCCTCTAGCACTGACCCCATCCTTCAGCCCAGGACCCCAGAGCAGCTGGTACTTGAGTGGCAGCAAGAGAAGTATGTGGCTCCCATGGTCCTGGGTCCGTCTGGGGGGTGTGGAGGAGGAAGAAGCCATCTACTGCTGTTGCATTTCTGCTTAAATATACCCCCCACCCTCATTCTCCCCTGTGGTGGTGCTGCTGCTGACGCTAACACACCTCAGATTGGCGGCGAGCAGGATATAAGAGTCAGCCAGAACAGCGCATTGCAGCCACGCGGTGAAATCAAATGCAGGAAGTGATATCATCGGTCACGTCCAGCATTTAAAGTCCACCGTGCGGCTGCTATGCGCTGGTCTGGCTGATTCCTATCTACTGCTCGCCGCCGATCTGAGGTGTGTTAGCGTCAGCAGCAGCACCACCACAGGGGAGAATAAGGGGCAGGTGCGTTGCCAGCATCCCAAAAGATTCGGGGCACTTCTGGGCACCAATAAAAAGAAACCGTGTGACATGCTGTGGTGTTTGTGGGCATGGCAATGACAGGTTATATGTCACCATAATAAAAAAGAATAAGGCTAGAAGTCTCAGAGCTAGTCTACTTTAGGAGACCCAGCAGGAAACCTCATAGGGAACAACTCTCCAATCACAGCACCCTTTACCCCACAGAGCATTGTGATTGGCTGAACAACGTGGACGTAGTTTATTACAACCTATCTGAAACCTACAAGTTCAAGAGCATGCCATCCACCCAATCACGTTAGCTAGATTTCCTGCTGGGTCCCCTAAAGTAGATTAGCTCCGAAGTCTCCTATAGAATCTTCCCACATAACAGCCAAAATATCTCACACATAGCAATTTTTAGGCAGCAAATCCCCCATTTAGCAGCTAGGCACTACATCTACCACATAGTAATACAGCTGCATATGTCCCACATAGTACAGTAATTAGGCATCCATCACATAGCAATAGGACTGCATGTATCCCCCATTTATACCCCTGCATGGCAGTTAGGCAGCATAACCCTCTGCACAGTAGTAAGGTAGCAGATGGATAGTAGGAAGTAGGATAGTAGGAAGTAGAAAGGTAGCAGATGGATAGTAGGAAGTAGTAAGGTAGCAGAGCACACAGCAATTAGTGACACATACCACTTAATAGGTAGACGTTTCCCATATAGCAATTAGGCACCCTGATTTTGCACCATATCATTCATATAATAGGCAACAGGTTAGCTATTAAGCAGTCAGGTAAAGTGCATTATTTTCAGTGTATGGTGAAGATGTGTGACTCCCTTCCCTGCACAGCAGAGTAACATGCTAAGAGACATTTACTTGGTGATCTGTTATCCTAATGTATGCCCAGAATCCCTGCTTGCTTTCACAGTATCTATCCTGCTGCTGCTTTCCCCTAGACGTCATAGACTCACACTAGTCACTAGTAATCCCTCCATGTCTGCTTCTCTCCCTGGTGTCAGCTATCAGACATCCATGATCTGCCCTTTAGTCCACTGGTGGTGTGAGTGAAGTCGTGGGGGAGAAACACTCACAGACACCGCTGATTTCTGACTACTGCAGCATCAGACATTCCTCCAGCCTCCTGCTTCTCCTCCTCTCTTCTTCAATTCTTCTTAGCTTTTCAAACACCCGCACTCCCTGTCAGTTGAAACTGTATCCTTCCGCCCTGCAGCTGCAAAATCCTGTATCCTTACGCCTTTGAGTCAGCTAGTGTAAATATGCAGCGATCGGGACTATTTTGTACAGTGGAAATGCCCGTTCGGGGCACAGTCGGGCTGATACCGGCACGTGCTACAAATAAATTGAGCTTAACAACGACACTGATGAGGGCAGAACATTTAAGCAGCAGCAGCATGAGGGAAAGATTTTTTTTTAAAGTACACTCAGCTCTGGGGGGGGCTTTGGGGGAGGCTTACAGTTTGTCAGCTGGGGCTTCAGCCCCGGCAAGCCCCAGTGTAGCGCCGCCCTGGCCCCAGCTGTAGGGGGCATGAAGAGGCTCCAGGTAGGTATAAATGTTTTTCATTCATTTGTCTCAGGTACACTTTAAGTGATGTTACAAAATGGAGAGCTTATTCTTGATTTGTAGTGTCCTGTTTTATACATCCTTGCAATGTGGGCGGTAATCAGGGTTTGTCCCTGTGCTAGAAGCTGGGCGTCCCCTGCTTTTTGGAGGGAAAACGTTGGTCTTGAATGTATTACTTGTCCATATTTTGGGCATCATTCATATACAATAATGGCATATTCATGATCCATATAAAATCTGCAGATATTTAAAAAGTGTACCTGAGATGAGGAAGAAAAAAATGTATACATACCTTCCCCCAGTCCCCTTCAGGCCAATCGCTCCCTCGTGTCCTTCTGTGCAGGTTCCGGTCATGGGAGCATGGCTTCTAAGTGCAACCACTGAAATATACCGGGCCGTCTAGCGGGGGATTGGAGCAGCCAGGGAGACGGCGAGGGAATAATCGACCTGACGGGGGCTGGAGGAAGCCCCAGGTATGTATACATTTTTTTTGTCCCTATCTCTGTTTCCCTTTAAGGGTATTCCCTTCCCTTACAGAGACATTAAATCCCGGGGTTTCTGCTTATATCCTGTCACAACACAATACAATCTCAGATTGGATGATAATTGACAATTCCGATTGCGCTTCTCATTGTTCTGTTGTGAGAGCGTCCATCAATTGGACTGTTTGTTTCCAACATATCTCTCAGACGGTCTATTATCCTGCTGAAAAGGACCTGTGTCAATAGGCATTGCCCTTGCTATAAAGGGGTACTTATAACCTGCAACAATATTTCTGTGAGTGGTATGTGTTGAAGAGGTTGATTCACTAAAAAGTGGTAAATTTGGAGTTCGCAGACAGCAATTTTACTGATACCTATGCCAGTAGATTAGCATGTGTGAAGTGTTGTGCGATTTGTGCAAATGGCATTATTAGGGTGACACGTGTTGCTACGGTAACACACGTTATGTAAATTGTGTAATGCGTGTTGCCATAGTAAAGTGAGCCTCACCTTGATAATGCCAGTTGCACTAATTATGCAACGTGCACTACTTTACTGTTGGGAGTACTGGTAACATTACCATGTGCCCATTGTAGGCGGCCTTCACAAATGCTCACTCTCTACAAGTTGCAGCCACTCAGCACTGTCACCTGATGAAGGGGGTGTAACCCACAAAACGCATTGTATTTGTGCCCACTACATATCTCTTACCACTAATTGGTTGTCCTGTTTTAGGAGGTATAAGGAATTACTGTAATTACTCACCATTTTAGATTGCAATTGTTATTTTGCTGAATGCCTCCATAGGTATATTTGCATACTTAATAAATCCAGGCTAGATTTAAGGAATCACCTATGTTTTCCAGTAGTCTGTATACTTGGGAGAACCTTAGTTAAAAACATTTTTGCAGTCTGTTTTTGTGCATCTTAGATTTTTGTCTTTCATTGCAGGGGATTGCTGTAACCACCACGGGGCAGATATGGTCCAGCCTCTGACACCAGCTGGGGAACACCTGTACGATTATATAGGAAATGAGATGTTCAGAGTGGATACCGACACAAGAACGATAGTGTGGACACTGCCTGGCCTGGGGACTTTCCGACCCTTTGATTTTTGGATAGATGTGGACAATATCTTGATGCCAAAGCACAGTTTAGATGTTGTAATGAGACATACAAACTACACTCCAGCAATCAGCGGTAAGAGGGGATTTGGTAGTTTAAAGGTCCACTATCATGAAAAATTTCACTTATGAAAATACATTTAAACACATACTTAGGAAAAGTGCATTTATCTCAGATTAAAATGAGCTATAAATTACTTTTCTCTTATGCTGCTGTCACTTGCAGTAGGTAGTAAATACCTGACTGATCTGGCAGGTTTTGGAATAGTCACATCTCTTCACAGGGATTCAGAATTTTCTTTATTCTTTTCAAAACCCTCCCTGTAAAGGATCTATACAAAGATACCTGCAAGTATCCCTATTCCCTACTTGATCACACACTATTTTGGAAGTTGGTCTGAGAAACTGCCATTCAGTAAGTGCTTAAAGGACTTACGAGGCCAAGATTTGAGAAAAAAAAAAAAAAGTTAGCTACCTGCGTCAGCTTGTAAAGCACGGAGGACGCCGACTCAGTGCCGTTCCGCCGGGTTCCCGCCGCTCAATAGCCCCCCGAACGGTCCCCGACCGCGCGGCCCGGGTCGGGCTCTCCAGCCTGTACAAAGATGGCGGCCGGAGCGGCTGTGCAGCTCTAAGGCCCCGTTCACACTTGCGGTTTTGCAAAAACCGCACCGGATGTCCGGACCGCACCGGAGCCGGATCGGACCTGAACCGTACGGTTCCTGTCCGGATCCGGTCCGGATCCGGTCCGGTTGCATACGGTTTCCGTGCGGTATGAACACGGTTGCGGTCCGGATCCGGATTCTTAAAGAGATAACAACCTGTATAAATACCTGGGGTTCTGGGAGGTCAGCAGAAGCTCTGGGGTCATTGTTGGAGACAGCTGGACGTGTGGAGACCATCCTTGGATACAGAGACAGCAGTTGGGACCATGGATCCAGTCATTTTTTACGCTTATTACCTGGGAATTCTCTCCTTCCTGTTGTTTACCTACTACTATGTGGGGAGAAGGCGTGCTCCTCGCAGGAGATGGTGGGTGCACCCTCTACTAGCCAGGAGGCAGAGGAAGGGAGAGTTCCAGGCCCTCTACCGGGACCTCAGACGACACCCACAGAAGTTCTACAGCTACACTCGGATGTCTATTCCCCTGTAAGTATATAGGCCTAAATACACCAACCCCCACCATTCCTAAACACCCCACCCTCACCCCCACAACACCTCATCCCTGTATACCTAGCTAAACACACCACCCTGACCCCCACACCCCTGTATACCTAGCTATACACTACACCCCCACCCTCCACAACACTCCCAAACCTCTGTAAACACACCTCCCCCATCCTCCACCCAACACCTTGTCCCACAACATACTTTACAGCTTCTTCCTTTCCATCTCCTGACAGGTTTGATACCCTTTTGGAGATGGTGAAGGATGACCTTAGGAAGAAGGATACCACGTTCAGGAGAGCAGTCACACCACAAGAACAACTACTCATCACACTGAGGTATGTAAAAACAAATTTTTTTATTGCAAAAACAACCACTTTCCAACATGGAAACATTCTTCCAACATGGAAGACAAAAAAATAACATATCTATGGTATAGCCCGGTCAGTTTTAAGGAACACCAACCACCAACTTTGTGCTGGAAGAGTTGCCCAAGTGTCTTTCGGGGACACCAGTCCCTAATATTAAAGTGCTTCAAAAACCTAACCACTGGCACATGACCCTCTGAGCCATGGATGAAGGACACAGGTCAGTGAAAAGGCTAGGCCTCTCACCGACCAGTCAAGGTGTCCTTCATCCATGGCTCCAAGGGTCTTGTGCAAGTGGTTAGGAACAAGAACAAAGTGAGGAGCAAGAGGAACCGAAGGCAGAGGTGCAGGACTACAGGTAGTGTCTTTAGGGGACACCAGGCCCTACATTAGTGCTTCCAAAACCTAACCACTGGCACAGGACCCTCTGAGCCATGGATCAAGGACACAGGTCAGTGAAAAGGCAAGGCCTCTCACCGACCAGTCAAGGTGTCCTTCATCCATGGCTCCAAGGGTCTTGTGCAAGTGGTTAGGAACAAGAACAAAGTGAGGAGCAAGAGGAACCGATGGCAGAGGTGCAGGACTACAGGTAGTGTCTTTCGGGGACACCAGGCCCTAAATTAGTGCTTCTAAAACCTAACCACTGGCACAGGACCCTCTGAGCCATGGATGAAGGACACAGGTCAGTGAAAAGGCTAGCCCTCTCACCGACCAGTCAAGGTGTCCTTCATCCATTGTTCCAAGGGTCTTGTGCAAGTGGTTAGGAACAAGAACAAAGTGAGGAGCAAGAGGAACCGATGGCAGAGGTGCAGGACTACAGGTAGTGTCTTTCGGGGACACCAGGCCCTAAATTAGTGCTTCTAAAACCTAACCACTGGCACAGGACCCTCTGAGCCATGGATGAAGGACACAGGTCAGTGAAAAGGCTAGCCCTCTCACCGACCAGTCAAGGTGTCCTTCATCCATTGTTCCAAGGGTCTTGTGCAAGTGGTTAGGAACAAGAACAAAGTGAGGAGCAAGAGGAACCGATGGCAGAGGTGCAGGACTACAGGTAGTGTCTTTCGGGGACACCAGGCCCTAAATTAGTGCTTCTAAAACCTAACCACTGGCACAGGACCCTCTGAGCCATGGATGAAGGACACAGGTCAGTGAAAAGGCTAGCCCTCTCACCGACCAGTCAAGGTGTCCTTCATCCATTGTTCCAAGGGTCTTGTGCAAGTGGTTAGGAACAAGAACAAAGTGAGGAGCAAGAGGAACCGATGGCAGAGGTGCATGACTACAGGTGCAGTGCAACAGGCACAAGGTTGTGACCCAGGTAGTGTCTTTCGGGGACACCAGGCCCTAATAAATTGAAGTGCTTTAAAAACCTAACCACTGGCACATGACCCTCTGAGCCATGGGTGAAGGACACAGGTCAGTGAAAAGGCTAGGCCTCTCACCGACCAGTCAAGGTGTCCTTCATCCATGGCTCCAAGGGTCTTGTGCAAGTGGTTAGGAACAAGAACAAAGTGAGGAGCAAGAGGAACCGATGGCAGAGGTGCAGGACTACAGGTGCAGTGCAACAGGCACAAGGTTGTGACCCAGGTAGTGTCTTTCGGGGACACCAGGCCCTAATAAATTGAAGTGCTTTAAAAACCTAACCACTGGCACATGACCCTCTGAGCCATGGGTGAAGGACACAGGTCAGTGAAAAGGCTAGGCCTCTCACCGACCAGTCAAGGTGTCCTTCATCCATGGCTCCAAGGGTCTTGTGCAAGTGGTTAGGAACAAGAACAAAGTGAGGAGCAAGAGGAACCGATGGCAGAGGTGCAGGACTACAGGTGCAGTGCAACAGGCACAAGGTTGTGACCCAGGTAGTGTCTTTCGGGGACACCAGGCCCTAATAAATTGAAGTGCTTTAAAAACCTAACCACTGGCACATGACCCTCTGAGCCATGGGTGAAGGACACAGGTCAGTGAAAAGGCTAGGCCTCTCACCGACCAGTCAAGGTGTCCTTCATCCATGGCTCCAAGGGTCTTGTGCAAGTGGTTAGGAACAAGAACAAAGTGAGGAGCAAGAGGAACCGATGGCAGAGGTGCATGACTACAGGTGCAGTGCAACAGGCACAAGGTTGTGACCCAGGTAGTGTCTTTCGGGGACACCAGGCCCTAATAAATTGAAGTGCTTTAAAAACCTAACCACTGGCACATGACCCTCTGAGCCATGGGTGAAGGACACAGGTCAGTGAAAAGGCTAGGCCTCTCACCGACCAGTCAAGGCGTCCTTCATCCATGGTTCAAAGGGTCTTGTGCAAGTGATTAGGATCAACAAAGTAAGGAACAAGAGGAATCAAAGGCACAGGTGCAGGACTACAGGTGCAGTGCAACAGGCACAAGGTTGTGACCCAGGTAGTGTCTTTCGGGGACACCAGGCCCTAAAGTTCAAGTCCAGCAAAACCAAAAGTTAAAAAGCCCTGTGATGGTATCCTTCCTCCGCGGATCGGAGGTATTCAGAGGAGCATGTCCAGGAACAATTTGACTTTTTTTTTCAAATTGTATCGGCACCACTACTCGAAAAGGTGGGAGTTGCTGCCTGGAAATCTGGACTCTCTTGGGTGCTGGTCGTGGATGAGCTGGACCCTGACAGCGGTGGCCCATATTGACTGCCTCTGTAGCCGGTGTACATCTGTGATGATTGCCAGGTGGGCACCGCTGTTGGTTGTGGGGGTCTAAAAATTGGTGGTTGCAATAATGGCGTGTCCATGTGCTGTTTAATCACCTCCAGCAAATTGGAATGGCACGCCATCAGGTTTTGGGAAGGCACCTTTTCCAGATATGGTATTAGAGACATCACAGTGTGAAAACACGGGTGTGCCTGCAATTTCAGTAGTTCCTTGCTTTGTTGATGCATTTGCTGCATCATGTTCTGCAGCTGGCCCACCGACTGATGATGCTGCGCACGCATTTGGTCGATTTCTCCTCTGTGCATCTCATGCATCATTTTAAGCTCGTCCCTGTAGTGCCCATGTACAGCGTCGAGCTCACATTGCAGTGAAGTGATGTGGGACTTGTACTGCTCCATGATGTGGCCCCTGTCCTCATCTTGCAACTGCCGGGTTATGAGAGTTTGGTGGCTCTGAAGAATCCCGAGAAGTCCGGAGACAGCCCCGGACATCTCGGACTCTGTCTCTCTCCTTGTTGGGGGGAGGGTACCTCGACGCCTCACTGGTGTGGTGGTTCTCACTGGTGGTGTGGCAGCATCTTCCCGTCCTCTGGCCTGTGTCGGGGTTGCCCTGCGCGCTGGCTGTGCTGCAGTCTCTCGGTGCTCCTCACTTTGTTCTTGTTCCCCCGGAGCTTCCATAGCGGTCGATTGTGGAGGTTCAGCTTCTTCCACACTCGGTCCTGCAACCTCAACATCCAAGCTCTCTTCTGCCAAGTCATCATCAAAGGAGAGAGTTGGGATTAAGGACTCCCTCCTCCTACGCCTCTCCTCGGGGCAATAGGTTACATCGGCGACGTCATCATCCACCAAGCTCTCCTCACTGCTGAACCGTGCCTCCTGGGTCGGTTCCTCTTGCTCCAAATTGTCTTCAGTCCTGTAGATAAAAACAATATTTATTGGTGTGCCAAACAGCATGTGGCGTCAATTCACAGAGCTAGCAAACACTAGCAATCACTTTATCAACCGTTTCTACCCAACATTTGATAAAGCTTGTGAGAAAAGTTCGCTAGCCATGGGAATTGAGGCCATAGCAATACATGGCCGAAGTCATGGTATGAGCTCTCAGTTCCTGCCCACAGTAGTGGTACTTACAGTCTAGGTTCCAGGCTTGCATTGATGAAAGACAATTGCTTGGCAAATTGGTAGTCTTTTTGTCGCCTTCCCCCGCCACTGCCACTTCGTTCAGCAAGTTTTTTCTTCCGTAGCCATTTCACGTATGCATCCCGTATATTGCGCCACCTTGTCTTGAACCTTTCTCCTGTAACGACATGAAAAATTGATTTCGATTATTTCTCTTGTAGGTACATCGCAACTGGACAAACATATACATCGCTACATGTCACATTTCGTATTGGGAAGAGCACGGTGGCAGGCATCGTCGTGAGGACTTCGAGGATCCTTTGGACGCGACTGAGGGCCAGATACATGCCTGTGCCGGACACCACGAAATGGGAGGAGATCGCCCAGGGCTTCTGGACCGAGTGCAAGTTTCCTAATTGTGTTGGCGCACTGGATGGGAAACACATCCGGATTCAGAAACCCGTGGGGAGTGGCAGCCATTATTTCAACTATAAAAAATACTTCAGCATTGTTCTAATGGCAGTGGCAGATGCGGACTACAAGTTTGTGTACGTGGATGTGGGGTCGTACGGTAGTTCCAATGACTCTGGAATTTTCCAGCGTACGACCCTTTGCCGGCTGATGGAGGAAGGCAGACTGCGTCTCCCCCGTGACAGACCCTGGCCTGGGACAAGGGCACCGGCCTACCCCTATGTGTTTGTGGGGGACGAGGCCTTCGCCCTGTCCGACCATGTAATGCGTCCGTACCCAGACAGGGGACTTGATGCCAGCCAACTAAACTTCAATGCTCGGTTGAGCCGTGCAAGGAGAATGGTGGAGTGCACATTTGGGATCCTGGTGTCAAAGTGGAGGGTGTTCCACACGCCCATGCTGCTAAAACCGGGCAACGCAGTTGTCGTGGTGAAGGCAGCATGCATCCTCCACAACTTTGTGCGGCAGGAGGAAAGAGAGACTCCGGAACCCCCGAATGTGCTTCCACTAATGCCCCTGCGGAGGTATGCAACCAGGCCAAGGGTAGTGTCACTGCGGAACAGGGACCAACTGAGACTTTATTTTACCACACCACCAGGACGAGGGTGAATGTTTGGTTTTTAATATGTTTTGTTGAAATGTGTTTATTTTGGAGTTTCAAGTTTTTGAGTGATTTTAAATGTATTAATTTTTTACAATAAATTGATGTATAATAATTGGTCATTGTGTATGTTTTATGTGCACAGGTGGGGTACATCGCAGGTGGGTGGGATACATCACAGGTGGGTGGGATACATCACAGGTGGGGTACAGGTGGGTGGGATACATCACAGGTGGGGTACATCACAGGTGGGGTACATCACAGGTGGGTGGGATACAGCACAGGTGGGGTACAGGTGGGTGGGATACATCACAGGTGGGATACATCACAGGTGGGGTAGAGGTGGGTGGGATACATCACAGGTGGGGTAGAGGTGGGTGGGATACATCACAGGTGGGGTAGAGGTGGGTGGGATATATCACAGGTGGGGTAGAGGTGGGTGGGATACATCACAGGTGGGGTACAGGTGGGTGGGATACATCACAGGTGGGGTACAGGTGGGTGGGATACATCACAGGTGGGGTACAGGTGGGTGGGATACATCACAGGTGGGGTACAGGTGGGTGGGATACATCACAGGTGGGGTACAGGTGGGTGGGATACAGCACAGGTGGGGTACATCACAGGTGGGTGGGATACAGCACAGGTGGGATACATCACAGGTGGGGTACAGGTGGGTGGGATACATCACAGGTGGGGTACATCACAGGTGGGTGGGATACAGCACAGGTGGGGTAGAGGTGGGTGGGATACATCACAGGTGGGGTACAGGTGGGTGGGATACAGCACAGGTGGGGTAGAGGTGGGTGGGATACATCACAGGTGGGGTACAGGTGGGTGGGATACATCACAGGTGGGGTACAGGTGGGTGGGATACATCACAGGTGGGGTAGAGGTGGGTGGGATACATCACAGGTGGGGTACAGGTGGGTGGGATACAGCACAGGTGGGGTAGAGGTGGGTGGGATACATCACAGGTGGGGTACAGGTGGGTGGGATACATCACAGGTGGGGTACAGGTGGGTGGGATACATCACAGGTGGGGTACAGGTGGGTGGGATACATCACAGGTGGGGTACAGGTGGGTGGGATACATCACAGGTGGGGTACATCACAGGTGGGTGGGATACAGCACAGGTGGGGTACATCACAGGTGGGTGGGATACAGCACAGGTGGGGTACATCACAGGTGGGTGGGATACAGCACAGGTGGGGTACATCACAGGTGGGTGGGATACAGCACAGGTGGGATACATCACAGGTGGGGTACAGGTGGGTGGGGAACAGGTGGGTGGGCAACACGTGGGTGACACAAATCCATAGCAAAAGTGGAATACATCACAAGCTTAAACCACAAGCCCCCCCAAAAAACTTCTAGTCAACATACCCTCTGTGCCTTGCTGTCTCTTGCTCAAGTTCTCAAAGTCCTCCACATACAGCTTGGCAATTTTTTTCCACAGGCCTCTGCATTTTTTGATGTTGCTGTGGTCCGCATCCCCCTTGTCCCACAGGGCTGGTACCTGCTGCACCTGTAGGATGAGGTCTTCTGATGTGTAGGGCCTCACCCCCTCGCTATCAGACAGATCCTGCTCCATATTGCTGCCAAAGAGCTCCAGCATGAAGTCAGTGCTGCTCCACTCTGTGAACGCTGGTGCCATGTGGTCCCCATCCAAAATGGCCACCATACCATAGAGTCAGCATAGGAAGTGTGGTACAACATCCGGTTTTTATAGCCAGTGTGTTGTGCGCTCTCCGGTTCTCATTGGTTTCCATTGGCCGGATGCAACATTCCGGCTCCGGTCCGGATACGTCAGCCGGACCAGCCGGACCAAAAAATAGCGCATGTTGGAACGGACGCCGGAGTCCGGATCCGGTCCGGCTCCGGTCCGGACGAAACGGACGCATGTGAACGGTCGCATAGACTTTCATTGCTATGCCGTGCGTCCGTTTCATCCGGTCCGCATGCGGTCCGGCTCCGGCACGGCTCCGGCACGGCGATTCCGGATAGCAACCGCAAGTGTGAACCGGGCCTAAGGCCAACTCCCCGATCCACGTAACAGGCTGTTTCCCTGGTGTTTTCCATGGCAGCATACTAATGGGTAAAGTCCCGCCCCCTTTACCCCATGCAGGACGTCCCAAGATGTTAAAAGCCCTCCCCTTTGCCTCCTACCCCATTCTAAAATTTTTCCTCGCCTCAAGCAGATGTCCTGAGATGTCTTACCTCCGCATCAGCGGTATCCAGTAGGTTCACACTCTCCTACTGAAGTCTGTGTCTTAGGCTGATAAATTCTCCAATAAGGCACAGAACCCCTCTGGCTTCTCTCCGGGTAAAAAAAAAAAAAAAAAAGACCCCTTAGTCGGGGTGGTCCTGTGTGCCACACTACATACATTGATATGGTGGCCCCCTGAGCAGCTCAGCTGACATTATGTTTGGATTCAACCATACAGTTTATAGTTAGGTATAGCCTTTCTGTCTCTTACCTGAGTTTTTTTTTGGTATGCAAGCGATGATCTGCGTCGAATTATATGATTAAATTTTGTATTCTTTTCCGCAGTTATTACGGAGTTGTTTGGAGAAGTTGTTCGGCTCCATTTCCGGGTTGAGAGCCGCTGGCGTCACTGTACGCGTGCGCAGTGGAGGCGCTTCGCTAGGGAGTGGGGCGGAAGTATAATAGCGTCCATTTTTTGTCAGGGAATGGACAGGATGTGACGTCACAAGGTTGACAAGTTTAAATTCCGGCTGCCTCTCCGCTCACATGCTTTCAGGGATTCCGGCGCGCGGGGAGGCAGCTGGTCAGGAGGACAGATCGTCTTTTTTGTCTATTGGCATTCTATAGCGGTAAGCCTCAGCAGTTGTTATCATTCTCTAGGCACATTGAGGATTAGACAGTATCCTTTTGTTTTTCGCTGGTATTATTATACTACTATATTGTTATTTCAGCTGCAGCTATGGGGAAGAAGAGAGAGCATTCACAAGAAAAATCAAAATCAAAAACAAAATCAAATAGGTAAGACAGGGTGAGTATTGTTTTTAGAAAAGAGTGGAAGAGGAGAGTGACTTAAAAGGATACTCCTTCTTCACAGGTCTGGCAAAGAAGGGGAAGATAAACAAGCAAGAGAATCATCCATTAAGAAGCCTGTTCCACCTAGTAAAGAGGATCACTCTAAGCCAGAGAAACAAGCGGAAAGGTCTCGTTCCAGATCCAAATCCAAAGACAGACAACGATTAAAATCTTGTTCGCCAGGTCCAAGCAATCGTGCGGATAAGGAACTAAACGCTAGAATGTCCTCTTCCAGTGAACAGTCAAGTTTCTCTGCTCAGGGAGTACGACCTAAGGAGATAATTAAAGATTGTTGGATATGCGGAAGAACACCCCTTCCTAACAAGAAAGTATGCGAATTATGCCACCTGGACATAGCAAGAGAGGATAGAGAAGTTTCCTCCCTTATAAAGCAAGTTGTAAAGGATACAGTCTCAGAGTTATCTCTAAGAAGACGTTCACCAGGTCCCAGTACATCCACACCTGCATCGCCAGAATCAATAGACTCATTCTCGGATACGGAAGGGTCAGAGGATGAATCTGAGGGTTTTGATTTCAAACTCATTCCATCATTTATTACACAGGTAAAGGAAGCGATTGAATGGGAGGAGGAACAATCCTCAAACGAGAAAAGAAGACGATACTATAAGCATCTAAACAAGAAAACAGTAGCTTTTCCACTAATGGAAGAAATAAGGGAGCTTACCTTACAAGAGTGGGAGAAAACCGTAAAGAAGCCGTCCTTCAAAAACCGTTTCCAAAAACTGTATCCGATGGAGGAAGAGGAGTTGTATTTATTCCAAAATAATCCAGAAGTAGACGCCTCCTTAATGAGAGTAGTCAGAAACGTAACTCTTCCAATGGAAAATGCGGCCGTATTCAAAGATGTTATGGACAGACAAATCGATACAGATTTAAGAAGATCTTATCCATCAGCAGGTGAAGCTTCCAGGGCAGGAGTAACATTAACATCAGTAGCAAAAGCAATGAGAGTTTGGGTCTCGGATATTCAGAGAGCAGCTCGCAATGGGCGTAGTAGAGAGTCTATTATTTCTATGTTGGAAGACCTGAAGATCACGTCAGATTTCGTGGGTACAGCTAGTGTAGATGAGGTCAGATCAGCCAGTAGGTCCATGCTTTATTCGATCATGTCGAAAAGGTCCTTATGGCTAAAACCCTGGGCAGCAGACCCCAACTCCAAGCAAAATTGGTCGAGAATTCCATACGACGGTAAGAGACTGTTCGGGGAGAAAATGGAAAATGCGATAGCCAGGGTGACCGGTGGCAAGTCCGGTTTTCTACCGCAAGACCGGCGCTATAGAAGACAAGGGTTCATTCCTTTTAGAAAACAGACCCAGTCTAGATTTAGCGAAGCCAAATCTTACAGGCCAGGAAGAGAGTATAAAAGGTCTTGGAAGAGTAACCAATCCTCTTTTGGGAAAATGAATAGAAACAGAGCTACTACTAATCTGTCAGATAAGACGAAGTCTTTTTGAAACGTGGCCCGTCCAGACATTGCCAGTAGGAGCAAGGTTGGCCCACTTCACAGAAATCTGGGCGGGACTGATCGCAAACAAATGGATTACTTCAACAATTTCAATCGGCCATCAGTGGTTGTTCAAAGATACGCCACCTCAAAACAAATTTGTGAGAACTACAATTCCGAAAGACAAGACAAAATTATTAACCATGATAGACTATGTCTCAAAACTACTAAAACAGGGAGCAGTAATTCAAGTTCCCCAAACAGATATAGGAAGAGGATTCTACTCTCCCATGTTTTTGATAAAGAAAAAGACGGGGGACCTCAGACCGGTTTTAGACTTAAAAAGTTTAAACAAGTTCATCTTCCTGCCAAAATTCAAGATGGAAAGTCTTCACTCCATCACATTAGCAGTTCAACCAGGAGACTGGATGTGCTCAGTGGACCTAAGGGACGCTTACTTCCATATTCCCATCCACCCACAATTTCAAAAATGTCTACGCTTCGCTATAGGAAATTTGCACTTACAGTTCGTCTATTTACCTTTTGGTCTATCTACCTCTCCAAGGACCTTCGCAAAGGTGTTACTTGCTGTCATCGCCTACATTCGAGTTCAAGGAGTACGAATAATGCATTATCTAGACGACATACTGATTTTGGCGTCTTCAGCAAAAACTCTATTACAGCATCAGAAAAAGGTAATAGACACACTGGAGGCTTTCGGGTGGATAGTAAACTATACAAAAAGTCAGCTGATTCCTACTCAGATGATGATATTTCTCGGAGCTCTGTTCGATACTCGGGAAAGCACGATATCCCTTCCTCAAGAGAAGTTACAAAAGATACAAAGCAGCATAAAGACAATAGTCCGGAAAAGGTGCATGACAGCAAAGTTATGTATGCAGATTCTGGGCCTGATGTCTTCGACGATTCCCATGGTGAAATGGGCCCACTGGCATCTACGCCCTTTTCAGCAGAATTTTTTGCTCAGTTTGACGGAAAAATCTTTCCTACAGAAGATATATATTCCAGCAGAAGTAAGTCATTCCCTTCGGTGGTGGATGGAGAGGAAGAATCTGCTCAATTGTCACTCTCTAATTCTCCCTACTTGGGAGATGATAACTACAGATGCCAGTCAATCCGGTTGGGGAGCAGTATACAACACAAGAATTGCCCAGGGCGCGTGGGAAACTACAGCGGAAAATATAGTTTCAAACGTCCTAGAGCTCAGAGCTGCCCACCAGGCTTTATTGCATTTTCTCCCCTGGTTAAAAGGAAAATCGGTGTTGTTCAGGATGGACAATATCTCAGCGGTGGCTTACATAAAGAAGCAAGGGGGGACGCACAGTATAACCCTTTTACGGGAAGTGACCCCGATCATGGAACTGGCGGAATAATTTCTGATGAATGTATCAGCCTTATATCTTCCAGGGAGTCAGAACCATCAGGCAGATTTTCTGTCGAGGAACCACTTCAGCAATACAGAATGGTCTCTCCACCAATCAGCATTCAATCTCCTAGTAGAGAGATGGGGTTATCCAGAGGTGGATCTGTTTGCTTCCAGCAAGAACCACAAACTTCAGAATTACTTCTCCAGATATCCGGACCCGAAGTCGATGGCAGTGGATGCTCTGGTCCAATTGTGGGATTTCAACATGATGTATGCTTTTCCCCCAATTCCCCTAATATACAGATTTCTGATAAAGATGAAGTCAACAAAAGCCACCTGCATTGCAGTTCTGCCTTTCTGGCCCAGGAGACCCTGGTTTCCGCTTCTGCTGCAACTCAGTACTCAACATCCAATTCCACTTCCCCAGCTGTCAGATCTCCTGTGTCAAGGAACAATGATACATCACAATCCCCTTCGTCTGCACTTGATGGGGTGGAATTTGAAAAATGTAGACTAAGATCAGTAGGTTGTTCAGAGGAAGTAGTAGAGACATTAATTTCTTCAAGGAAAGAAAATACAATTAAGTCATACAGTAGAGTCTGGAAGGCCTTTGCAAACTTTGCGAAAGATTCCGGATTCTCCACACACAACTTTACGGTAGCCCAGTTGCTGTCATTCCTTCAAAAAGGGCTTCAGATGGGATTGGCTTATGCTACTCTAAAAAGCCACGTTCCTGCAATCTCATCTTTTTCCGGAGTCCCATGGGCCTCCAATCCTTTAATAATTCAGTTCTTCAAAGCAACAATTAAATTAAGACCACCGATAAGGACACATTTTCCAAAATGGGATCTACCCATGGTCTTGGATTTCTTATCATCCCATCAGTCTATGTGTCCTGAAACTATTTCAATACAAAATTTGTCTAAAAAAGCAGTTTTCCTTATAGCGATAACATCTGGGAGAATAATCTCGGAGATTCAAGCCCTAGGTTGCAAGGAGCCATACTTAACTTTCTACAATGATAGATTGGTGCTTTACCCAATTCAAAGGTTTCTGCCAAAGGTCACCTCGATACTTCATCTGAACCAAGAGTGGGTCCTACCAAGTTTCAGGATTCAGGAGGATAATACAAGATTACACCCTCTGGATCTTCCTTCTACAGTAAAGTCATACCTGCAAGTAACAGAATCATTTAGAAACTCAGAATGCTTATTTGTTATACCTTCCGGTTACAGGAAGGGTAAAACAGCGTCCACCAGAACTTTGGCACGATGGATAGTAGACATAATTCAAATGGCTTATAAAGCCAAAGGCTTACAGCCACCACAGGACTTTGGGGCCCATACAACGAGAAGTATTTCTTCTTCCTGGGCCGCTTTAGGGAGAGTTTCCTTACAAAATGTATGTAAAGCAGCAAATTGGGCATCGGGGCATACATTCATAAAGCATTATTGTATAGACCCAGCAACTTAACTCCAGTGGACTTTGTAAAGACTGTAATTTCCTCCACTGTGCCCTCTGCAGTTTGATTTTCATTATATTTGTATGTTACTTTATGATATTATTATTATTAAATTATCAGTGTGCAAAGCAATTTTCGTTTGAACCCACCCTTCTTTTCTTCTAGTTAAGGCCCATTAGTATGCTGCCATGGAAAACACCAGGGAAACAGGAAAATTATAATACTTACTGTAAGGAATTTTATGCATAAGTATATACACTGTCAGCATCCATTTTGTCTTCTCTGCAGCCATCTTAGGATCCATATATATATTGTAGCAAGCTTTTAGTTTAGCCAGATCTTGAAGACTGAACCTGTCATGCTACACTGCATTCTCACTTCCCCAATTTTGTTCTATCTTTGTTCATCTCTTCTACTTACAGGAAACTTCTTATTTGCCACCCTAAAACTGTCACCCAGCACCTGCAGAGAAATGTCATGAGTTTTTGCTGGGAAAATTCTCTCATTTAAATCATGTATTATGTAAATATTGCTGGAATTTCTATGTCTACTGAGTTTGCGCAGGATGTACAAATTACTGTATAAATATAATGATTCAAAGGCAATAATTAATCTGTTTGGCAACCACAACCTGTCTGTGTGTCTCTTATTGTGGCTGACCAGCTGATTCAAAGCCAGTACTGGTATAGAAATCACAGAGTATTATTTCTAGGTTTTCTAGGTCATCACTGAAGGTCCAGTGGGTCTGTAAAGTGACCACTTCCTTTCAGCTGGGGTTCTCGTCCTGGGATTCTTCGAACGCCTCACCTCATGTAAGTACTAATTATGTCTTTATCTTGATTGAAGACTGTTTATTACTTATATGAATTGTTGTGGGTGTCGAAGCAGGCAACTCGGGGGTTTGAATAGTATTCAGACTTGGGGTCTAACATTTTGATAGTATAGTATAATATATAGACCTTAATTTAGGAAAAAAAAAAAAAAAAAAAAAAAAAAAAAAGGGGGAGAGGGATGACAGGTAATAGGAATAGGGAATAGGTTTGACTTTTGGTAAGTCTAAATTTATTGACTTTTGGTAAGTCTAAATTTTAAAATTTTCGGACTTTTTAGGTAAAAGTCTGAATGAATTGGGTGTTAGATTTTTTGGGAAAATCTAATTTGTCTATTTGGGTCTGATCAACTCAGTAGTAATTTCTTCAGGAAAGAAAGAGTTCCTTTTGGTAAGGAATTAGAAATGATTTCTTTTGGTAAGAATAAAGGTTTAGATAGTCGCCACAGTATATTGATTATGTGGGTTCAAATACTTTGTGATTTCTAATATATGTTTGTCTGGTCGTCTGCTTATCTTATCTGTTGCATAGAAGTATAAGATAATTTGTTGGTATTTGTGTGGAACTTCAAGTCCAAATCATTATATAGAGTGATTTGGCTCCACTGTATTGTGTTTGGGTTTAAAGAGAATCCCTAGACTTGAATAAGGATATAAGAATCCCTAGACTTCAATAATATATTTCTCTACTAATACAGTAACCTGAATAAATGGCCAAGAAAGTATAAGATTCTCACTGTATTTCTGAGAGAGGATTAGTAAAATTAATATTAATAACACACATGGGATTCGGATAAGAGCGGTCAGTTACTGAAATCGCCAGTATAAATTCAATGTACGTACAAACTGGTTTCAGACGCCACCTTTGGAAAATGTCTGTTTGTACTGGGTTTTTGTGATGACCGATCATTAAAATTATCTGAACTATCCATGGGTCATGTAAAATAAGCTTTTCTGTAAAAAGAAACATCTCAGAAATATAGTGATGTAATAGTTTCCCGTATGTCCCTATTCCTATAGTTTCCTGTAAATTAGGATCTAATTATGTAATAACATGTATCATAATGTATTCACAACCTGACACATATGTGTGTAAATTGGGAGATTGTATTGAGTGCATGTTTGTGATGTATAATAGAGAGATGAAAACCGCAGGGACGTAGCAATAGGGGGGAGGGGTACAGAAGTACTGACCGTACCCATGCCTTTGGTCCACAAGGGCCCTGAAGGTTCCACCTTCTATCACAGTATTAGCCCTCTATTGGTCCTGAACAATAGTAGTCTTTAACACACTGTTGCCAGTGTGTCCCAATCCCCTCCTTGCACCCCTGACACTCTAAATGTCTTTGGTAAGTTTTGGCACGCTGTATCAATTGCCCTGTATAGAGTTCTTGGGGGGGGCTGATGTAAAATCTACACCAGGGCCCGTAGTTAGAATTCTCCTTTAAGTTTGAAAGGGTTAAAAATTAGCACACGTCATTTTTAAGGGATCTAATCTGCGCCCGCCTACATCTGCGTGGGTTCCTCCTCTGAATCAGTCAGTGACAGCAAAATAAAATGAGGAAGTAAAAAGTAGTGCTTTTTAATCTAATGGGGTCTAACATTAAAACATTAGATTAATTAAGAAACATATGTGTCCGTAGCTATGGAGAAATATCAGGTATTTCTGCATATATACGGATATATTTTTGATAGTGGCAGAGTCTGGAAAAAAAAAGGGTTAAATGTCATTTTTTAAAAGGTGGGGTTTTTTTTTCTCTCTCTCTCTCTGGGGAAACTATGCCACCAGCAGTAAAATGAGGAAGTAACTTAAACGTATTAGTTGTCATTTTTTTTCCTGTTGAAGAAAATGAAAGTGCAGTTGAAAAGCTTTTCTGAATACGTAATGTTTAAGATGTAATTTAATTGTCATATTTATCTAAACAACATCTTAGGTTTCTCTTAGTTAGATGTTAGAGTTTAATAAAGTTTTGTCCCTATCATTCCTTAATATACCTGCTTCTGTGTTCACTACACACGTGGCAGTCTTTAAATAAGTCCAAAAGTCTAGTATAGGAAGTTTTTTGAGAATGATTTTTTTCCTGAAACCTAGTGTCCTTAGATTAATTGATACCAACTGTCACCCAGGTCCATATCTATGTGAATGAAGTTTCCCATATTGCAGAATAGATTTTTGGAGTTTTTATACATGTCCAAAAGGGGTTCTGATATTTTTTCATAGGTAGTATAGTGAAATCATATATCATAGTTTGGGGCCAATTTGGAAGGAAGCCGGTTGATTTGTCTGTGGGTTTTTTTTTTGGTGAGGAAACTGAGTGCATGGGGGAAACCCATGCAGACATGAGGAGGACATGCAGACTCCATGCAGATATTGACCAGTCAGAGATTTGGGTAACATTGCAAGGCGAGAGCACTGGCTTCTACGTCACCGTGTTACCTTAGTTTCATAGTGTAAAGTGAATTGAGTTTTTAGTACAACCCAATTCCCTTAGTCTAAAGTGGATTAATTGAGTAATGGCGTTTGTCACCCAGACTTATACAAGTGAGTAGAGTTAAATCATTTCCCCATGGCATGGTAGTTTGCCATAAGTTTGATAGAATAATGTTCATATTTGGACAGAATTTATATAGCCTGTAACTTTGAAGCATATAGATTCAAATGATTTACTCAAGAGTTCTCCATGAATAAGTTCCTTCTTGAATATTGTATCATAGTTGTTAGGGTGTATGGTGTTTGCAACTCATTGTTGAAGTATTACTTGCTGTTTGCAACTCATTGTTGAAGTATTACTTGCTGTTGTAACTAAACTGTGTCTAATTTAATTCTTCACTGGCCTGGTCACCCAGTTGAACGAATTCTCTCAGCTTGCTCCTCCTCCAAAGCCACTCTGATAAAGCACAGTTATTGTAACTTCAATATTTCTAAATGTCATGCAACTCTTGAAAGATAATGATGCATTGTATACTGTTTGTACTATATTTTAGTGGATATTGTGAAACTGTGAAAGCCATATTCATTTGGGAATATTTATGGAAAACATTGAGGACATATTAAATAGTCAGGACAGGTATATAGTTTTAGGTCAATTAAGATCACGTGTGTAGTTCTGGGTCACACTTGCTGTTTATTTCATGTCACCCTTTAGATTATGGGAATTCTTTTCCAATAGTGGGGTTTTTTGACCTTAATAACCCCTCTTCCTGTTCATAAATCCATCTCCTTTAAATTAATATCTCC
This sequence comes from Hyperolius riggenbachi, assembly GCF_040937935.1. Classification (NCBI taxonomy): domain Eukaryota; kingdom Metazoa; phylum Chordata; class Amphibia; order Anura; family Hyperoliidae; genus Hyperolius; species Hyperolius riggenbachi. The sequence continues at coordinate 34,422,353 of NC_090653.1, read as the reverse complement.
TCTCCGGGTGACACAACATCTTTGTGTGTATGTAATTAATGACAAATATATTAGCGGAGAGCTGTTTAAAGCTCTGACTCTAAAGTCACTCGTGTTTTTAGTAAGAATATATGGGTTTTTGTAAGCCCAAAGTCCTTACACTCAGCATGGGAAAATGAGAACATTTTTCCATCCGTGGGTCTTGTTTCCGTCTGTCCACTTCTGTCCGCCTTTTATCAGCATACCAATGTTCTAGATTGATACATGTTGCTGGGAAGTGGACGGAGGCACATAGATGGAGGCAGGGCCTTGGAAAAAATATTTTAGTTTGCTTGAGTTTTTTTTTACAAACTGCAGAATCATTTGATGTTAATATGACAGTTATTTTATGGGCTTTTCACTGTTCTAAAGACTCTAGGAAAAAAATACACTGTTTTATAGTGTAATGATTAGAAGCTGTACTTTTGACAAGATTTTTAATTTCAGTTCTGCTTGATCTGTAGTTCAGTGTCTGTTTAGTAAGGAGGCCTTAGCCTAGCCTCTGTAGTGCTGTCTTTTGTATATGTACCTATAGAAGTGTGTCTCGGGGACAACCATAGGTATAGTATCTTAAAGCGCACTATGTGGAAAAGGACACTATAAATGTTCTGTGTATGTCTGCAGCTTTAAATCTAAAAGGGGACCCAACCCTACTACAGGGAGACAGTGCTGGCCACTGTTTCACTTTACTGTAACCCTGCCATATAGCCTTTTTGCTAACTCTGACTCTGACCAGACATTAAAATAACTTTAATGTATGGTCAAAGAGGGGAAAAGAGCCCGCCCTGCCCAGGCCTAGTGATCTGTTTCATGCAGTGGTGTAGTAAGAAGGGGTAGTGAGGTAGATATTGCACTAGGGCCACCTAAGCTCTTTAAATACATCGCTATTGTTTGTGGAAGGTATGATGGAATGAGAGTGTGACTGGTAATGGAAAAATGAAAAATGAGAATTCATTATGGTGTAAAAATTCATTGGGAATTTATCCTCTCTGCCATGTATGGAGTCACATACTCGCACGGGTACAGCGACATGACGTCATGCGAACGGGGTATTGCGAGAGATCCGCTAGGGTCATAGAAAGATCCGCTAAGTATGTTTTGAAGTTCATGGTAGAGAGTATGAATCCTATTAGTATTACAACTACTAGGAAAAATAAATGACTTATTGGATTTTTTGGGAAAAACCTGATGCTCGCACATGTCTCTTTATTCTTTCAGAAACAACTTGCCAGACATCTATCCTGAGGAGGATAAGGGTTGACTACCTGACCAGAGCCATCCGGAAGTCATCCATCCAGAGGGAGTCTGAGGCTATCCTGAGTCTATTCTCACAGAAGGATTTTCTATTGGATCCACTGGTTTGGGTGAAAAATTCGACTAAGGCCTGAATCCCAAAAAGAGACTTTTTCATCAGTTTCATAGTTGCGTGTGCCATCGATTGAAGAATGGAACAAGATCTGGATCCCAGACCCAGGAAGACTGTATGGATTGTGGGACATTCTTATGTGTATTGGGCTCGTAGAAAAGCTACTAATAGTGACTATGGGGAAAACCTTGGGTTATCTAGAAATAACTTCATGATCTATTGGTTCAGTATTAGAGGGATGATTTGGAATATGGTTTTTGGTAGGGTTACTTCTTTAATGCGGAAATTTCCTATGCCAGACATTCTTATTTGTCACTTGGGTGGGAACGACGTGGGTAAAGCTAACACTATTGATTTGTTACACCGCATGAAATATGATTTTATGCGCATTCATGAGATCATTCCCCAATGTGTGTTGGTTTTTTCTGAAATCATTCCCAGACGGGTGTGGATTTTTCCCCAAGATAGATTAAGGGCCATTAAGACATTCATTAATAGGGCATTATCTAGATCCCTGCCAGCTATAAGGGGTTTTTCTTATTGGCATAATAAGCTTGAGGGTTCCCGGCCTAATTTATTCCGCCCGGATAGAGTTCACTTGTCTGATCAAGGATTGGATATTTTTAATGCCGATCTTGGATCAATGATTGAATCAGCTGCTATGAGGGGTGGGTCACTATATTAAGGATATGATAGAAAGAGAGCTAGTTGTAAGTCACATTATGGGTTAATGCTTTCTGAATAGTAAAAGCCTTTATTTTGTTATATCATTTTTCAAGTAAAAATTAGAATTAGGGTTTTTGTAAGTTATATAATGGGTTGACATGTAATGAGCAGATATCTCAATTACTAAATAAGGCCAAATGCTGATAAATCCAGGGATTTTTTCTGATTGCCATTTTGGGGTCAGGAAGGAATTTTCCCTTTTTGGGGCTAAATACACTATGCCTTACAAGGGTTTTTCGCCTTCCTCTGGACCAGCAGTGAAATGGGCCGGTGTGGTGTGTTATGTTATGTACACACCTCTTTCTTCAACCCAGATAACTATAAAATTGTATATTCATCAGATAGAAAAATATATATATCTACATACATGTGCATACGTGTTGCTACACATATAATTCAGCAGACCTGATCTCAGTGGGCAATTTTCAGGGTACAAGTCTCCTATTTCTGGTACCTTGGTCTTTGGTAGATTCAAGTTGGCCATAATTGTCTTGCTAAGTTTTGCTAGAGTATTATATTTTGTCCTATCCTGATTGTGAGTATAATTGGTGAGTGCTCATATGTTTAATTAGCAGAATCCTTCTAGTATAGTCAAATCTGAAGGTAGCCATCATTACAGTTGTCCCGTTAGTCCTGACCTTGAAAGAGTATCTATGGCAGCGGTTGCTATTAGTTACATCTTTTTCTGCTTTGATTTGTAGTGTGTCTGTATAGATATTTACTACTACTGTGGTAAAACGTCAATTAGCTAACATTCCCTTTCCTTGTTAAATCAGAGTTATATCTGTTTGTCTGAACAAGCATAACAGGATTTTGGTCAGTATGATTGGTGCAATGGACTACAATTTCGCAGCACCACAGTTGCCTTGGGCAACCGGATTGGTATATTTAGTATGGGATAGTTGGAAGGCCAGAGATGTTGAGGATCTCATGTAGCCTTATTCCCTAGATTTCTGCTGTGATCTGTATTCCCTTTCACAAATGTGTCCTGGACTGAGGCCTGTAGCTACGGTTTGACCTGCTTGGTGAGTTCTGGCAGTACTCCTGTATTTCTGATCTCAGCCTCTGTACTCGGGGCATTAAGGCCTGAGTATGATTGTAGTTGGGTTGATGTCCACTCCCTGGGTTAACAGGAGTGTGTGACCTAGAGTAAAGGATACAAAGATAGTTTGGAGTACAGTGGCTGATGGAGGGTCGGAGGTCTGCCATGCCTCACAAATGGGTTGTAAACTAAATTGTAAAGTCAAGACCACCCTCTCACAAATATAGCCACCTTATGCATGCGTTAGTTGCTATCATAAGGGTTTTTTGACCTTGGCCGACCTAAGGCCTAGTATTTAGAAAAGTCCTTTTCTAGACAAGAGCAGATGGAAGTTTCTCTTGGAATAAGTGCAGGCTAAGTTAGTTTTTTCTTGTATTGATCTGAGAGAAATATTCCTGCTGCAGGCTAAGATTATACACATGAGTGTACCCTCACATGCAGTATGCATAAGATTTTTGTTAGATTACATCAGGAAAGAGAAGTACAGACAACTTTTCATGTTATGTCCATTATCGCATCGGAGGACTGTGACCAGAATTTTGCCCACTGATATGGTAGCTCTGTATAAGACTAAATAAGTGACATTGATATGATTATCTTTTTTCATAAAGATACAATTAGATTGGCATCCCCCAGGATACTAATCCTTGGGGGACGATACTAGCATAGTCTGTGTAGCCATTTTTCCTTCGGAAAATGTCTAAAAAGGAGGGAATTGTAAGGAATTTTATGCATAAGTATATACACTGTCAGCATCCATTTTGTCTTCTCTGCAGCCATCTTAGGATCCATATATATATTGTAGCAAGCTTTTAGTTTAGCCAGATCTTGAAGACTGAACCTGTCATGCTACACTGCATTCTCACTTCCCCAATTTTGTTCTATCTTTGTTCATCTCTTCTACTTACAGGAAACTTCTTATTTGCCACCCTAAAACTGTCACCCAGCACCTGCAGAGAAATGTCATGAGTTTTTGCTGGGAAAATTCTCTCATTTAAATCATGTATTATGTAAATATTGCTGGAATTTCTATGTCTACTGAGTTTGCGCAGGATGTACAAATTACTGTATAAATATAATGATTCAAAGGCAATAATTAATCTGTTTGGCAACCACAACCTGTCTGTGTGTCTCTTATTGTGGCTGACCAGCTGATTCAAAGCCAGTACTGGTATAGAAATCACAGAGTATTATTTCTAGGTTTTCTAGGTCATCACTGAAGGTCCAGTGGGTCTGTAAAGTGACCACTTCCTTTCACTTACCTAACGGTAATTTTCCTTTCCTGGCGTTTCCCCATGGCAGCATACGGGCCCACCCTAAAACTTTCGGCTCGTAATAGTCACAAAGAATGGGGTAGGAGGCAAAGGGGAGGGCTTTTAACATCTTGGGACGTCCTGCATGGGGTAAAGGGGGCGGGACTTTACCCATTAGTATGCTGCCATGGGGAAACACCAGGAATGGAAAATTACCGTTAGGTAAGTATTATAATTTTCCTGTTTCTTGTAGCGTGGATCGGGGGGTTGGCCTTAGAGCTGCGCAGCCGCACTCACGGCTATGCGTACTGCGCAGCCGCGGCCAGCTCCGGCTGCCATCTTTGTACAGGCTGGAGAGCCCGACCCGGGCCGCGTGGTCGGGGACCGTTCGGGGGGCTATTGAGCGGTGGGGACCCGGCGGAGCGGCACGGAGGGCGCGGATGGCGTCCTCCGTGCCTTACAAGCTGACGCAGGTAGCTAACTTTTTTTATTTTTTTTTATCAAATCTTGGCCTCGTAAGTCCTTTAAACAAATTAAAAAACATACAAACAAATAAACAAACAAACCATGAGAATAATGCCGTGAGGAGATGGACTAGTACAAAACCTGTCAGATCTGTCAGCTTTTTGTTACACACAATGACAGAGACATAGAAGAAAAGTTATTTATAGCTCATTTTACTTTGGGGCTAATGTACATTTTATATGTACAAGTATTACACATGTACCTGTAATTTAAATGTTACATTTTGCTTCCAATAGCGGTCCTTTAACTCCCTTAGCACCAACAAGAGAATCCCCAATCCTTCCCCCCCTTTTCCCCATTCCCCAAGGGCTCGAGCAATTCTGACTCTGTGATAATTGTGTTTGGGTAACAGTAATCACAGGGTCAGAAACTAAAGAAACTGTCTCTGGATCCTTACATAGATCTTAGCTCCATGCAAATAGTGTCCTTGCCCAGATTTAACTGCTGGACTCTAGAACTGCAAAGCAAAAGAAGTGTCTTCTATATCTATGTGTTATTACCATATGCTGCGCCACCCACACATACAGTTTTATATCACCCCTCCTTAGGGCTCAACAATTGCACAAACTGTCCCACATCAACATTCACAGTTGCTGTATCACCAAAATCCTGCGCTGTGTTCCATCCAGTCCATATATCGTTATGTATATAAAAGTCCACTGCGCGCTTCCAGAATTATGACCTGTAAAAAACAGCTTCCCACTGTGTAACACTGCTTCATTAATGCTTCACTCAAACTCCACCAAAACTGTGCAAGTGCCAATCGGTGCAACACTGTGTTCCCACCACCCCGCAAACAGGGAGATTCACCAGATGCAAACCACCTCTCTGTCAGGTGGGGGTCTCGCATATACTGTATGTTTCACTCAGTCAGCAGTGATCCATACCCAACATCAAGTTTTAAAATTTGGCCTTTAATTCTTCAAATAAAACATATAAAACCTCATTGCGCAGTATAGCAACTCGGATTAAAATCACAACAGCGCTTCTCGCGCTCTCCAGCAACTTGCAAGATCCAGATTAGCATGTAGCATATCACATCGGTGTGTTTCTCTTAGGCCTTGTGCTATTGTTAGAGGTACCGTCTGTGGTGTCCCGCTATCCCGGCTCCCCGCACTCTCCAGGTCCTTCTGCGTTCCACCGCTACCGCTCACATGATTTGCGTCAAGCGTACTGACCTTGTTACTTGCTCACGTGACTTGCGTCAGGCATACTGACCTTGTCTTTCTGTTCTCAGTTCCAACCAAAGCGATGGTGTACACAGAGTACCCTGTGGTGCTGGGGGAACCAAATGTCCTGATATGTTTTGTAAGGAACATCTTCCCTCCTGCAATCAATATGAACTGGAGGAAGAATGGGAAAAAGATCGGTGATGGAGTTACTGAGACCATCTTCCTGCCATCAGGGGACCTGTCTTTCCGCAAGTTTCTCTACCTGGTGTTCGTTCCAAACTCAGACGATAATTACACTTGTGAAGTGGAGCACTGGGGCCTGGATAAGCCTACTAGAATCATCTGGGGTGAGTGTGTGAAAGAACATCTGGAGATTGCTCAGGGGTGTACCCAGAACTCTCTGGGCTCTGCCCACCGCACAACTCTAACCAGGCCACCTTGTAGTAGCTTAGTTATACTCCTCTCCGCTTAAATATCAGAGCAGGGCAGCAGAAGCATCATACATTACCTGTTCTCAGTGGAGCTACACGTCCTCTTCACTCCTTTCAGCAGGTGCTCCAACGTTTTGACCTACGCTTCGATTTTGCCTACTTTCCCTTCTGCGCGTGCTCAGTACTTTCCACGCCCACTCTGCACATGCGCATTTAGGTTTTCTAATTTCCCCTCATCGGAATACCCTACGGGTGTGCAGAGTAATAGCCTGTGGCTGGAGGGAGTGCAGCGGCAAGTGTGTCCCAATGAGCAGGCCCCTTTCTAGGGGCCGTGCAGCCGGCTCCCCATGCAGCATATCTCTTTGTTGCGTCAATGATGAGATGGGAGCCGATGGGAGATACGCTGTATGGCACGGCTGAAGAGAGGAGTGAAGAGGAGATGTACCTATTTCCACTGAGAGGAGTTAATGCATGATGCTTCAGGTACTTCATGCCTGGTACACACCATGCAATTTGCCATCAGATGGGTTCGAATTGATTATTTCTGACAGGTCTAATCTGATTTCTGATCATTTTTCTAATCGACTTTGTATAAGTGATCGGAAAATCGATTCAACCCATCTATCTGGTGCGTACCAGGCATTAGGGACTCACTGCTCTGACAGGAAAAACAATCATTCATCATTTTTCAGAGAGAAAACATTCATAGGTATACACGAGTCACTAAAACAGGCATTTCCTCCTGCAAACAAGTGATCCTTAAGGCTCATACACACATCAGACCATAGTCTTTGGAAAATGAAAGATCACAGACCAATTTTACCCCCTTCCATGTAGTATGAGAGCCATACTCTACACAGTCTATTCTATGGAGCTGAACTCCCCATCAGAAAGAAATCTTTGGAAGATGCTGCACACACAGATGCTGTACAGACACAAAAGATCAGTATCTGCAAAAATCTGTTCCTGCCAATGATCCGTTCCTGCAAATTTCATTCATAGGGCCTGATTCACAAAGCGGTGCAAACTTTTTCGTGCGCAAAGTGCAGCGATTTGCGCTATTGCGGACTTTTGCGCGCGCAATTAAATTGCGGGCGCAAAAGTCCGTGATCGCGCGAATCGCGGCACCTTGCACGCGAAAAAGTCCGCGAAAAAGTTTGCACCGCTTTGTGAATCAGGCCCATAGTCTATGAGATCTGCAGATTGTTATAATTTAAGTAGGCCTCAGTTATTTGGACTGAGTTAGTCAAAAAGGCTTGGAGTGCAGATCGGCCCTTTAAGGGGATTTTCTCTGAGAGAGAAAATCTGCAGTTCTGTCAGCAGAACTAGAACATACCAAGAAGCTGTTCTAGTACAAGGCCGCAGGTCTCCCTGACCTGCGCATGTACCGCCACTAGAACAATAAACATCAGCCATGTTATGTAAATATCCACATTCCTGCATATAGGTCAGAAGCCTCATTGATTATTAATCAAGTAGGTGTGTATGATGACACCACGAGTGGGTCCACCAATAGTCTGATCTAGGGGGTGGCGAAGATGATGTCATATTTAACTCTTTCCTAGTCAGTATTAAAGGCTGAGGGAGCTATGGGAGCTCATTCTGCTCTTTACTTTCGCAATAGCTCGCAAGGCTGACTGGGACCTCTAAGTATGTTTTTCCTTTCTGTAATCTGATATAATGTATGCTGTACATAGGTAGTCTAGATGTAACATAGAGTAGATACAAGAAGACCTGGGTATTTTCAGCAGGAAGATACTCACGCAGCTGTAACGCAACATGGAAGTCTGCTTTGCCAGGAGATGATAAACTGTATCTATCTGTATTTCTGTTACTTGAATAAATAACGTAAACATTGAAGAAGCCTGAGAAAGTCTATCTCCTGCTTGCTGTGTGGAGAGTCAAGTGATCTCACAATCTGTGAGACGGTGGTGTCGAAGCAAGGTGATATAGAACAGGTTCTAACACAGATCATCATACACACCTTGTTTAACTGACATTCATCTGCAGATCAGACAATCATCTGCAGATCTGAAAATCCATCCTGGTGGATCTGATCTGCAGATGAATGTCTGTTAAACAAGGTGTGTATGATGATCTGCAGATATCATAGACTATGAATGCATTTTGCAGGAACAGATCTTTTGCAGGAACTGATCTTTTGCAGATACAGATCTTTTGAATGTGTACAGCATCTTTGTGTGCAGCATCTTGCAAAGATTTCTGTCTGATGGGGAGTTCAGCTCCATAGAATAGACTGTGTAGGTATGGCTCTCATACTACATGGAAGGGGGTAAAATTGGTCTGTGATCTTTCATTTTCCAAAGACTATGGTCTGATGTGTGTATGCACCCTGAGTGTGTGTGTGTGTGGGGGGGCGCTTGGTGGTACCGGGCCTAGGGCACTGGGAAGTCCAAATCCGGCCCTGGTTCCGACAGCCACCCAATCTTAAGCAGATGATAGTGAGGACTGAGGAGTGCCTTAAATAGCCAAGAACAGAATGGAACATTCCCCTGCCGAGGGAAAAAGTGTGGGACTGTAAACACATCCATTCCACTGACAGGATACTAACCAGTTCAGCCTTCAGTCGTTTTCACTTTATGCATCCGAGCAATGTTCACCTCCCATTCATTAGCCTATAACTTTATCACTACTTATCACAATGAACTGATCTATATCTTGTTTTTTCCGCCACCAATTAGGCTTTCTATGGGGGGTACATTTTGCTAAGAGCTACCTTACTGTAAATGCATTTTAACAGTAAGAATAAGAAAAAAAATGAAAAAATTCATTATTTGTCAGTTTTCGGCCATTATAGTTTTAAAATAAAACATGCCTCCATAATTAAAACCCACGTATTGTATTTGCACATTTGTCGCGGTTATTTCACCATTTAAATTATGTCCCTATCACAATGTATCGCGACAATATTTTATTTGGAAATAAAAGAGCATTTTTTCCATTTTGCATCCATCACTATTTACAAGTGATATTTAAAAAGTTTAGACCCTTAGGTAAATATTTGTGTTTTTTTTGTTTTTTTTATAGTAATGTTTTTTGTTTTTGTTTTTTATTAAACATTTTATGTGGGCATTTTTGGGAGGGTGGGATATAAATAGTGTTTTATTTAGGGAAATATTTGTGTATTGTAATGTTTTTTTACTTTTACTTGTAGTTTTACTTTTTGGCCACAAGATGGCACTCTTGAGTTTGTTTCCATGACGTCACTCTAAGCGTACAATGTACGCTTAGAGGGACATAGCTTCAGAAAAAGCGTAGCTTCCGAGAGAAGCTGTCGCTTTTTCAGCGGGGGAGAGGAATCAGTGATCGGGCACCATAGCCCGATACATTGATTCCTGGGCTACCAAATCCGCGGCCGGGAGTGCGCGTGCACGCGCGCGATCGGACGCGCACGTGGCCTCCTGGACGTAGGTACTACGTCCTGGAGGCATAAATGGCTAATACCAGGTACACAACAGGAATACAAAGTACAAGGCACCTTTTCCTGCGACTCATCTAATGTGGTATACCTGATCATGTGTGCAAAATGCCCCAAAGGAATTTATGTGGGAGAAACAAGTCAACCACTGCGTGATCGCATGACACACCACAGATCCACTGTTAACAGCAGGAAAAAGGATATTACAAAATATACTGATCTCCCAATACCAACACACTTTTGTTTACCTGGTCACTGTTTAAGCGATTTTCGCGTCACTGTATTAATGGGGGGCTTCAAATCGGGAAACATGAGACTAACACAAGAAACTAAGTTTATACATTGGTTCAAAACTGTAGAAGATGGTTTAAACAAGGACTCTAACTTCTTGTGCTGGTACGATGGATTTTAAATGCCACAATTCTTTTAATTTTAATATCTTTTTATTCATTTTTGTGCCATATGCTGTGTAAGATGGTATTCACTGTCACTATTCATTTTATTTTTTTTTTATGTGCTGGCTTTAAATGCCACAATTCTCTTATGGCCCATACTCACGGGCTACAATTGTCGCCGCAACACACGGCGCGCGCTTGTTGCGGCGACAGGTCGCCCGTGAGTATGCGCCGTTGCACGGGCGCGCACCCCGAACTGTCGCTCGTCGCTGATGTCGCCAGGCGATTGAACTGCTCAATCGCCTGGCGACAGTTGCCGCCGCAACTCCGCCGCAACTGTCGCTAGTCCGCGTGAGTACGCGGACTAGCGACAGCAACCTCCATTGAGGAATACGGAGCTTCCGGCGGGCGAAGGAGGAACGTCCGTCACGCCGCTGGTCCCTCTTCCGCGTGTGTACGCGGAGGGACCTGGCGAGGAGCTGTCGCCGGCCTGTCGCCCACACGCTCACGTGTGCTGGCGACAGGCCCAAAAAGTTGCCCGTGAGTATGGGCCATTAAGCTTGGAATTAATGGTGCATGTAACCAGGCCAGTTACCATTTGAACTCGGAATTTACGATGTCTCCCCATCACCAGAGTCTGCTTTATGTCATGTTGAGGATTCTATTGATCTTATCAATTTAGCCAGGATGCCTGGGAAAGCCTCCTCAGTAACAGTTAAGGCATCTAATTACATTTATGTTTTCTAAAGAACGTTTCTCCTCTGTATGTCAGTGTATGTAAGCTGTGTTTTTCAGTTCTGGTCAGGAACCAGTCCGACGAAGGCTTTTTATAAGTCGAAAGCTCACTGTTTATCCATCTCTAAGTTAGCCAATAAATGGTATCATCCTGATTCAAAACTTCTTGCATTGTAACCAATATTCCCATTTTGGGGAAACACATTGAACTCAGTGAGGTATTGGAAACTATAGTTTTAGGAAAATGACAGACTTTCTAAAAATACCCATCACTAAATTCTCCTCTGGGGAAAACACATTTTACCCGCTCATTCCTACTCTTAAGATACTGCTCCTCTCTGTCACCGCTTCCTCTGGTTAACCTTAAAATACAGGCTCAATCCCAAGCCTCTAAATCTTACCTAAAAAGTACTCTCAAACATATCTCGACCATTCAATACACCAATTTCCAAGAACTATCCTAAAAGTAACCTAAGCTTTGCTTATCATCTTCTCCTATCACCCCCCCCTTCCTAATCACCTCTGCTGACTCCAACATGATTTCTCACAGGATTTTTTACAGGATTTCTCACATGTTTCTACTTTTCTCTAGAACTCTTTCTCTAAATCAGCAGTGAGCAATAGAGGTATAAAGAAAGTAATTCTGCAAACCTGGTCCAGGTTTTTTAAACAAAAACAAAATGTTCTGCTCTTAAAGATAACCTTGACATTTATTATATAGTACCCCAAAAGTGCAACTAGTTTCGCAGGCCATGCCCGCTTCATCAGGCAATAAACATGGGGACAAACAGAATTTCAGCAGTAGCAGGAGTAGGAGCCGGAGCTCTGAGGCGCTACTCCTGCTGCTGCTGAAATTCTGTTTGTCCCCTCGTTTATTGCCTGATGAAGCGGGCGTGGCCTGCGAAAAGCGTTGCACTTTTGGGGTACTATATAATAAATGTGATTACTATTATACAGACAGTCTTTCGTGTCTGCTTTATGGAGGTAAGTCCACTGCTTCCTCCAAGCAAATTTTAAAGGTTTTATCTACTGTCACAGAAGCCCTCGTGGTCAGACCGCAAATGGCCTTCCAAACGGTGCCAGCGCACGGATCGTGCGAACTCTAGTCACAGTCAATGCGCAGGAACCGTTGGGAATTAGCCGCAGACAAACCAGAAGGGAGCCTGTGAGATACGGGTAATACAACTTACACACGATTCAGGGTATCTGCCACCACCACTGGTAGGGGCCAGTGGACCCGATTTACTGACTAGTCCTGCGAATAAAAACGGTTAAACACACTCTATTCTGTCTAGCCAACAACAAACAAACAGTACCGTCTCTACTGAGGTATGGTTCAGTTGTGTGGCTGAGAAGCAGGGTAGCGGACAGTGAATGACTTGGATAAAGTCGTTTATTCACGGCAATATAAATAATTAATATATACAGACAATTATTAAAATCAACAATTATTAAAACAGTAATAGCCAGTATGAAATAAAAAGGGAGAAAATACTTAGGGTTTGTGGAAATATGTCCTTTTGTGGGAAAATCATCAAGTCCAAGCAAAACGGTTTCAAGTTCTTAAAGTTCTTTGTTCCAGAGATAGATTCAAAGTTCAGCAAGGTTTAAAATCCAAACAAAATGGAGGATGTCCTTTGTATCAGCTCCGGCAAGATGGCCACCACTTGTTCCTCACGGTGGCCGTGTGTTCATGAAGATGTTAAATGGAGGAACAAATTGCCCAGGCAGCTCATTCACTTTTAATGGAGCTGAGTTCAGAGGCGGGCTTCCAGAGTCGGCCCCCGGGCCGGACTATGGTAATCACATCTGGGCAGGGCTTCAGCAACCTCATAATCATGACATATTCCCTAGGCCGACCTACGCGGCCGGCACACAAATAATACTTGCATATTATCGATCTCCAGAACCTACCGATTAATATGATATCAAACTTGGGCATGTTTGCATGCCCGGTTAAAAAACGGTGGAATTCCCAGAGTTCTGGTTATGCCAGTGGCCCAAATTTAATATCAAAATACTCACAAGATCCGGACCAGCAGAATGATATAACTTTCACATTTCTCACCTGAACGGTATTGCTTAAACATGCTCAAAATCCTAAACTCCATGCTTTCTTATTGGGTCTTATATGGCTCCGGCCGGTCTGGGCAGAGCAGATTTTTGAATAGCCCCCTGCTGTGAGCTCATCCTGTCTTTTCCCAAAAGGGCAGAGTGAGCTCTTTGCTGGCTAATTAACATCTAAATGTTACCCCTCTGGCTTAATCAGCAAGTCACAGGGCCAGTCTTCCTGCCAGCTGCTAACAGGGGAAAAAAAACTGCCTATTTAAAAAAAAACAGGAATGTCAGTCTCTAATTGCTGGCCCGACTACAATCAAGGGCAATCGGCGCAATAAACCGATGGCGTTCTCGTTTCTCACGGCTGTTCCGTGACATCTACTTTTACCCTGCTGGCGCCTCTGTTCCCCGTTTGCTGTACCGTGTCCACCCTTGGTGGAGGGGTGATCTACCCCTTTTTCTGATCTACAGAGAGCGACTTCTTAATCCTGAGTGAGGACAGGTCTAATCTCCTCACCTGCCTATTAGAGTTGGGCCGAACGGTTCGCCTGCGAACGGTTCCATGCGAACTTCAGTGGTTCGCGTTCGCGTCCCGCAGGCAAACTTTTGCGGAAGTTCGGTTCGCCCCATAATGCACCATGAGGGTCAACTTTGACCCTCTACATCACAGTCAGCAGGCCCAGTGTAGCCAATTAGGCTACACTAGCCCCTGGAGCCACTCCCCCCTTATAAAAGGCAGGCAGCGGCGGCCATTACGGTCACTCGTGTGCCTGCGTTAGTGAGAGTAGGGCGAGCTGCTGCAGACTGTCTCTCATAGGGAAAGATTAGTTAGGCTTAGCTTGTTCCTGGCTGCATACCTGTTCTGTTCTGTGAACCAACCACTGCATACCTGTACTGTGAACCCACCACTGCATACCTGTTCTGTGAACCCACCACTGCATACCTGTACTGTGAACCCACCACTGCATACCTGTTCTGTGAACCCACCACTGCATACCTGTTCAGTGAACCTGCCACTGCATACCTGTTCTGTGAACCCACCACTGCATACCTGTTCTGTGAACCCACCACTGCATACCTGTTCAGTGAACCCGCCACTGCATACCTGTTCTGTGAACCCACCACTGCATTCCTGTTCAGTGAACCTGCCACTGCATACCTGTTCTGTGAACCTGCCACTGCATACCTGTTCTGTGAACCCACCACTGCATACCTGTTCTGTGAACCCACCACTGCATACCTGTTCAGTGAACCCGCCACTGCATACCTGTTCTGTGAACCCACCACTGCATACCTGTTCAGTGAACCCACCACTGCATACCTGTTCTGTGAACCCACCACTGCATACCTGTACTGTGAACCCACCACTGCATACCTGTTCAGTGAACCCGCCACTGCATACCTGTTCTGTGAACCCACCACTGCATACCTGTTCTGTGAACCCACCACTGCATACCTGTACTGTGAACCCACCACTGCATACCTGTTCAGTGAACCTGCCACTGCATACCTGTTCTGTGAACCCACCACTGCATACCTGTTCTGTGAACCCACCACTGCATACCTGTTCAGTGAACCTGCCACTGCATACCTGTTCTGTGAACCCACCACTGCATACCTGTTCTGTGAACCCACCACTGCATACCTGTTCTGTGAACCCACCACTGCATACCTGTTCAGTGAACCTGCCACTGCATACCTGTTCTGTGAACCCACCACTGCATACCTGTTCAGTGAACCTGCCACTGCATACCTGTTCTGTGAACCCACCACTGCATACCTGTTCAGTGAACCCACCACTGCATACCTGTTCTGTGAACCCACCACTGCATACCTGTTCAGTGAACCCACCACTGCATACCTGTTCTGTGAACCCACCACTGCATACCTGTTCTGTGAACCCACCACTGCATACCTGTTCAGTGAACCCGCCACTGTATTCCTGTTCAGTGAACCCGCCACTGCCGTCACTACACAAACAGCTGTTTACGGTGCGTTACACGGTGAGTTTGGTGTGTCAGTGTGAGGCAGTACCTTAATTACACTACCTGATTGATGTATACACATGCAAGATGTTTTAAAGCACTTTAGGCCTGGCATTCAGTGTGATTTCTGCCCTTAAAACGCTGCTTTGCGTCAAATCCAGATTTTTCCCGGGGACTTTTGTCGTGTATCCCACTCCGTCATGCCCCCCTCCAGGTGTTAGACCCCTTGAAACATCTTTTCCATCACTTTTGTGGCCAGCATAATTTTTTTTTTTTTCAAAGTTCGCATCCCCATTGAAGTCTATTGCGGTTCGCGAACTTTAACGCGAACCGAACCTTCCGCGGAAGTTCGCGAACCCGGTTCGCGAACCTAAAATCGGAGGTTCGGCCCAACTCTACTGCCTATATAGTGGTTGCCTTTGTGGTAACCCATGTTTGTGAGTATACTCTTCTCACTAATTATCTTTACTAATTTTATGCTGAACATACTACACTATATTGGGCTCTTGGTTTTTCTAACCTAGATTGTGTAGCTAAACTCTCACACTACATGGAGGTGGTAAAATTGGTCAGTGAGCCAATCAAAATTGAAGGTGTGTACCAGGCATGACTGTCATAGTTTGCATCCTACTGCTGGGTTATATAAACAACATGTGATGGGGGTAGAGATGGACTAGAGAATCAGCAGTAATCATTAATAACATACACATGTCCACATTTTTTAGTCTCTTCTGAATTCCATTAAGTAAATGTAATGAATAGTGACATGCCAGCTGCGGAGGATAGCAGTACCACCGCAGCTGCTTCTGGTTCTCTGCCTGCCAGTCTCCCTGCGCCTCGGGCGTCTAGCACGCCGAGGACGGGTGTGGGGAGTAATCGCATGTCGGCTGCGGTCATTGCTGGGTCCCTGCCTGCTGGTTTTTCCGCGTCCCAGGCGTCTAGTACGGCGAGGACGCATGTCTCTACTGTTCTCCAGGGTACATTAGCGCGTGCGCATGCTCACCGTCAGGATCTTTATGCCAGGAGGAGGCGCGTCAGCTGACCGGCTGGTCGGCTGACGCCAGAGGGCACGCTCGCCGCTCCTGATTGGCTGAGGCTGGCTGCTGGGCGTGCCTTGAGGGTCTCCTCCGCTTCTTAAGCCTCTCGGCTTCACTTGCAAGTTGTCTGCTGTCGTGAATACTTCATGTTAGCGCTCAGACCTTAGGTAGTTCCGGTGTGCTTTGATCTGGGAGGAAACCAGGGATTTTGCACAAGACTAGGAATTAATATTACTACTGTTATTATTGCTTGATTATCTGTGTATGACTCTGGCTAGTTCTGACCAATCTTACTCTCAGCGATTCTGTACCTCTGCCCATCTGATCCTGTTGCCAAACCTAGCCTGATTACCGTTCTGTCTCTGTCTCCTGATTTTGTACCTCTGCCCATCTGATCCTGTTGCCAAACCTTGACTGATCCTCGTTCTGTCTCTGTCTGACGATTCTGTACCTGACCTGTCTGTCTGTTGCCGATCTGATCTGTCTGACCATTCTACTCTTACCAGGGACTCTCTGGTGAGAGGTTCAGTACGGGTAGTGCCCACCAGCTCCTCTGGTGAGGTAGTGCAAATACTGCCAGTACTACTGTTACACCAATCACTACACTTAGTGCATTAAAGTGTGATTAGGTTACGTCACTTCTTAGTGGCATATTAGCATTGCTCAACTAACACATCTGTATCTATATATCTGTATTATTGGTGATTCTGCAGATCATCATATAATCAGGTATATATCTGTATTATAGGTGATACTGCAGATCACCTGATAATCAGAAACTTTGTTCTTGCTAACACCAATCGTTACAGTAAACTGGGATAAAATATTTTCCAAATGCTTTGGTATTGAAATTTGTACATCATATGAAAAATATTTTCTATCTGTTTTGTAATTATATTAAGCTATGAATTTGCTTCCACAGAAGCTGTGAAGACTAAAGTCCCATCAGAGATGTTGGAGAGTTCGATCTGGGTGGTTGAACTTGCTGTTGGGATCATCATAAGTTTGGTCTCAGTTTTTCTGATTATGACAGCAATGAGATCCAACCCAACACACAGGAGGAGAGGAAACGTCCATGTGACCCGATCTCTGCTGTCCAGGGAAACATAGCAAAAATTGCCTGACTTCTACATTTCTGTGTACCGTAAATATCAGTGGTTTGACAGAAGTGGATCCAAGACACCCTCAGAACATCTGTGCCATTATCAATGTGGACAAATTTGTTGGAAACATGTCTCTGGAATAACTTAAAACTGACAAAATCAACTGGCAGCTATCATTGTCGTTAGGTATAAAAGTTTTTTTATTTTATACATTTATGCAAAGAGGGAGATACTGCATGCTTGGCAGTTGGAAACAGCCGTTATTTCCCACAATGCAACAAGGTTCACGAGCAGGAAACTGTCATGACCATGGTCCTGACATCACATTGTGGGAGGTTTACACCACAACATCAGCCACACCCCCCCCCCCTGCCCCCCACCAGATTTCTCATGGGAAAGGGGATATCAGATACTGATTAGGACGAGGTTCAGTCCTTGGCTAAAGTTTCTCCTTATGTACCTCTGCTTCCTCAGCTATCAGTGTAACAGGGGGGTTCTATCTGGTTTGGTGTGTGTGTGTGGGGAGGGGGGGAGGAGGCCTGCTTGGTTGTCCTCAAACCTACAGTAGGAACTATTAAGTAGCAACATGCTGTTTCATTTTAAAAATTGGTTTGTGAATCACAGAGAGCTGTGATTTACAATGTGTCCCCTAGACAGTCATTACATGTGATTTTGCATGAGTTTTCCGCTATCTGGTAAACCGCATGCAATTCAAACAGGTGCGCTCCTTGCCCAAGAAGGGCTGCTTCTTTGTTTTTATGTGCTTGTTTGGACTTTTGTAGGTCCTCTTTTTAATGCTATTCCATTAATAAATGTGGAATTTGGATTATTTGTGAAGTACTTTTCCCCCCCTAAAAAGGTAGCAGCAGATTTACTTAACCATCAGCTGTGTTAACTATTCAGTCAGTTGACAGTACCAACTTCCCCTAAACTGATTAGCATCAGGGCCGGCCCGCCCATGAGGCGGGGTGAGGCGGGTTCCTCAGGCGGCAGGAAGTGGAGGGGCGGCACCAGATGACGTGGCTGTGATAGCGGGGGGAGCCAGAGCCGCGGTGAGGGCAGCCCGACCTCTCCCTCCCTCTCCCCGGGCCGCTCTCCATGCTCCCCCCTCGGACTGCAGGCAGCAGAGTTAGCGCAACTTTACTGGCTCACCCATGCCTGGCCACCTATACTCGGGGGGGACCTATAGCTGGCTACCTATACCGGGGGGGGGGGGGGGCACAATTTTTACACCCTCGCCCTGGGTGCATTTTAGCCTAGAAACTGCACTGTTGCCGCCGGCCTCCGAGTCCAACGACTCAGAGCTCTGCAGCCTCTCCTGTCTCCTCCAAGGCTGCACGCTGGTGACGCTGCCTAGTGCCTAAGCCTGCTGATTTGATGGCGGCGGCTGCCGCCCGCTCTGCTGCCCTGGCTGCGGCTGATTGTCACGGTCAGTCACTGAGCTGCGAGCGCCGCCGACGTGACCATGATGATGATGAGGCTGGCTGGCTGCCGCCGGCCGCCGCTCACTGGCCCAGCGCGAGATCCCTCAGATCCGAGATGGAGCATGCCCGCCGCAGACCGCAGCCGTCTGTCCCCTGCCAGTGCAGGATGCATGCTGGATGCGGATGCCTGCCCTTCGCCGCCGCCAGACCCGGAGGGAGACCCAATCCCTGGTGAGTCAGTCACTCACTTTGCTGCGTCACTCAGGCTTTCCTTCACGGACACGGTCGGTTGTGTGGGGGATGTAATGTTATGTAGAAATATTGGGGGGGGGGGCGCCTTTACGATCTTTGCCTCAGGCAGCAGAAAGTCCAGGACCGGCCCTGATTAGCATATTAGAAGAATATTTTGTTCATCACTATCCAAAATTCAGGAAATGAACATGGCTGTTTGCATCATTATGAGCACATCTGCTCTTTTCCCCCCTGCGAATGGTAAGAAAATATTTTCCATCTTTAATAAAGTTGAAAATTGGTTAAGGCGGTTCAATAGATGGGGTTCAGGTGGGAAGGGGGTTTAGGGTATGCTTGGTTCAGGGTATATTATAGGTTCAGGGTATACTTCTGCTCGCATCTTCATGAAAAAGGTTTTGGGTTTAAAGGGAACCCGAGATGAGAGGGATATGGAGGCTGCCATATTTATTTCCTTTTAAACAATACCAGTTGCCTGGCAGTTCTCATGACCCTGTGTCTCTAATACAGTTAGCTATAAACCCTGAACAAGCATGCAGCTGTTAGGAAACCTGCAATTCCTTGTCCTTCCTGTGGATGGCATCTTGGACTGTCTGGCATATCCAACACTTACCACTAGATGTCCTCAGCAGGACTTTCTCTGCATTTATGCAGTCAACTGCAGTAAGCCTATTTAAAGACTCCACCCTGCTACAGACTTTGCCAGAGCTTCAGTTAGGATTAGGCCTCTGCTAGCTGCCTGAACTCCTGGTCCCATTGCCTCTTCCTGATTTCCCTGGTCTGACCTCTTGAATGTTTACTTACCTGTCTTTGGATTCTGATTCTGTACTGCATTGCTCTCCTGGTTTATGATATTGTGCTTTGTCTCGACTTGCTTTTGGTTACGATTTAGTACTGCATTCTTGGATCTGTATATTGTGTATATATTCCTGTCACTTCTAGTTAGTCTTGTATGGTGTGTGTGTGTGTGTGTGAAGTTATTCACTGTGGTTGTATTGTTCATACTGACCACATTTCACTGTTGTATATATTTATTGCACTTTTCAATAAACATTATTGTTGATATCTGCTGTCTCATCTCCTGTATGTGCTGCACAGAGTGGTCACCAGCTCTGCTGTCAGTGAGGTTCAGATCCGGTACTGACTCAGGTTTTACTGGATTAGCCATATGCTTGTTCCAGGGTTTTGACTCAGACACTACTTACACCACAAGATTATCAGGGCTTCCAGGCAACTGGCATTTTTTAAAAGGAAATAAATATGGCAGCCTCTATATATATCTCTCACCTCGGGTTCCCTATAAGACAATAAGAAGTTTGATATAAACAAAACTGAGAAATTAGTTTTAGTGATTTTAAAGCATGAAGCTTAAATATAACATTTGGAAAACGTTTACACACAGGTAGGATGTAGTACTTATATACATGTATATGTGACAATGGATAATTTAACTTTTATAAAATAATATACCGTACACTGTCCATAAAGGCTGAAGAAAAGTGGAAAACCCCAAAATAAGTCTAGGCAAAAAAAATTGTTTTGCGTAATTTTTCGCAACTACGGCCATACATAATTTCGATTTGTAAATTCAACTGATTTTGTGTAATCACTCATAATTTCACATCATTTCCTGCCGACTTTAGAAAGCCCCCATACAAGCTATTGTCATATATCAAAGTAAGGATTTTGCAAAAAGACCTTTGTACTTTTTGAGAAAATCACTTTTAAAGGACCACTGTAGTGAGAGGTATATGGAGGCTGCCATATTTATTTCCTTTTAAACAATACCAGATGCCTGGCAGCCCCTTGCTGATCTATTTGGCTGCAGTAGTGTCTGAATAACACCAGAAACAAGCATGCAGCTAATCTTGTCAGATCTGACAATAATGTCAGAAACACCTGATCTGCTGCATGCTTGTTCAGGGGCTATGGATAAAAGTATTAGAGGCAAAGGATCAAAGGAAATAAATATGGCAGCCTCCATATCATTCTTGCTCCAGTTTTAAATTTAAGTCAGAAAAATGACAGTTTAAAAACCATTTTTACTTTGCATTTTTTAGAAGATATTTTCTGAAAAAGAACAAGGTCTTTTTGTGACCTGTACCTGCTATTCTCCTTAACATATGTAACAATTTTGGTGACAATAGCATGTATGGGGGCTGTGCTGCCTGTTAATCCTTAAAGTCAGCACAAAATTACACAAAAATGACGCAAAATTTACCTGAAATTCCTGTTCCTGATTACAGCAGATTAACTTAATTACGGTTCTCCCTAAAATTTCGAATTACGATTTTGCATCGCAATTGCCAATTTTGATGATGGGAAATTACAACTATGCGCATTTTCTGTTCATCACTAATCTGGGACGGATCTAGACCAAGTTGCGCTTGGGGCAAGGTCAGGTTTTTGCGCCTGAAGGTCAGGATTTGGCACCTAAACTGCCATTCCCCATCCAGTTTTGGCGCCTAATGGTCAGGTTTTGGTGCCTAAAGATCAGGTTTTGGCGCCTAAACTGCCATTCCCCAACCAAATTTTGCCGCCTTTTTAAGAATTCAACAAACTGCGCCTGGGGCAAGATACCCGTCTGCCCCCCCCCCCCTAGATCCGTCCCAGACACTAATCAGGATGTAGTGACTGTTAACTAACCAACCCCGTCACTGCCACATAACGCCAGTCCTGCACTCCCTTCACTGGCTACCTATAAAACGGAGGATCCTATTCAAGATCGGCCTACTGACATTTAAATCCCTGAATAATCTGGGCCCTGGATACATGAAAGATATGTTGCAGCTATGTAGCAATCCCCGCATTCTCAGATCCACAGGTTCTAATAATCTAGTCATACACAGAGTCCACTTGGAAACGTTTGCTCCCAGAGCCTTCGGTCATGCTGCCCCTACGTTTTGGAACTCCTTACCTCAGCAGATGAAGACAGCTCCATCTCTGGACGTGTTTAAATCCAGACTGAAAACCCCCCTGTTGAGTTTGGCATTTGCAGAAATAGAACTTTTGTTGTGTGAATACTTCATCCTACTATCAATTATTGATTCTGAGAGAGCCTAAGCGCTTTGAGTCCTTTGGGAGAAAAGCGCAATAGGCATGTTATTGTTATTAGTGAGAGCTGTTGAATGGTCAGTGAGTTGGAGGTTGCGCAGTCACATGCAGCATTCATATCAAGAACTTCTATTTCATAAATCTAAGGAAGCCCCATTTATTAAAAGAAGCCCTCACTGTGGTGGCTGCATATGAGTGTAGTCATGGATCAATTCATTTACTGAACCCTTTTGAAAACCCCCTCTATATTCCGATATGAACCAGTTGAGGGTGGCAAACTGTTACTGACACTTTTTACAAACTCCAGGCCAGCTTTGCTGCATCGCTTATGTTCTTATTAGTAGCTGTAGAGTTTTGTACCATGGTAGCCTTCAGTTAAAGCAGGACGTTTTGAATCAGGATGATACCATTTCTTATTCTTTTAAGTTACCCAATAAAAGTCATCATCCTGATTCAAAACTTCCTGCTTTGTTTGTGTTCTTATTGCTCTCCAACGTTGGTTCCTGAATCCCACTCTAAAGCTCTGTACACATGCTTGTGGATTCTGCCCAGGGCCAGATTTCTGGAAAGGCCACAAATGCCCGGGCATTGGGCGGCTAGAGCCCAAGGGGGCACCTGGACATGAAAGAGGAGTTGGTACATATACAGAGGAGGCTGAAAATGAGGAACAGCACAACAAAAAGGGAAAATGATGCTCAAGGAAGCTGTTCATGAAAGAGAAGGGCTGCATATATGGATGATACCCATGGAAGAGGCAGCTGCACATGGAATGGGAGGGGTGCTGCTGCTCATGGATGATACACATGGAAGAGGGGGCTGCACATGGAATGGGAGGGGGCTGCTGTACATGGATGATACCCATGGAAGAGGCAGCTGCACATGGAATGGGAGGAGGGCTGTTGTACATGGATGATACACATGGAAAAGGGAGCTGCACATGGAATGGGAGGGGGCTGCTGCTCATGGAAGGGGAACCACAACATACTTGGCCTAGGGGCACACAAAGTATAAATCCGGTCTTGGTTCTGCTGATAATCTGCCGGGTGTACAGTGGCCCTTGGATCCTCCTTGGTGCATCAGTAAACAGTCCGTCTAGCAGATTGACTCAGCCAAGCATTGTTCTTATGCTCACCCTGCCCATTCCATCCTGCTCCATCGCACACTGATTGATCGGCCCTCCTCCCCCCTGCATAGCAATAGAACAACTAGAGGCTAGCGACACATCTGTACAGACTCAGCCTCAAACTGTCCCGAGGGATATAGTCCTGATCCCTTCTGGTGACAGTCCTTCCTTCTATGTGTTTATGAGGTGACCTATCAAAGAAATTGTCCTTCTGTAAACCCTACATACCTATAGAGCTTTTAGCCAGCAACAATAGAAAGCTTTTCAGAGGTCTCTCATCACAGCCTGTGTGAAAAAAATGCCTTATTTATCAGCTTTTGTAACAGCTTGGGTCGGCATCAGGGCTAGAGCTGTATCGTGTAGATAGGTTCAACTTCTATGTCACTATTTGCAGAGGAATGGTTTACTATTTGTTTCTGCATTGCTCAAACACACTGCTTTCTTGCAGATCTGAAGAAAAGGAACTATACTTTTTCCTGTACTAGCATGCTCCCCCCCATTCAGAATGAGTTTTTCTGGCTGTAAGCTCTGTTTACTTTAGACTGCATGAGGCAGACAGAGACAGAGAAACACATAGAGCTGCAGCTGATTAGTTATTTACACACATGTGAAGCTATATTTCTGTTTTCTATCATTCTGAAGATATTTCAGTCACAGGATTACAGACAGTGAGGACTGTTTCTGTATCCTGGATGTGCTGGGTACAGTCCTCCATAGTAATGCCCACAGTGAAAACTGTTCTCTGTAAATGTCATAATTTCTTCACATAAAAACTTGAAAAGATGAAAAACAAGCCTTTGTATTGCTATTAGCTAGGAATTACTGGAAATATATGTGGCATTTAGAATTTTAGTTAACTTTGATAGTTGTCCTTTAAGTAGACAAAACTCAGGCTTGGATGGTTATGGCAGTGCTGTGATGTTCGGGAACTCGTAAAATAATTAGTCTAAGGGCCCGTTTCCACTTGTGCGAATCTGCATGCGTTTCCTGCATGCAGATTCGCATAGACAATACAAGTGGATGGGACTGTTTCCACTTGTCAGGATTTCTGAGTGTTTTTCTGTGCAGAAAAAATCTGCACGGCAGAGCCATCAGAATTCACAAACCGCATACCGCTATGCAATTCGCATACAATGTATTTAATAGAGAATTCGCATGCGGTTTTTGCATTCAAATTTTCATGCGAATTCGCACGGTATCAATGGAAAAGCACACAGGCACTGCCATGGTTACATTCACATACGTCGTCATCCATGCGTATTTGCATGAAAATTTGCATACACCCGCATGCGAAATTCGCATCCGCATGCAAATTTTTACCGCGGCGATTCGCACCGCACAAGTGGAAATGGGCCCTTATTATATATAGGCCAGGAGCAGCACACAGTATATAGTACACTGCTGAGGATCAGCCTCGTTGTCCTGGCAACCATAGGCCTGGTGATATGTGGTATACTGTGCCGAGTATATGGTTTCTGATCTTTGCACTGTCTTTACTGGGCTGTAACTGTGAAAATGCATTGAAGCCAGTCATGCGATGCTAATTATTCATTTCATAAACCTTTGACACACCTTTATAGGAAAAATCCCTGCAATAAAGTAAAAAAAAATGTAATGATTTCCTTGTTTTGAAGAGTAGATTTTGTAGGTGGTGCCGGTTATTCTTGCTAGACATTCCATAGAAACTAAATAAATAAAGGCATCATCATGCTATATAACACAAGGCCAATGAGCGTGGCTATAAAATGTTGGGCCTTCCAGTGAAACCTTGACGGTGCCCATCTTTCTACTGTATGTTGTGCAGCCACCACTTTCCACCAGTAAGAAGCGTGACCACCATTCCCTGACCACAGAAAACAACTTCTGCCATAATTTCTGCACTTTAATATTACTGTGGCCATTATACCCCCCCCCCTTCCTTACACACACACATACACACACACACACACACACACACACACAAAACTGCAGAGTAGCACTAGGCCGGGCCTACTCCTCAGACACCAGAGAGCAGACACCAGCTCTAACTCACTCCCATTCTGGCTTTCTTGTCTGCCACTTGACATCACACAATAAATGGCAAGACTCCAGTAGTGGGAAAAGTTAGAGCAGGTGGCTGCTTGTGAGAGAAAGGGGTCAATAAATATGCAAATAATTCTGAGTAGATGCAGAATTATCTACATTTTTTATGCAGTGGAATTCCATTGGTGCATTTTCATGCTGCATACATTTGCATTATGCTGCATGAACTAGAAATTATTTGCATGATTGACCATCCCTTACTGGCAGTGGAGCAGGTAGTATAATTACAGTTCTGCTGCTGTACTCTGCAATCTTGGAGGGGGGGGGGGGGGGGGAGGAAGGGAGTACCCATGGGAATCCTTTGGATTGCGGGGCTTGTGTCTATAGGAGTCTATAGGTCACAACAACTGTGGCACCTACTTATAGTGTTGGCGTGGCCATACAAAAAGTCATCTTATCTATCTTTTTATGTAAGTGTATATTTAAAGAGACACTGAAGCGAAAAAAAAATGATGATATTATGATTTGTATGTGTAGTACAGCTAAGAAAAAAAACATTAAGATCAGATACATCAGTCTAATTGTTTCCAGTACAGGAAGAGTTGAGAAACTCCAGTTGTTATCTCTATGCAAAAAAGCTATTAAGCTCTCCGACTAACTTAGTCGTGGAGAGGGCTGTTATCTGACTTTTATTATCTCAACTGTAATTGAACTGTTTACTTTTCCTCTGCTAGAGGAGATGTCATTACTTCACAGACTGCTCTGAAAGACTCATTTTGAATGCTGAGTGTTGTGTAATCTGCACATATTATAGAGTGATGCAATGTTAGAAAAAACACTATATACCTGAAAATAAAAATATGAGAATATTTTCTTTGCTGCTAATCTTCTAGTAATTATTCATAGTACACAACCAATTCATTATATCATATATTTTTTTTCGCTTCAGTGTCTCTTTAAATCTCATCTGAGACAGCCTGGACCAAAGAATGTGAGACATAATAGGTGTTTGATGTGTGCCATGTGACTGAACCGTGTGCCTGTAATAAGTCATACACACACTGTGTAAACAGTACATACTTGACGTCCCTCCCTAGTGCTGCTCACATTTGTTTTGCTGTTGATGTACAGCTGACTTTAATTGGAAAAAGCAGCATAAAATGAAAAAAATGTCCCCTATGTTGAGTAGACAAGATACAAGAACATTTATCTCGCGCTTTTCTCCTGGTGGGCTCAAAGTGCCAGAGCTGCAGCCACTAGGAAGCGCTCTATAGGAAGTAACAGTGTCAGGGAGTCTTGCCCAAGGTCTCCTCACTGAATAAGTGCTGGCTTACTGAAAAGAAAGAGCTGAGATAATAGTAATGGTAATTACTTTTGTAGCTGGACCTGCTACAATAGCTGACAACTGGTATTGGTAAAAGTGGGAGGGTTTACATAGTACCCAGTGATGTCACAAAACACGGAACAACTAGGATTTTTGTAGAGCATAAAATGATTTGCGTATTCACTTATGACAAATTATGAGCGTAACTTCTTGCTCATGTGAAGCTGAATACTTTGAAATTACTTCTGTTATACGATGACAAATTTGTACCTGGCATAGTTTTTCAGTAGAGGAGTTTTTAGCCCTCCAGCTGCCACCTTATAATCAGTAGCAACAAACCAGAGGTGGCTGAGAACCAGCTATGCACGCAAGCCTATTAAGCGGTAGTTGGGCCTTTTTTGGGTTGAGCAAGGCGGGTCACCACCTGGGGGGGAGTGGTGGAAGGCAGTGATGCTCGAATGTACCAAAATTCGATTCGAGTACATTCAAATTCGGGTCCGGGGCAAATTCGGATTCGAATTCGATTGCGATTGCCGAATTCTATTCGAATTCGGGTTCGTGTTCGATAACAAAATTTGGGTAAAAATTCGTGTTCGCGAATTCGGATGCGTGTTTTTTGTAAAGGGAAATCACATTTAAATAGGTGTAATAAAAAACAAAAAAAAATGTTGGAAAACTTTTTTCTGCATTTCTGTTGTAAAATTCTATCTTCAACCCCAGCATAGCTAAATTTGTGGCGTAATAGCTAGTGGCGCATGGCAGCAGCGCATAATTCTGTGGACCCTGGCGGTGGGAACACAGACAGCAGGAGGATAAATACAGCAGCAGCAGAAGCAGAAGGAGGAGTGACGTGTGGCAGCAGGCAATGTAACAGGGCCATGGTACTTAGCGTTGGTAGTACCACGGCTGTAAATAAAGACAGCAAGATCAGGAGATTCCGGACAGCAGTCATGAAGCCCACATTATGTCCAATGCACAACTGGGACAGCACAGTTTTCAACCCAGACACCTCAGAATTTTTTTTTTTTTTACAACAGTATATAGCTATTGTAGTGGCGTAATAGCTAGTGGTGCTTGGCAGCGGCGCATAACTCAGTGGACCCTGGCGGTGGGAGCACAGACAGGCAGGAGGATAAATTCAGCAGGAGGAGGAGTGACGAATGGCAGAAGGCAATGTATTCTGTGGACCCTGGCAGTGGGGACACAGACAGTAGGAGGATAAATACAGCAGCAGAGGCAGGAGGATTGACGTGTGGCAGCAGGCAATGTAACGGGGCCATGGTACTTAGCGTTGGTAGTACCACGGCTGTAAATAAAGACAGCAAGATCAGGAGGTTCCGGACAGCAGTTGTGAAGCTCACATTGTGTCCAATGCACAACTGGGACAGCACAGTTTTCAACCCAGACACCTCAGAATTTTTTTTTGGTTTACAACAGTATATAGCTATTGTAGTGGCATAATAGCTAGTGGCGCATGGCAGCGGCGCATAACTCAGTGGACCCTGGCGGTGGGAACACAGACAGGCAGGAGGATAAATTCAGCAGGAGGAGGAGGAGTGACGAATGGCAGCAGGCAATGTATTCTGTGGTCCCTGGCGGTGGGGACACAGACAGCAGGAGGATAAATACAGCAGCAGAGGCAGGAGGAGTGACGTGTGGCAGCAGGCAATGTAACGGGGCCATGGTTCTTAGCGTTGGTAGTACCACGGCTGTAAATAAAGACAGCAAGATCAGGAGGTTCCGGACAGCAGTCGTGAAGCCCACATTGTGTCCAATGCACAACTGGGACAGCACAGTTTTCAACCCAGACACCTCAGAATTTTTTTGGGGTGTACAACAGTATATAGCTATTGTAGTGGCGTAATAGCTAGTGGTGCATGGCAGCAGCGCCTAACTCTGTGGACCCTGGCGGTGGGAACACAGACAGGCAGGAGGATAAATTCAGCAGGAGGAGGAGGAGTGACGAATGGCAGCAGGCAATGTATTCTGTGGACCCTGGCGGTGGGGACACAGACAGCAGGAGGATAAATACAGCAGCAGATGCAGGAGAAGTGATGTGTGGCAGCAGGCAATGTAACGGGGCCATGGTACTTAGTGTTGGTAGTACCACGGCTGTAAATAAAGACAGCAAGATCAGGAGGTTCCGGACAGCAGCCGTGAAGCCCACATTGTGTCCAATGCACAACTGGGACAGCACAGTTTTCAACCCAGACACCTCAGAATTTTTTTTTGGTTTACAACAGTATATAGCTATTGTAGTGGCGTAATAGCTAGTGGCGCATGGCAGCGGCGCATAACTCAGTGGACCCTGGCGGTGGGAACACAGACAGGCAGGAGGATAAATTCAGCAGGAGGAGGAGTGACGAATGGCAGCAGGGAATGTATTCTGTGGTCCCTGGCGGTGAGGACACAGACAGCAGGAGGATAAATACAGCAGCAGAGGCAGGAGGAGTGACGTGTGGCAGCAGGCAATGTAACGGGGCCATGGTTCTTACCGTTGGTAGTACCACGGCTGTAAATAAAGACAGCAAGATCAGGAGGTTCCGGACAGCAGTCGTGAAGCCCACATTGTGTCCAATGCACAACTGGGACAGCACAGTTTTCAACCCAGACACCTCAGAATTTTTTTGGGGTGTACAACAGTATATAGCTATTGTAGTGGCGTAATAGCTAGTGGTGCATGGCAGCGGCGCCTAACTCTGTGGACCCTGGCGGTGGGAACACAGACAGGCAGGAGGATAAATTCAGCAGGAGGAGGAGGAGTGACGAATGGCAGCAGGCAATGTATTCTGTGGTCCCTGGCGGTGGGGACACAGACAGCAGGAGGATAAATACAGCAGCAGATGCAGGAGAAGTGATGTGTGGCAGCAGGCAATGTAACGGGGGTGGGAACACAGACAGGCAGGTGGATAAATTCAGCAGGAGGAGGAGGAGTGACGAATGGCAGCAGGCAATGTAATCTGTGGACCCTGGTGGTGGGAACACAGACAGCAGGAGTATGAAAATCAATTCAGTGCTGCGTAATAAGTTGGCGCTTTATAAATACTGTAAATAAATAAATACATACATAAATAAATACATTCATAAATAAATTCATAAATAAATAAATGAATTCATAAATAAATACATAAATAAATAAATACAGCAGCAGGAGGAGGAGAGACATGTGGCAGAAGCAGGCATGTCTTGCGGGCCATGGTACCTAGCGTTAATACCACAGCAACTAAAGAAAAACCAGGCCAAATTATCAGGACCCAAGGACTGAAAGTTGATGTCAAAGAATAACTCCCAGGCACCTCATGTCCTCCTGTCGCCGACAACAGGTGCCAGGAACGTGCCTTCAATCCAGGCCTGGTTTATCTTAAGGAATCCAAACCTGTCCACGCCCTCTGTGGACAGACGAGAGCGCTTCTCTGTGACCATGCCACCGGCATGAAGCACCTCTCGGACAGCACGCTGGAAGGGGGGCAAGACAGAACTTCCAGGGCGTACTGTGCAAGCTCACTCCAGATGTGCAAGCGCTCCACCCAATACTCCATAGGGTCCACAGGCTCCGCGCTGCCGGTGTCAAGCCCACTGAAGGACCCTATGTATTCAGCCACCATCCGGGTCATGCGCTGGCTGTGACTTTGACAGGAGGTGGCTGCTGCACGCACCTCCTCTCTCGGCTGCTCTACCGTCATGTAGAGTGCCAGCGTCAATGACAGCAGGTCTCCTGGGCGACTGACGCTGCTGCTTGCCGCAGGCACCGGCCTGGTTGGACAGGGACAGAGGGGGTGGAAGGCTGGGGGAAGGCTTCCTCCAGTCGCCAAACAAGGATCTCCTGCAACTCCCTTGTTCGCTGTTCACGGTCTCTAGCAGGCAGAAACTGAGCCAACCTCCCCTCAGCCTTGGATCCAGGATCATGCTGATGCAGGCGTCCTCCCTCGCTTGCATCTGCTTGACCCTGGGGTCTGTGCGCAGGCAGCGCAGCATGTGCGCTGCCATGGGGAACAGGGCGGACCGTGCAACAGAGACATCAGGGTCACGGTCCTCCTGCTCCTCCGACCCCTGAGCCTCCTCTCTCCACCCTTGCACCACTGCTGCTGCTCTCCGCTGTTCCCCCTCAGCAGCAACGTCCAGCACCTCCAACTCCTCCTCCTCCTCCTCCAGGGACTCAAATACCTGCGCAGCAGTGGACTGCACAGGCGGCTGCTGTTCTAGCTGGTTCAGGGCCTCCTCTCCCAAATCCACCATAGAGCCAAGTGCCCTGTCCAGCAGACAAACAAAGGGCACCCACTGGCAGAGGGATGCCCGATCCTGGCTCACCAGGTTGGTTCCCTGCAGGAAGGGAGCCAACACCAAGCAGACCTGCTGCATCTGCCCCCACTGTGCGTTGGTGAGGAGCTGGAGTTTGGTGGTGCCGGCGAGAGTGCCATCCATGATGTACCGGTTGACAGCCCTCCTCTGCTAAACCAGCCGCTCCAACATTGCCAGGGTGGAGTTCCAGCGAGTTGGCACATCGATGACAAGGCGGTGTCGTGGCTGGCCCTCGCGCTGCTGGATTTCTGCCAGGTTTGCTGCGGCAGCAGCTGAGCGGCAGAAAGTGCGCACAATTTTCCGCGCCGATTCCAACAGCTCCTCCATCCCCTGATAGGTGCGCAGGAACTTCTGCACCACCAGGTTGAGGACGTGGGCCAAGCAGTGGACGTGGGTCAAGTGTCCCCTGCTGATGGCAGCCAGCAGGTTGGCAGCATTGTCGGACACTACCAATCCGACTCGGAGGCCTCTGGGGGTCAGCCACGTCTTCTCATGCTCCCTCAGGTAGCGGAGCACGTTGGCTGCCGTCAAGCTGTTCTTCCCCAGGCTCACCATGTCCAGCAGCGCTTGGCAGTGATGTGCCTTAAAGGAGTTGTCAGGCAATTTTTTAATAAAATAAACGCTACTTACCTGGGGCTTCCTCCAGCCCCAGGCTCCCAGGACCTCTCTCGCCGCAGGCGCAGTACAGAGCGACCTCCAGGCCGCTCTGACGTCATCGTCGGGGACCGGGTCAGAGCTCCGGCAAACGGCTGCGGGCAGAGCTGCGGCGAGGGAGGTCCTGGGAGCCTGGGGCTGGAGGAAGCCCCCGGTAAGTAGCGTTTATTTCATTAAAAATTGCCTGACAACTCCTTTAACGCTGATGCGGTGTCGCTTGGCGGCAGGAGCTGCTGCTTCTCCTCTGACCCTGCGCGGTGGCACCACATAGTGGGCGACTGGTGCCGCTGCTGCCACTGATGCGCCCGAGGGTGGACCTGCTGCTTCCTCGCTCTGGCTTTCCACCAGGCTGACCCAGTGGGCCGTAAAGGACAGATAGCGGTCTGTCCCAAAACGGCTGCTCCATGAATCCATGGTTATGTGGATCTGCGTACTCACGGTGTGATCAAGCACGCGGACCACGTTCGCCATGGCAAAGCGGTGCAGTGCTGGGATTGCCGTGGCGGCTGGGGACTTGCCACTCCGGGATCCAAAACTGCAGCAGCGCTCTCATGTCACTTCCCTCCTGCACAAAGGAATACGGCAGGAGCTGGGAGCACATGACCCGGGCAAGCAACCCGTTCAGCACCCGGATGCGCCTGTGGGTGGGAGGCAGCACCTTGGTCACACCGGGGAATGACTCGCTGAGCAGGGTGTCGTTGCTTGCCTGCACGGGAGGATGAGGAGGCCACTGTGGAGGGAGCTGATGAGGCCATTGAGGACTGGCTGCCCGGGGGGGGGGGGGGGGGGGGGCAGTGGGTTGCTGCTGCTGCTGTGCTCCTGCTGCTGCTGGATGGGCAGGAGGGTGGGATGCTGCTGCTGCTGAAGTCTGTGCAGTGGCTGTCTGGCTCTGACCACTGCCTGCACAACTGTCCTTGAGCTTCATATACTCACTATAGTCACTATAGTCCTCAAAATGTTTGTTCTCTAAGTAGGTCTGCAGGCACGAGGTACTCAACTTGAGGAGATCGCAACCTCTGCTGAGACTGACACTGCAACTGTTGCAAATTGCACGGGTTGCGTCCACTGTGCACTTAGTGAAGAACCGCCAGACTGGGGACTTCAACTTGCCCTTCGAGCTTGAGGGCTGGGGATTTTTTGGGCCCTTGGAGGGTTGTGTTTTTTTCTGCTTGCTTGGAGGTTTGCTGCGGACGGTAGCGGCTGAAGCAGCAGGCTGTGGCTCCGGCCTTCCACGCCCTGTGCTTGCCGCCTTGCTGCTGCCACGCCTCTGCGCCAGAGACACCTCCTCCTCCGATGACGAGCTGCCTTCAAGCAAGTGTGCTGGTGGTACTGGTGGTGGAGGATCCAGCATGTCATCATCATCCCCAAACATGTCCTCTGAGCCCGCCTCAACCACATCCTGTACCCCAAAATCCCCTGCATCACACCCCTCCTCATCAGCGCCAACCACAAACTGCTCCACCTCCAACTCCTCCTCCTCCTTGCATGATGATGTCCCCATTATCTCCTGCTCAAACTTCTCCACAACATCCCTGTACACGGCTGCAGTCACTGGGGTGAAGACCAAGCTCAGTGAGGGCAGGCTGGTCAATGGGGTCACCTTGACCTCTGCCTGCTGCGGACCGGAGTGCTGGTGGTGGTGCCACTGGTCTCGCTGGTGCTGGAGGCCTGGCTGGAAACGGAGGCTTTCTGCTCTGCCATCATTTCCACCACAGCCTGCACCTGACTCTCCACAATGGGCCGGGGGTGACGACCCGTCTCAATGCGTGGCTGTTGCGCCTCTGCTCCCTCCTCCTCAACTCTGCGGTCAGTGGCTGGCGGCAGACCAGTCACAGACCTGCTGCTGCTGGCAGTGGCTGCTGCAATGGCGCTTCCTCTCCTGGTGGTGCCTCGCCCTCTACCTCTGCTAGTCATTGTGCAATAATATACAAATACAGTAAAAAAAAAAGGTGTAGAAAAGGGCAGGAAAGGGTGTAAACTTTAATAAAGTCTGGGTTGGTTGTGGTGACTGGTGTTGAGGGACAACAAAAAATGAAAGTTTTTTCTTTTCTTTTTTTAAATAGTAGTAACAGCAGTAGTGTAGTCTACAGTACTAACTAACTCGTGTGACGGACAGTGACAATTAAAGTCGGTCACACACGGTCAGACGCAATCAATAGGGTCAGGCAAATGACAGCGACTCACAGGTCACAACGGATGCTGGCCTGTACACACTCAGTCAGTAACTAACTATTAACTAACACACTACTGAAGCTATAAACTAACAGACTACAGCAGTACAAATCAACTAAACTAGTATAGTACAAAACTAACTATAATCCCTAACCTACCTAAGCTAGTAGTAGGCTAAGGCTGCCCTAGGCTAGCAGGCCTAGCCTGCACACAGACTAACACTAGCCTAGCACAGTTTACACTATACACTGATCTGATTGGTTGCTTGGGGGCGTGCCAGGAAGAAAAAGTGAACTCCACACGCCACCCAGTGGCTGAGTAATAAAACATAACTTGCTCTGAACTTGGGCATGGGAATAATAATGTATAATAATACATTACTATTAAAATAATGTTATACACACACCTGCTTTAGTGGAGTCACTGTCCCCTTGCCCCTTCAAATCAGAAGGAACCCCATTGGTCTGCTAAGGACCGATGGGGCTCCTTGGAGCCCAAATACAAAGATGCTTTAGAGAGCTCTGAGCCATATAGCTCAGAGCTCTGTCGGGTCCGTGCAGCGCAGACGCGTATGCGGCGGCGGCGAGTGACGTCGGGTGCGGCGTAGTTACAATGTAACAAAGCTGTTACATTGTAATAACTTTGTTACATTGTAACTGATAGAACATTTCCGAGGCTATTTCGAGGGATCATTTATTTAAAGGGACAGGTAAGTATTAATGGTTAATTAAGAATATTAAAGGACTTTTTTCGTGGTTATGTTTTTTGTTCAATTAAAACACTTTTTCTAAGTGTTTGTGTGTTTATTTACTTTTAACTCTTAAAGGAAATGGGTAAGGGGTACAAGTACCTCTATACTCATTTCTCCTGGGAGGGGGGGTGGGCATCTGGGGGACCCCTTTTTAAAGGGGACTCCCAGATTCCACCATGAACCCCCCCCCCCAGGAAATCGCGGCCTCCACCTCCACCGCCCATCGGAGGTGGAGAAGAGCCCCTTGTCCTTGGATTGGACAAGGGCTCGGAGGGGGAGGGGAAAGCTTGGCTGCCCCTCCCCTTATGAGACCCCCCAATCCATGGACCATGTGGGCTGGTATAGTCAGGGTGCGGAGCCCCACGCGGCCAGTGCTCCGCATTCTGGCTATCCCAGCCTGCATGGGGGACAAGGGGTTAAAGAGGTCTGGGAGGGGGGACCCCACATCGTTTTTTTTTATATTTCCCACACTCAGAACGAAGTAAGTAAAACTCTTCCCACTTGGGGGAATCTATGAAAATAATACACTATTGTTACCTGTGCAAAAAAAACTGACATTTTCCGCATTTAAAAGACATTTTCGCCCTTGAAACTTAAAAATCGATTTTCTCAAAAACTATAAGGTCTTTTTGAAAAAAAATGTATTCCTCTTATTCCCACTGATCCCCTTAATATACCCTGGGAATTTGGTGTTCCTAAACTTTAAGCAGGCTTTGCTATTAACCGTTAAAGTCGGCGGGTTTTTAAATGTTTACATTTTTCCTTTATAGTGAAAAAGTAAGCTCTTTTATTGATGCAATAAAATCATGTGGCAAAGATAGAGCTAAAGGCAACTACAGCCCGCTGTTTCGAAGCGACATGCTTCTTCTTCAAGTTGCAAGCTCATAATGACAAACAATGTTCTCATACCTTCTTAAATATGGCCACACATTCAAATGTCAGCCAATCCACAAGTGAGACTTGAGAAGTGACCAATCAGAGCAGACCAAGGGAATGGAGGACCTGATGGGGAACTTCCGTGCACAGGAAGTACAACCCACAAGTGACCTCACTGCAAGAAAACACTCCCATAAGAAAAACGGCTGCTAAGCCACACCCAAAAACGGACCTGATGGGGAACTGCCATGTACGCGTAAAAATCACCTGATGCGTAAAAATGTACGCATAAACCCCAAACGCGAAGACGCATGAAAACAGTATGCTAAAGGCATCCGCAATGAATGCCAACAAGAAAAGACGCGTAAAAAGCGTAAAAATATACGCAAAAGTCAAGGAACGCGTGGAAGAATAACGCGTAAAAACCTCTAAATAAATGCTAACAAAGCGTACGCGTAAAAAAATGGGAGTGGCATATAAACATACGCAAGTAGTTAAAGTAAACTGTGCATAACACTATATGTAAAAAATACAAAAACAGTAAAAAATACATATGCAAAAATGTATAAATATTGGTATGCTCTGATTGGTCACCGCCCATGCATAAACATAAAGAACCTTAATCACATAAGATATATAGAAAAGTACAGGAACAACCTTAAGAAAAATGTTATCTCAGAATATAAATACTAGATACATCTCATAAATTATTCCAAAAATTGCCGAAAAAACCCAAACCTATGTTACTGGTCCTGATTGCCACCCAGATCCAAATCTTCTTATATACAAAATGATAAATCGTACTCCCTATTTAAACCTCCTCGACCTACAGTTCCTAAACGTCTAATCCATCCTGCTTCACATTTCAGTAATGCTTTCAATCTATCCCCACCACGTAATGTCCTAGGTACACTATCTATGACCTGTATCCTAAGTTGTGACACTGAATGTGGAGACTCGACAAAATGGGACGACACTGCCTGTTCTCGATTCTGACCACGTATCGCACATTTGTGTGATGAAAGACGTACACGTAAAGATTGTGTCGTCATGCCAACATAAGCTAAGCCACAAGGGCATTTAATAAGATACACTACATATGTTGAATCGCAAGAATAGCGTCCACGAATCTTAAATTCAGTTCCTAAAGATGGGTGATTAAAGCTATCACCTTTGATGATATGGCTACAAGCATGGCAACTTAAACATGGATAAGTGCCAAATCTGCTCGCCGAGTCAGTAACTACAGGTGTTGTCCCATACTTGTCTCGTCCCATCTTGTCTCTAATTGTGGGAGGTCTTTTAAAAGACAGAAGTGGGGGATATCTGAACTCATGAACTTGTGGGAAGGACTGGCGTAAGAGGCCCCAATGTTTCCGTACAATGGACCCCAGCTGAGCACTGCAGGCATTGTTGGCGTCTAGGTCTACTGTCCCGGTCTCTAAAAGTATGGTCAGGATAACCTCGAGGTTATCCTGACCATACTTTTAGAGACCGGGACAGTAGACCTAGACGCCAACAGGGCCTTAGACTCCCCTTTGTTTCCACTTACAATGCCTGCAGTGCTCAGCTGGGGTCCATTGTACAAGTATGGGACAACACCTGTAGTTACTGACTCGGCGAGCAGATTTGGCACTTATCCATGTTTAAGTTGCCATGCTTGTAGCCATATCATCAAAGGTGATAGTAAGTTGTAAGTTGCGATCATTCGTGTTTAGCAATCCAACGAATTCGTCAAGCTCGGACACGCTCCCAGACCACAGGACAAAGATATCATCTATGTACCTGTGCCACGCAAGTACGCGGCACAGGTACACTGAGAGGCCCTCATCTGAGAAGACTTTACGTTCCCACTCCCCCAGGTACAGGTTGGCGTAAGACGGGGCACACGTAGTCCCCATCGCCGCCCCCCGCACCTGGAGGTAGTGGGACCCCTCAAATACAAAAATATTATTGTGTAACAAGAACTCCAGGAGGGAGAGGAGGAGGATGTTGTGCGGAACATTCTGCATGCCCAATTCACTCAAGAATGTCCCAACGGCCTCGACGCCCAAGTCATGTGGAATACTCGAGTATAGAGCCTCCACATCGAGGGCCACAAGCAGAGTACCGGCCGGTACCTGTATGCCTTCCAGCATCCCCAACAAATGAGAGGTGTCTCTTGTGTACGACGGAAGGGACTTAACATGAGGCTGCAGATGTCGATCTATATAAATACTTATTTTTTCCGTAAGTGACCCTCTACCCGAGACGATAGGACGTCCGGGTGGGTGAATTAATCGTTTATGCACTTTCGGAAGGGCATAAAAAGTAGGGGTGATCGGATCTGCAACCTTCATGTAATCCCCAATGTCGGCATCAATCACATCTCGTTCAATTGCATTATCAATAATTGAAAATAATTCCTTTTTACAGTGTGTAGCCCTCGATGCGGAGACCCTGGTATAGCATTTTCTATCACTCAAAATGTCCATACACATATCCCGATAGGAGGAGGTGGTCATCACGACCACATTTCCCCCTTTGTCGGATGGTTTCACTATCCATTTTTGCTGTATGCTAAGCTCTTCCAGAGCTTGCATTTCCTCACTACTCAAATTGCTCTGCCGCACAACATCCTCCTCCAAAGTCAAAAGATCCTTCTCTACTACCGAGATGAACGTTCTTAAATTAGGAACAAGTGAAAATGGGGGAAACTTCCTGGAGCGGTTAAAAAGACCAACATCCTCCAAACGAGGAAAAAATCCCAAGGGGGGAGGGACCGAGGAGAGGGCCGAAACTGGGTCCCCCTCCTCCGCCCAATCCCCCATGGACTCACTGCCTAGAGCAAAAAGATCTTGTAATGCCACCAAGTCTGTGTCCGACCACCCACGGCTACTGGCCCGTGGGGTCCGATCGCGTGAGGAGTGAGATAAGAAGGTTTGGAATAGAATTCTTCTACCAAAAAGGTGTAGATCAACTATGGTTTTAAATACATCAATGTTTGAAGTGGGGCAAAAACCCAGACCCCTGCTCAAGACTTGCATTGTATGAGCAGGAAGTTCTTCCCCCGTTAGATTGATCACTTGTCTCTGTGAGGGGGGTTCATTGGCTTGGATCTCATCTGTACTCATAGATTCCCCGTCCTGGTCACAACCCTGGGCGGGGAACTTTATTCCAAAAAAGAAGAGGAAGAGGAGGCCAAGGACGATGAGGACCCCGATACTAGGGATACGCCGGACCCCCCTGTCGCCCCCGCTGCTGCAGGTGTCGACCGGGGCCCACCGCGACCCCCACCACCCGCACCCCCACATCCCTGAGCCCTCTTAGCTGCTTTAATTTGTTCCTTAGACACAACTTTATCCACTTTAGACCTGGTGTCGTATTCTTTGCCACCCCCCTTGGCCGAAACCGAGCCAACGGAGATGGCGGAACCGGTCTCACTCACTGAAGAGTCTGATTCGTCTGGATCGGTTGGTTTCGGGGGATGAGGGTGGGATGGGGGTACTGGACCTCCCTTTGGTCTCCCCCCTCGTGGTATATTTCTCTTATTGCCCCACCTGTAAGCTGCTCCTATTTTATATGCTGTGCGATCCCGCAACAGTTTTTGATCTCTTTGTACAATAATGTCCTTATTGAATTTTTTGATGTGGTCTTCTAACTCACTATTACGTTTTTTATATAATGGATCCTCACTAAACCCCTTTAGGGACCCTGTTACCTTCGTGATCTCCTCCTCCACAACGGTCAGATCTCCCCCGTCCAGCTCACTCATGAGCGTCAGACACACCTTGGCGCACGTTTCAAAATTGGCCTCCCACCTCTTCTTAAAGTCTTAGAAATGTTACGTCTATGGGGAAAAACCTGAAAACGCAACCATAATGGTGCGAATTGATCGTTCAAATATATTTTGTTATATCTCAAATTCCAATGCAATCTTGATTTCTTTTCGTACAGTTTGGATAATTTCCTAAAGCCCCCGTTGATAAGTTGGTGGGCGTCCCTACTGATGCGGGTCTGGGAGCAGTCCCTCTCCACCTGCGAAACCAGAGAGTCCCAGTGCAACATTCCACACACCCGAAAAAAGTCTCTTAAAAAGTATTGCTGTCCCGTCCCTGGAACTAAGTCCACATATGCCCCAAGCAATGGGGTATTATCCTCAAATGGACAGAATAAAGCAACCACCTACAAAAATATATATATATAGTCTGGGATATCGTCCTCTAGAAATAACAAAAAATAAATGTTTTGAGGAGCGAAAAAGAGGGCGTATATCCCAGATATACCACAGAAAACATCATATATCTATTAAAATATCATAACTTTATTGATTATATCATATAAATATATAAAAAAGCCTAGTACAGTGAATCGCAATACCCCACCGCTCACACACAAATCCAGTCACTCTCCAAACATTCACTTCTTCCCCTATATATATAGTAGTACTGGTACCAGTGAATTGAGTCTTCCAGCTCCAAATTGACTATTGGTAAGTATATTTATGCACAACAGAACAAGTGCTAGTCAGACCCTAATGTACTTCACGGCAGAAAGCATCATCAGTGTTGGTGTTAGAGCAGATGTTAGAAGGGAAGAAAGCACAGTCCTTGGAAACAACATCCAGCATGGGTGCATCACAGCAATCGGTTT
This sequence comes from Hyperolius riggenbachi, assembly GCF_040937935.1. Taxonomy (NCBI): domain Eukaryota; kingdom Metazoa; phylum Chordata; class Amphibia; order Anura; family Hyperoliidae; genus Hyperolius; species Hyperolius riggenbachi. The sequence goes on along the minus strand of NC_090653.1, from coordinate 34,382,488 downwards.
AGGTGATGTTAATAGCAAAATAGCAAAGCAGGTTAGCAAAGGGACTATCTCTGCAGGGTAGTTTAGTAAAAGCACTGTCTCTGAAAGGTGCTTTCCAGCATCATCCAGCAGGACAAGTCAACACTGTATGTGGTAAGAAGTCACAGCTGCATCGTAAACATGACATCAACATCCATAGCAAAGAGATGCGCATCCAGCCAAAAGCCAATGTTCCAGGCAATTGAGGATCAAAGCTGCATGTACCGCTTAACTTAGATTATAAGATGACATACAGTACCATTGTGTTGGTGTTGGGCTTCCAGAAGTCCTGCACATGTATCCGGAGATATCCTGGCAAAATCTACCTTCCGCAGAGTCCCAAGCTGTGTAACAAACGGAGTCCCAACTGGAGTGGACGGAGATGGCTGTTATGATCCGACTGAGAAAGGGCAGTGAGGAGCAGCGGGGATGCATCAAGCACGCACCAGGCAAACCACGCTAGCCCACGACATGTTTCACCGGACACTTCCGGTTTCCTCAGGTGGGCGTGGTGAAAGGCATACGACATCATTCAACTTCCCTGCATACTATAACGAGAAGTCCAACCAATCGCAGCGCGCGGAGGTCACCCGCCCCCAGCCCAGCCCCCTCAAGGAGGGACCGAGGAGAGACCAAGCACCGTCACCCCATCTCAAGGTGGGGAGGGGCGAACACCGCAACTCGCGCGACCAGGAGGACACAGTGAATCCACACTGCATGCCGCCGATCGGGCGCCCCGGGGGCGGCGCCGCAGAACGCCCCCGCCCCCCCCCCCCCACAGGCAAGCGCCCCACCCAGAGAGAGGCCCGACCGGCCACATCCGGGAGGCGCCAGACAGGGGGGGGGGGGGGGGGCAGGGGGCGGAACAGGCGCCGCACCCGGGGGCGGCCGACACAGGCAACAAACAGCCACAAGCCTGCAAGCAGCAGGCAACCCGTAAATATAGAGCTACAAGAGAATTGAGACACGTTGTCCGCATAAACATCAATCTCCGAAACCAGGAGAAACAAAAGGAGAAAGTATACAAATAATGACACGTGATGACCAATCATATGCAGTCACCACCATGCGTCCTGTAGACTGCATCCTATGCCAAATTGATGTATATACTACTGCACATTTAGTCAAAAGCTAACTACTGCGGAATCTCGGGCGGTGGAGCACAGCAACTGGAACCCCCACGGCAAGCTCCCACACGAAAAGAGGGGCCCACCCCAGAAAAACCCGACCACCACACCAACAGGGCACCCACCTCCTACAAAGGTAAAAAGGGACTGAAACTAATGGATTCATTGAGACCCGGTGGGTCTGTTGCTCGTAAATCAAAGATCCATCTCTGCTCCTTCTGTAAAAGGAGACGGTCGAAATTGCCGCCTCTAATTGTTTTGTGGATGCGGTCTAGACCGATAAAGCGCAGACGGTCATAACTGCACCCTTGTTTCACTCTAAAGTGTCTTGCTACCGGAGTAGGAACACCAGAGGTGCTTTTTGTAACAATACTGTTAATGTGTTGGGACATGCGTGTCCTGAACTCATTTTTGGTTTTGCCCACGTAGAATGCTCCACATGGGCATACCAAAAGATATACGACCAAGATGGTGGCACAATTGACAAAATGATTGAGCTCCCAGGTCCTCCCACCCGGCAGCAAGACTGTTTTCCCCACCTTAATATAACGGCACATTGCACAGCCTCCACAGCTGTATGTGCCGTTCACACTGCAGTGTTTTCGGGGACCCTCCAGTCCCTGAAAATGACTCCTAACTAATCGATCACGAATGGAAGGTGCCCGGCGGTATGCTATTTGTGGTGCACCTGAGACCACTCTATTTAACCTGGGGTCATTAGTCAGGATGTGCCAATGGCGTCTGAGGATTTTCTCCACTCGATCACTCTGTGCACAGAATTGGGTGCAAAAACGCGGGGATGTACACTCACTACCTCGAGAGCTACCGCATCGCAGAAGTTTACTGCGATCGGTGGTTTGTGCTCTATGAAAAGCCCGTCTTAAAGGTTTATCTGGATATCCTCGTGCGTGGAACCTCCTCCTAAGGTCATTGGCTTCATCCTGGAAGTCTTTCTCCCTTGAGCAGTTGCGTTTTACTCTAAGGTACTGTCCCGTGGGAATCCCACGAACTGTGTGCATGGGGTGGAAGCTGTCCGCGCGTAATAACGAATTCGTTGAGGTTTCTTTTCGATATAGGGTAGTATAAATACATCCCTGTTCGTCAAGATTAATCTTAACATCTAAAAATGGTAATGTTTGCGCATGCCATTGTAGGGTGAAATGTAAGTTGCGATCATTCGTGTTTAGCAATCCAACGAATTCGTCAAGCTCGGACACGCTCCCAGACCACAGGACAAAGATATCATCTATGTACCTGTGCCACGCAAGTACGCGGCACAGGTACACTGAGAGGCCCTCATCTGAGAAGACTTTACGTTCCCACTCCCCCAGGTACAGGTTGGCGTAAGACGGGGCACACGTAGTCCCCATCGCCGCCCCCCGCACCTGGAGGTAGTGGGACCCCTCAAATACAAAAATATTATTGTGTAACAAGAACTCCAGGAGGGAGAGGAGGAGGATGTTGTGCGGAACATTCTGCATGCCCAATTCACTCAAGAATGTCCCAACGGCCTCGACGCCCAAGTCATGTGGAATACTCGAGTATAGAGCCTCCACATCGAGGGCCACAAGCAGAGTACCGGCCGGTACCTGTATGCCTTCCAGCATCCCCAACAAATGAGAGGTGTCTCTTGTGTACGACGGAAGGGACTTAACATGAGGCTGCAGATGTCGATCTATATAAATACTTATTTTTTCCGTAAGTGACCCTCTACCCGAGACGATAGGACGTCCGGGTGGGTGAATTAATCGTTTATGCACTTTCGGAAGGGCATAAAAAGTAGGGGTGATCGGATCTGCAACCTTCATGTAATCCCCAATGTCGGCATCAATCACATCTCGTTCAATTGCATTATCAATAATTGAAAATAATTCCTTTTTACAGTGTGTAGCCCTCGATGCGGAGACCCTGGTATAGCATTTTCTATCACTCAAAATGTCCATACACATATCCCGATAGGAGGAGGTGGTCATCACGACCACATTTCCCCCTTTGTCGGATGGTTTCACTATCCATTTTTGCTGTATGCTAAGCTCTTCCAGAGCTTGCATTTCCTCACTACTCAAATTGCTCTGCCGCACAACATCCTCCTCCAAAGTCAAAAGATCCTTCTCTACTACCGAGATGAACGTTCTTAAATTAGGAACAAGTGAAAATGGGGGAAACTTCCTGGAGCGGTTAAAAAGACCAACATCCTCCAAACGAGGAAAAAATCCCAAGGGGGGAGGGACCGAGGAGAGGGCCGAAACTGGGTCCCCCTCCTCCGCCCAATCCCCCATGGACTCACTGCCTAGAGCAAAAAGATCTTGTAATGCCACCAAGTCTGTGTCCGACCACCCACGGCTACTGGCCCGTGGGGTCCGATCGCGTGAGGAGTGAGATAAGAAGGTTTGGAATAGAATTCTTCTACCAAAAAGGTGTAGATCAACTATGGTTTTAAATACATCAATGTTTGAAGTGGGGCAAAAACCCAGACCCCTGCTCAAGACTTGCATTGTATGAGCAGGAAGTTCTTCCCCCGTTAGATTGATCACTTGTCTCTGTGAGGGGGGTTCATTGGCTTGGATCTCATCTGTACTCATAGATTCCCCGTCCTGGTCACAACCCTGGGCGGGGAACTTTATTCCAAAAAAGAAGAGGAAGAGGAGGCCAAGGACGATGAGGACCCCGATACTAGGGATACGCCGGACCCCCCTGTCGCCCCCGCTGCTGCAGGTGTCGACCGGGGCCCACCGCGACCCCCACCACCCGCACCCCCACATCCCTGAGCCCTCTTAGCTGCTTTAATTTGTTCCTTAGACACAACTTTATCCACTTTAGACCTGGTGTCGTATTCTTTGCCACCCCCCTTGGCCGAAACCGAGCCAACGGAGATGGCGGAACCGGTCTCACTCACTGAAGAGTCTGATTCGTCTGGATCGGTTGGTTTCGGGGGATGAGGGTGGGATGGGGGTACTGGACCTCCCTTTGGTCTCCCCCCTCGTGGTATATTTCTCTTATTGCCCCACCTGTAAGCTGCTCCTATTTTATATGCTGTGCGATCCCGCAACAGTTTTTGATCTCTTTGTACAATAATGTCCTTATTGAATTTTTTGATGTGGTCTTCTAACTCACTATTACGTTTTTTATATAATGGATCCTCACTAAACCCCTTTAGGGACCCTGTTACCTTCGTGATCTCCTCCTCCACAACGGTCAGATCTCCCCCGTCCAGCTCACTCATGAGCGTCAGACACACCTTGGCGCACGTTTCAAAATTGGCCTCCCACCTCTTCTTAAAGTCTTAGAAATGTTACGTCTATGGGGAAAAACCTGAAAACGCAACCATAATGGTGCGAATTGATCGTTCAAATATATTTTGTTATATCTCAAATTCCAATGCAATCTTGATTTCTTTTCGTACAGTTTGGATAATTTCCTAAAGCCCCCGTTGATAAGTTGGTGGGCGTCCCTACTGATGCGGGTCTGGGAGCAGTCCCTCTCCACCTGCGAAACCAGAGAGTCCCAGTGCAACATTCCACACACCCGAAAAAAGTCTCTTAAAAAGTATTGCTGTCCCGTCCCTGGAACTAAGTCCACATATGCCCCAAGCAATGGGGTATTATCCTCAAATGGACAGAATAAAGCAACCACCTACAAAAATATATATATATAGTCTGGGATATCGTCCTCTAGAAATAACAAAAAATAAATGTTTTGAGGAGCGAAAAAGAGGGCGTATATCCCAGATATACCACAGAAAACATCATATATCTATTAAAATATCATAACTTTATTGATTATATCATATAAATATATAAAAAAGCCTAGTACAGTGAATCGCAATACCCCACCGCTCACACACAAATCCAGTCACTCTCCAAACATTCACTTCTTCCCCTATATATATAGTAGTACTGGTACCAGTGAATTGAGTCTTCCAGCTCCAAATTGACTATTGGTAAGTATATTTATGCACAACAGAACAAGTGCTAGTCAGACCCTAATGTACTTCACGGCAGAAAGCATCATCAGTGTTGGTGTTAGAGCAGATGTTAGAAGGGAAGAAAGCACAGTCCTTGGAAACAACATCCAGCATGGGTGCATCACAGCAATCGGTTTAGGTGATGTTAATAGCAAAATAGCAAAGCAGGTTAGCAAAGGGACTATCTCTGCAGGGTAGTTTAGTAAAAGCACTGTCTCTGAAAGGTGCTTTCCAGCATCATCCAGCAGGACAAGTCAACACTGTATGTGGTAAGAAGTCACAGCTGCATCGTAAACATGACATCAACATCCATAGCAAAGAGATGCGCATCCAGCCAAAAGCCAATGTTCCAGGCAATTGAGGATCAAAGCTGCATGTACCGCTTAACTTAGATTATAAGATGACATACAGTACCATTGTGTTGGTGTTGGGCTTCCAGAAGTCCTGCACATGTATCCGGAGATATCCTGGCAAAATCTACCTTCCGCAGAGTCCCAAGCTGTGTAACAAACGGAGTCCCAACTGGAGTGGACGGAGATGGCTGTTATGATCCGACTGAGAAAGGGCAGTGAGGAGCAGCGGGGATGCATCAAGCACGCACCAGGCAAACCACGCTAGCCCACGACATGTTTCACCGGACACTTCCGGTTTCCTCAGGTGGGCGTGGTGAAAGGCATACGACATCATTCAACTTCCCTGCATACTATAACGAGAAGTCCAACCAATCGCAGCGCGCGGAGGTCACCCGCCCCCAGCCCAGCCCCCTCAAGGAGGGACCGAGGAGAGACCAAGCACCGTCACCCCATCTCAAGGCGGGGAGGGGCGAACACCGCAACTCGCGCGACCAGGAGGACACAGTGAATCCACACTGCATGCCGCCGATCGGGCGCCCCCGGGGGCGGCGCCGCAGACAATAATTGACCTTCAATGAATACAAAACGCTAAGTCGTACTCTCGATTGAGTCCATTAGGCTCCATCGTCCCCAACCGTCTAATCCAGAACGCCTCCCTCTTGCGTAATGCAATCTCCCTATTGCTTCCTCTCCAATCCATGGGCACCGAATCGATAATCTTGACTTTAAGTTGTGTAACTGAATGTTTCATCTGTGCAAAATGTTCAGAGACCGACTGGCCCTGTGTCTTATGTCGTATCGCCGACTTGTGCGACGAAATACGATCCTTGAGGCGTTGCGTAGTCATGCCCACATATGCAAGCCCACAAGGGCACTTGAGCATATATATGACATAACTAGAGTCACAAGTGTAAAAATCTCGTAAATGAAAAAGCGTACCCTGGGACGGGTGAGTGAAGGTATTACCCTTCAACACCATGCCACACATGTGGCACCCCATACATGGGTACATCCCCGTACGTTTATTCGCCCGTCGTCCTTTACTCTTTGTATGTAACTTGTCCCGTATTGTCGGGGCCCTTTTAAAGGACATCATAGGCGGGTAACGAAACTCGGGAACTCGTGGAAAACCATCAGATAAAATTCGCCAATGCCGTCATATGGCCCGTGAAATCACATCACTGTTCGCACTAAATGTTGACACAAATGGAAGACGGGGGCCAGTCGGTTTCCGCCCATGTCTAATCCGTGGAGTAAACGTCTCAGATGGGTAGCCTCTTTGACGAAACCTACCAATCATTTCATCCCTGCGTCTAGTACGTTGGGACTCTTTACTAACTATCCTGTCTATCCGACCTAACTGGCTCCGAGGTATACTGTTCTTGGTACCCATGGGATGGAAGCTTTCATAATGCAATACGGAATTGCGATCAGTATTCTTGCTGAACAGATCAATCACCAGTTCCCCTCCCTCTCCTCTGGTGATGGATGTATCCAGAAATGATATGGTGTTCAAATCACTGTGGGACGTTAGCTTAATGTAAGGGCAGCAGCCGTGTAGCTGAAAAATAAATTCCATAAGGGTCTCCCGTGACCCCCTCCATATGCAGAAAACGTCATCAATATAGCGCCACCAGCAGATTGCATGCCGGTGGAATAATGCATTATTGTAAACAAATGCCTCTTCATATAGGCTCATGTACAAATTTGCATAGGAGGGGGCCACATTTGACCCCATGGCTGTGCCTCGACGTTGCATAAAAAATTGTCCCTTGAACTCAAAATAATTGAAGCGTAAGACAATCCCCAGTAAGGTCAAACAAAATCTCCTCTGATCTAAAGTAAGATCAGTGCGCGTCATTAAAAACCAATCAACAGCCTCCACACCCCCATCGTGTGGGATGGAGGTGTAGAGGCTGTCCACATCAAGGGTAACAAGGAGGATCTGATCATCAGGCAACCGCAATTCCCTAATCTTTTCAAGGAACATGGAGGTGTCTTTCAAATACGAAGGAGTTGACCGAACCAATGGTTGAAGTAGAGCATCCAAAAATTTAGCAAGGGGTACAAATATCGAGCCAACCCCGGCCACTATCGGGCGGCCAGGGGGGTTGGCTAGAGACTTGTGAATCTTGGGGAGTGTGTAAATCCTAGGGGTAGAGGGATGATCAGCCTTTAAGAAGGTAAATAACCCATTGTCAATAACATTTCTCCTCAAAGCATCATGTAACACACTATCAATTTGTTTCTGTATCAACGACAGGGGATCTCCCATTAGTGGTTCATACACTGCTTTATCAGAAAGCTGTCGTAAGATCTCATTTTCATACATACTTGTGTCCATCACCACCACCGCCCCACCCTTATCGGCTGGGCGGATGGTGATGGACGCATTATTCTGCAGGGCACACAAAGCCTCCCTCTCATCCCTACTGAGATTATAGTGTAGGGTATGTTCACCCTTCCTCACACCCTCCTCCAATTTTTTAATATCACCCTGAACCTTGGAAATAAAATTGTCAATAACGGGATGACTCGGGGGTAAAAAAGAGCTAGGGTTTCTGAAACCCAGCTCCTTCAATCTAAATTGTCCATCAGCGTCTTCTTGATTAGTAGAAGGAAAAGTGGGTAAACAAGAGAAAAAGTATTTCAATCTAATGTTCCGAAAAAAACGAAACAGATCTTGATCTAATTGAAAAAAGTCAGTGGCAAAAGTAGGACAGAAGGAAAGTCCATAATTCAAAACGTGAGTCTCTAATGGAGATAGCGTATATGATTGATTGATATTTAACTTTTGATCTTATATGTATTTACTTTATTGCTTTGTATTTGTTTTAGATATCCCTGGGCTGTACTGTGATGGACCTGCTGAGGGTGACGTATTGAATCATTTGCCTGCTGTAATTTTCGTGTTGGTATTTTATTGCCATTATTGACTTGTCCACATTTGTGGATCTGTCTGGTATGGGAGCGTGAGTGCCTAGCTGACATTCTGGTTCCATGAACATTACATTCGTCTGGTTGCTCCAAGATTAGTATTTGTATATGCATGCATGCTGTTCGTACGCGTACAGCCATATGTTTTGCGCATCTTTAGACGTGCGGAGGATCAGGTGTATGCGTTTGTGAGCGCATTCCGCATTTGGGGTGCGGTCCATGCGTACCGCCATGTCGAGATGCGTACTTTGTGACGCATTGTTTGAAACGGTTTTACTGTCGGTTTTTACGCGTATAGCCATATGTTTTGACGCCTTGTGGATCAGTCGTACGCGTTTGGGAGCGCACTCCGCGTTTGGGGTGTGTTCCATGCGTACCGCCATGTCGAGATGCGTACTTTGTGACGCATTGTTCTGTAGCGGATTTGCGGTTGTTTTTTTCGCGTCTTTTCGCGTTATTTTCGCGTTTTTCTTGCATTTTGCGTTTCCACCACGGCTGACTGGCGTATTATGCGTACGATCATGCATGCATGCATATTTTTGGACGCGTGGTTCCGTTGTATGACGTGGATCCTCCTGACTGGCCAGAAAGGGCCTGGAAGTGATGTGGATGTCACATGATCTGTTTTTATGATCAATGGAGGCACTTTTACTCTTTGTATTAGGTCTTTTTGTCAGCAGGCAAGTGGTTAATTGTGATTTACATATTAGCTTTTGCAGTTCCCCATCAGGTCCACCACAGGTCTCTGCCCAGTAAGTCACCGATTGGTGATTTTAATGGAGGTGGGGTATTTAAGGCACTGCACATGTGTGTTTGTATATGGCTGCTGCAATTTGAAAAAGGGCAATGCCCGAAACAACGTTTGTCATTGTTAAGCTACAATGGTGATGCAATAAAAGAGCTTTGCTTGATGCTTGGAGTGGTGCCGACCTCTTTACTACTTGAATGCTTTATAAGCAGTAGGCAGAAGACTGGTCCAGCAGGTCTGGGAGCTGTGCGTGTTTTTCTTTTGCTAGTCTATATAGACGTGCATAACAGGTAGAAGGGAATGCTTCAGAAATCATTGACCCCAACAAGCCATAAAAAATCAAAGAGTAACCAGTATGTGTGTTTCCCCTAAATTTTCACAAATCAGGCTGAGTACTGTTATTGATTAGATTGAATATTCTACACAAAAAACATAAAATACAAGTTTGGATCAGTGATCTTTTTTATCCTTGCCTGTGAAGCCGTTTTTATGCAACGCAATGATGGCTGCATGCGTTTCTTTGCTGATCACCATGGTTAACAATGGAAGATCAATGATTTCAAGCATCACCCTCCTTTTAACACATTAAGTCTGCCATTCTAACCCAATCAGCCTGACATAATGATCTCCAGCCTCGTGCTCGTCAACATTCTCACCTGAGTTAACAAGACGATTACTGAAATGATCTCAGCAGGTCCTTTAATGACAGTAATGAAATGCAGTGGAAAGGTTTTTTTGGGATTCAGTTAATTTTCATGGCAAATAAGGACTATGCAAATTATCTGAACACTCTTCATAACACTCTGGAGTATATGCAAATTGCTATTATAAAAACTCAAAACTTTTGTCCAGGACTGTACTGCTTTATAATGGATATTATCAATCACTGCATGCAGGCTTTGTATATCTTTCCAATGTCTAGTCTCCTTTGCAGTACACACTCATTATAACGTGTGCGTTATGCAACTGATCACTGTGAATCCAGCCTAAATCGCAATCAACAAATTCTCATCCCTGCATCTGGGCACACAGCACCGGCCATGTAGCACCAGATGATGGCGCTATATATTACCCGGGCATGAGTAATTCTGAGATCTTGTGATCACCACACCCCAAATTACTTTTTCCTCTGAGTTGCTACAACTTGGAGGAGGAATAGTATTTAAAAGGGATCTGAAATGAAAATAATATAATGTATAATGAACTATATGTGTAGCACAGCTAAGAAATAAAACATATTGTTTTCCAGTAAAGGAAGAGTGAAGAAACGTCACTTGTTATCTATGCAAAAGAGCTTCTCTGAGCTCTCTGACTAATTTAGTGAGAGAGCCGTGCTATTTTCTGAAGCACTTATACATCAAAGAAACAGTGAAAGACAATTTCAGATACGATTTTACTGCAGGAAAGTTCAAAGGATCATTAGCTCTGCTCTGTTTCATTGTTTAAAATGCAGAGTGTAGTTTGTTAACTGCAAATATTGGACAAAGACGCAATGTTATAAAAACTATAGAAATTAAAATATAAACATGAAACTCTTTTCTTTGCTACTAATGTTCTATTAAGTATCCGTACTACACATACAATACATTATATCATACTTTTTTTTTCACTTCAGTGCCACTTTAACACGGCCAGGTATTTCAGTGGCAGCAGGGTGAGCCATTATTTAGCTCACCCTGCGTCCAGCTGACCAGGCGGACGAACAATACCTATGTATCCTATAAACGCCCCCTTTGTATCCTAAAGTTGGATATTAGTCACTAAAGACCTTTTCCTCTAAACCAGCATCTCTCAACATGTTACTGGCAGGGATGCTCCAATCTGAATTCGGGTGAAACCCGGAGAGTTGCTATCCGGACTTCACCCAGATATCTGTGCGGGCTGGGCGGGGGTTCAATCTTACCTATCTGACGTCTTCTTCGGTCCGTCCCTCGGCGCCTCCTACAATGCGGTCCACGCGCATCACGTGACTACAAACACTTCCTCCTTCAACCTGGAAGGAGGAAGTGTTTGTACTCATGTGACCGGCACGTGGAACGCATCGTGGGAGGAGCAGAGGGACGGACCGAAGAAGACGTCAGATAAGTAATCTTGAACCCCCCCAGCACCCCGCGACAGGTATCAGGGTGAAATCCGGATAGCAACTATCCGGGTTTCACCTGAATTTGGATTTGAGCATCCCTGGTTACTGGTATGTACACCCTTTGAAAGCCTGTGCTCACAAAGGAGGGAAAATTACATTTGCTGCAGTACACATTAAATGAGGAGCCCTGGAGGGAATTTTAAAGATGCTCTTGGGTTTGCTACACTCTGCGGTTCTTCAGCTATTCGAGGATATTGATGTAGGACATTTCTGAGGAGACTGGTGTTGGATCATTACAAAGGTAAGTGTTAATGGGTAATTTACAATGATAAAGGACTTTTTTTGCTGTTGTGTTTTTACTTCACTTTTAACCTTTTGTGGAAATAGGTAAGGGGTTTATCGGTGCCCCTACATTCATTTCACCTGTGGAGGGGGCGGGTATCTGGGGGACCATTTGTTAAGCACCCTTCTCCTGGGCACTGGAGGAGAGGATTAGAGATGTCCCGAACGGTTCGCCGGCGAACGGTTCCAGGCGAACTTCGGGTGGTTCTCATTCGCCTGCGAAGGCGAACTTTCCCGGAAGTTCAATTCGCCCCATAATGCTCTATTGAGCAGAACCCTCTACATCGCAGTCAGCAGGCACATTGTTGCCAATCAGACTGCACTCACTCCTAGAGCCCCCCCCCCCCCCCTTATAAAAGGCAAGGTCCTTGTGCTGTTTTACTCACTAGTCTGCCTACACTAATTAGTTAAGGGACAGCTGCTGACAGACTCTGCTAAGGAGAGTTTAGTTAGGCTTGTTCCTTATATTACTCACTCCCTCCTCCCTTCCTCATTCACTCCTCCCGGAGGGAGGAGGGTCTCATCTTCCAGGGAATTGTAGAATTTCAAAAGCCAGCTTATATACCTTGGCCGGGAATTGAACCCATGTCTTGGCCAGGAATTGAACCCAGGTCTGAGTGCTTGGTAGAGAGCTCTCTTAACCACTATACCACCACCAACACTGCATGCTGAAGGGAGCCTAGCATGTACCATTATGATTTATCCTAGAGAAAAATGAGCTTGCTTAAAGATTTGTAGGCTTTCAAAAGCCAGCTTACATACCTTGGCCGGGAATTGAACCCAGGTCTGAGTGTGTGGTAGATAGCTCTCTTAACCGCTATACCACCAACAACACTACATTCTGAAACCAGCCTAGCATGTACCATTATGATATATCCTAAAGAAAAATGAGCTTGCTTAAAGATTTGTAGGCTTTCAAAAGCCAGCTTACATACCTTGGCCGGGAATTGAACCCAGGTCTGAGTGTGGTAGATAGCTCTCATAACCGCTATACCACCACCAACACTACATTCTGAAACCAGCCTAGCATGTACCATTATAATATATCCAAGAGAAAAATGAGCTTGCTTAAGGATGTGTAGTATTGTAGAATTTCAAAAGATATCTACCAAGCACTCAGACCTTGGTTCAATTCCTGGCCAATAAGCTGGCTTTTGAAATTCTACAATTCCCTGGAAGATGAGACCCTCCTCCCTAAAGGACAGAGGGAGAAGTGAGGGAGAGATACACTGCCTGATGTTGTAAAGAATTGTAGGCCTGTAATTAGAGATGTCGCGAACCTCCGATTTTCGGTTCGTGAACCGGGTTCGCGAACTTCCGCAGAAGGTTCGGTTCGCGGAAAAATTCGCGAACCGCAATAGACTTCAATGGGGAGGCGAACTTTGAAAAATAGAAAAAATTATGCTGGCCACAAAAGTGATGGAAAAGATGTTTCAAGGGGTCTAACACCTGGAGGGGGGCATGGCGGAGTGGGATACATGTCAAAAGTCCCGGTGAAAAATCTGGATGTGACGCAAAACAGCGTTTTAAGGGCAGAAATCACATTGAATGCTAAATTGCAGGCCTAACGTGCTTTCAAACATCTTGCATGTGTATACATCAAACAGGGAGTGTAATTAGAGTACTGCTTCACACTGACACACCAAACTCACTGTGTAACGCACCGCAAACAGCTGTTGGTGTAGTGACGGCCATGCTGGACTACTGCGCAACATGGCGTGATTGCTCTTCCTTACTCAGTGATGTCAGGTAATGTGTGACTTCCTTCTCAACTTTCCATGGCATTGTTAAAAAGCTTACATTTTGTTTTTAATTTACATTTTCTACTTGCTGTGTACTTGTTCAGTACCGCTACAATGAGAACCCTGTGGAGGCGGGCAAGTCTGCCATTGTGACCCCGGGTAATGGCCGGGGAATGAGAGGTTTGAATCCGGTGTGGAGCCTGAGCAACGGCTACCACTACACATCCAAGGAGGGCAGCGGGCAGGCCAGGCATGCATGCCCGCCCGCCCCGAGGTAGTGACCAAAAATAACAATACAGGAGGAGGACTTTCGAGGCCCTGCTGTGTATTTGAAATGAATGTACTTTAAATCCTTTAACGAGAACCAGTTATGGCGGGCAAAGATGACACCACATTCCTTTCACGAGAATCATATGGAGGCGGGCAAGTCTGTCATTTGTGACCCCGGGTAATGGCCGGGGAATGAGGGATGGAATCCGGTGTGGAGCCTGAGAAACGGCTACCACTACACATCCAAGGAGGGCAGCAGGTAGGCATGCACGCCCGCCCCGAGTAGTGACCAAAAATAACAATACAGGAGGCGGACTTTCGAGGCCCTGCTGTGTATTTGAAATGAATGTACTTTAAATCCTTTAACGAGAACCAGTTATGGCGGGCAAAGATGACACCACATTCCTTTCACGAGAATCATATGGAGGCGGGCAAGTCTGTCATGTGTGACCCCGGGTAATGGCCGGGGAATGAGGGATGGAATCCGGTGTGGAGCCTGAGAAACGGCTACCACTACACATCCAAGGAGGGCAGCAGGTAGGCATGCACGCCCGCCCCGAGGTAGTGACCAAAAATAACAATACAGGAGGCGGACTTTCGAGGCCCTGCTGTGTATTTGAAATGAATTAACTTTAAATCCTTTAACGGGAATCCGTTATGGAGGGCAAGTCTGCCATTGTCACCGCGGGGAATGAAGGTTGGATTGCGGCCCGAAGTGGGAGCCTGCTGAGACCCATGCTGTAGCTGCCCTGACCGTGCTTTGCAGACCAGGCATCTGTGGTCAGATGGACCCTTGAGCCAGCGGAAGACAAACCAAGTCGAAAGCATTTGCCAAGAATGTTTTACGGAGGGCAAGTTTTTTTGCCCTTTTTTAATTTTTTTGAAAATGATAGATGGTTGTATTTTTAAATTGTTTGAAAGTTTAGATGGTTGTATTTTTAAATTGTTTGAAAGTTTAGATGGTTGTATTTTTAAATTGTTTAAAAGTGTATCCATTCTTCCTCCCCCCAGCCACGAACAATACCATGGGAACGTGGAGCAGCAGAAGCCCCCTGTGACGGCTGCCACGGTTGTTCTCCGCTGCTTGTCTTTTGAGGGGTGCTTCTTTTCCTCAGGTGTTCTTGCCATAGCTGTTTGTGCCTTCTCTCCAGGTGCCTTCGTAAAGCACTTGTCCCTACGTGACAGTTGGCCTTTCCACGGCTCAATTTTTGCTGGCAGAGACAACAGATGGCTTTGCTCCGATCTGAGACACACACGTGAAAAAATTTTCAAACCACTGAGCCCCCCTGGGCTGATGGTGCTACGGTGGCATCAGCAGCTGACGTTGAAGGGCATGTTGGCTGTCTGGCCATAGCTGGCGATACATGGCGCCGGACACTGCCCCCAGCTGATTCTGAGGACGAGCTCCCTCTTGTATTGCGTTCCGGAGTTGGAGCCTGATCAACGTCTACCACCACACATCCAGGCAAGGAGGGAAGCAGGCAGGCATGCACGCCCGCCCCGAGGTAGTGACCAAAAATAACAATACAGGACTCAGGAGGACCTTTTGCGGCCCTAATTGAAATGAACTAACTTTAAATCCTTTAACGGGAATCCGTTATGGAGGGCAAGCCTGCCATTGTCACCGCGGGGAATGAAGGTTGGATTCCGGCCCGAAGTGGGAGCCTGCTGAGACCCATGCTGTAGCTGCCCTGACCGTGCTTTGCCGACCAGGCATCTGTGGTCAGATGGACCCTTGAGCCAGCGGAAGACAAACCAAGTCGAAAGCATTTGCCAAGAATGTTTTACGGAGGGCAAGTTTTTTTGCCCTTTTTTTTAATTTTTTGAAAATGATAGATGGTTGTATTTTTAAATTGTTTGAAAGTTTAGATGGTTGTATTTTTAAATTGTTTGAAAGTTTAGATGGTTGTATTTTTAAATTGTTTGAAAGTGTATCCATTCAAGTGCAAGTTATGCACTGACTGCCAGGTATAATGTGCAGTCACAGATGCAGTGAAAGGTATGCAGTGACTGCAAACAGCCGTTTGTGTAGTGACGGCCGTGCTGGACTGGTGCGCACCGTGACGAGAGTGCAGGTGATGGTGGCTTTTCAGCCCATATGCTTGCCCGGCTGATGTAGCTGAATGACAGAACAGTGACTTTCCAGCTGATCAAATTTGGTCTGACCACAATGAAGCAACGACCTTAATATCTTTTGTGTGCCACCCCCACCCGAGACACTCAAATAGCCGGCGGTCATTGCTTCATTGTGATGCGCAAGCCCCTTCACCGCGGCAAGGTAATGATCACGAAGGGGGATGGGCACATGTACACGCACCAGAAAAATTAGTGTAGCGGCCGCTGCTAGCAGCGGCCTTAAAAATTCAGGAATCCGCCTAGAGTCCTGGACCCTGTTGGATAGTGGCGGAGAAGGCAGTCAAGCGGCCTGCAGGCAGAGATGCTGTGTGTGGGGAGTGGACTGACTTAGTCTTCGGTCGTGCAGTAGCCCTCCGTGATCCATTCCTCATTCATTTTGATAAAGGTCAGGTACTGAACACTGTCGTGACTTAGGCGACTTCTCTTCTCAGTAACTATGCCTCCAGCTGCACTGAAGGTCCTTTCTGACAGGACGCTTGCGGCAGGGCAAGAGAGAAGTTGTATGGCAAATTGGGACAGCTCTGGCCACAGGTCAAGCCTGCGCAACCAGTAGTCCAAGGGTTCATCGTCGCTTTTCGCAGAGTCTACATCCACACTTAAGGCCAGGTAGTCGGCTACCTGCCAGTCCAGGCGTTGGTGGAGGGTGGATCCGGAAGGACTATGGCGAGGAGTTGGACTAAAGAACGTCCGCATGTCCGACATCACCCTGAGATCGCTGGAGCGTCCTGTTCTTCCCTGCGTGGACTTGGGAGGAGGAGGGTTACTGCCAGTGGTACCTTGATTGCGTTGTGCAGCCACATCACCCTTAAACGCATTGTAAAGCATCATCGACAGCTTGTTCTGCAAGTGCTGCATCCTTTCCGCCTTTTGTTGAGTTGGTAAGAGGTCTGCCACTTTGTGCCTGTACCGAGGGTCTAGTAGCGTGGCCACCCAGTACAGGTCATTCGTCTTGAGTTTTTTGATACGGGGGTCCCTCAACAGGCTGGACAACATGAAAGAGGACATCTGCACAAAGCTGGATGCAGAGGTACTCTCCATCTCATCTTGCTCTTCCTCAGTGACGGGACGCAACTCCTCTTCCTCCCCCCAGCCACGAACAATACCACGGGAACGTGGAGCAGCAGAAGCCCCCTGTGATGGCTGCCGCGGTTGTTCTCCTTCCGCCGCCTCTTCCTCCTCCACAGAAACACCTTCCTCATCATCACCATCATCAGAGTCTGACTCCTCTCCTTCCCCACACGACTCCTCTTCTTCCTCCTCCTCCCCCCTCTGTGCTGCCACCGGTGTTGTGGAAACATCGAGTTCGTGTGTAAATGGCTCCAATGAATCCTGCTGCCCTAACTCTTCTTGTTCACGCTCCTCCACAGCTGTATCCACCACTCTACGCACGGCACGCTCCAGGAAGTAGGCGTAGGGGATCAAGTCGCTGATGGTGCCCTCATCGCGACTCACCAGTTTGGTCACCTCCTCAAAGGGCTCCATGACCCTGCATGCATTTCGCATCAGTGTCCAGTTGTTGGGCCACAACATCCCCATCCTCCCAGATTGTGTCCTTGTACTGTAATGATACAGGTAGTGGGTGACGGCTTTCTCCTGGTCTAGCAGGCGAGAGAACATCAGCAGGGTGGAATTCCAGCGAGTCGGGCTATCGCAAATCAGGCGTCTCACCGGCAAGTTGTTTCTACGCTGAATCTCCGCAAAGCGTGCCATGGCCTTGTAAGAGCGCCTGAAATGCCCACACAACTTCCTGGCCTGCTTCAGGACGTCCTCTAAGCCTGGGTACTTGGAGACAAATCTTTGCACGACCAGATTAAGCACATGTGCCATGCAGGGTATGTGTGTCAGCTTTCCCAAATTCAACGCAGCAATGAGATTGCTGCCGTTGTCACACACCACGTTGCCGATCTCAAGCTTGTGCGGGGTCAGCCATTGCTCCACCTGTTTGTTAAGAGCAGCCAGGAGAGCTGCTCCAGTGTGACTCTCCGCTTTCAGGCAAGACATGTCTAACACTGCATGACACCGTCGCACCTGGCATGCAGCATAGGCCCTGGGGTGCTGGGGCTGTGTAGCTGGGGAGGAGATGGCGGCACCAGCCAAGGAGGAGGAGGAGGAGGATGACGACAGCGAAGCGGTGATAGCAGGTGGAGAGGAGGTGGCTGGAGGCCTGCCTGCAAGCCGTGGAGGTGTGACAAGTCGGTCCTCTGCGCAGCCACGTACTCCCTGCTTGCTGCCATCGGTCACCAGGTTGACCCAATGGGCTGTGTATGTAATGTAGTGGCCCTGCCCGTGCTTGGAAGACCAGGCATCCGTGGTCAGGTGGACCCTTGACCCAACACTGTGTGCCAGAGATGACACCACTTGCCTCTCAACTGCACGGTACAGTTTGGGTATGGCCTTTTGAGAAAAATAATTGCGGCCTGGTATCTTCCACTGCGGTGTACCAATGGCCACAAACTTACGGAAAGCCTCCGACTCCACCAGCTTGTATGGTAATAGCTGGCGAGCTAATAGTTCCGCCACGCCAGCTGTCAGACGCCGGGCAAGAGGGTGACTGGCAGACATTTGCTTCTTCCGCTCAAATACTTCCTTCACGGACAGCTGGGTACTGCTGTGGGCAGAGGAGAAGGAACCGCTCAAGGGAAGAGGCGGTGTGGAGGAGCGTGGCTGTGAAGGTGCAAGGGAGAAAGTGGATGAAGACGATGCACCTGAAGGAGGAAGAGGAGAAGGAGTTTGGCTTGTCTTTTGAGGAGTGCTGCTTTTACTCAGGTGTTCTTGCCATAGCTGTTTGTGCCTTCTCTCCAGGTGCCTTCGTAAGGCACTTGTCCCTACGTGAGAGTTGGCCTTTCCACGGCTCAATTTTTGCTGGCAGAGACAACAGATGGCTTTGCTCCGATCTGAGACACACACGTGAAAAAATTTCCAAACCGCTGAGCCCCCTGGGGTGATGGCGCTACGGTGGAATCAGCAGCAGCTGACGTTGAAGGGCATGTGTGCTCCCTGGCCATAGCTGGCGATACATGGCACCGGACACTGCCCCCAGCTGTTTCTGAGGACGAGCTCCCTCTGCTTCTATCATGGAGTCGTCTCCTCCTACTCCTCTCAGACTCCTCCTCTGAACTGTCCCCCTGGTCATCTCCTCTACCGGGAACATATGTGGTATCCGTATAATCGTCATCATAATCCTCCTGGCCAGCTGCGCTTTCCTCAGACACCTCCTCAAGTGCACCAACTTCAGGTGGTCCACCATCATCCCCATCCACACACGTTACGTCCATACTATCGCCACCTAACTCAGACGTATGAGGTGGTGTACCTGCGCCTTCTTGTTGTTGTTGCAGTAGTGGCTGGGAATCAGTGATTTCACCACCAAATAACTCCTGCGAAGTGTCAAATGCAGCGGATGTGGTGCTTGTTGTAGCGCTGGTGGCTGCGGGAGATGAGGTGTTCTGTGTTAAATACTCAATCACCTCCTCACGATTTTGGGAAGTGATGGCACGTGCCTTCTTCTGAGCACTGTATTTTGGGGCAGGTCAGCATGAAATCACAGCAACACCACCTCGCACAGCCACAGACCTGCCGGTGCCTGGTGGCCTTCCTCTGGGTCTGCCTCTACCTCTTCCTCTACCTGGTTTGTCCATTTTGTCCATCTCGGGGGTATGCTAGCTATATGCAGTGAGGTGGGTTCTCACTCAACACAACAGGTAGTTAGATGCAGTGAGGTGGCCAGGTGGGTTCTCACTCAACACAACAGGTAGTTAGATGCAGTGAGCTGGGTTCACTCAACAGTAAAGGTACTTAAGATGCAGTGAGGTGGGTTCTCACTCAACACAACAGGTAGTTAGATGCAGTGAGGTGGCCAGGTGGGTTCACACTCAACACAACAGGTAATTAGATGCAGTGAGCTGGGTTCACTCAACAGTAAAGATACTTAAGATGCAGTGAGGTGGGTTCTCACTCAACACAACAGGTAGTTAGATGCAGTGAGGTGGCCAGGTGCGTTCACACTCAACACAACAGGTAGTTAGATGCAGTGAGCTGGGTTCACTCAACAGTAAAGGTACTTAAGATGCAGTGAGGTGGGTTCTCACTCAACACAACAGGTAGTTAGATGCAGTGAGCTGGGTTCACTCAACAGTAAAGATACTTAAGATGCAGTGAGGTGGGTTCTCACTCAACACAACAGGTAGTTAGATGCAGTGAGGTGGCCAGGTGCGTTCACACTCAACACAACAGGTAGTTAGATGCAGTGAGCTGGGTTCACTCAACAGTAGAGGTACTTAAGATGCAGTGAGGTGGGTTCTCACTCAACACAACAGGTAGTTAGATGCAGTGAGGTGGCCAGGTGGGTTCACACTCAACACAACAGGTAGTTAGATGCAGTGAGCTGGGTTCACTCAACAGTAAAGGTACTTAAGATGCAGTGAGGTGGGTTCTCACTCAACACAACAGGTAGTTAGATGCAGTGAGGTGGCCAGGTGCGTTCACACTCAACACAACAGGTAATTAGATGCAGTGAGCTGGGTTCACTCAACACAAGGCTAGGTATATACAGTGATGAGGTGTGTTAAGTAAACACAACAGGTACTGGGTAGTTAGATGCAGTGAGCTGGGTTCACTCAACAGTAAAGGTACTTAAGATGCAGTGAGGTGGGTTCTCACTCAACACAACAGGTAGTTAGATGCAGTGAGGTGGCCAGGTGGGTTCACACTCAACACAACAGGTAGTTAGATGCAGTGAGCTGGGTTCACTCAACAGTAAAGGTACTTAAGATGCAGTGAGGTGGGTTCTCACTCAACACAACAGGTAGTTAGATGCAGTGAGGTGGCCAGGTGGGTTCACACTCAACACAACAGGTAGTTAGATGCAGTGAGCTGGGTTCACTCAACACAACGCTAGGTATATGCAGTGATGATGTGGGTTAAGTAAACACAACAGGTACTGGGTAGTTAGATGCAGTGAGCTGGGTTCACTGAACAGTATACAGTAAAGGTACTTAAGATGCAGTGAGGTGGGTCCTCACTCAACACAACAGGTAGTTAGACTTAGATGCAGTGAGCTGGGTTCACTCAACACAACGCTAGGTATATGCAGTGATGAGGTGGGTTAAGTAAACACAACAGGTACTGGGTAGTTAGATGCAGTGAGCTGGGTTCACTCAACACAAAGCTAGGTATATGCAGTGATGAGGTGGGTTAAGTAAACACAACAGGTACTGGGGTATATGCAGTACTGGGTAGTACAATGTGCAGCTCCCTGTCACACACACAGGCAGTCAGTCACTGAATGTGCTGGGCTGCTGGCAGTGGCACACACACTATCAATTAGCAAGGCTGTGCATGCAACAAAAGTGTCAGAAAAAAAAAATGTACAGGTTGAGCTCTGAAAAGAGCTGTTGCTGGGTGCTTTAAAAGCAATATTAATCAGTCAGGAACAAGCAAAGCAGCCTAGAACCTAACTAATCTGTCCCTAAGAGAAAAAGTCTGCAGCAGCTGTCCCTTTCCTCTCTCTAGCAGGCACACGAGTGACTGTAATGGCCGCCGGAGGCTGCCTTATATAAGGGGGGGTGGGGCTCCAGGGCTTACTGTAGCCTGAATGGCTACAATGTGCCTGCTGACTGTGATGCAGAGGGTCAAAGTTGACCCTCATAGTGCATTATGGGGCGAATCGAACTTCCGGAAAAGTTCGCCTGGCGCAGGCGAACGCGAACCCCCAATGTTCGCCTGGAACCGTTCGCCGGCGAACCGTTCGGTACACCTCTACCTGTAATTGAACATTGAATGAGAATTGTGACCTTAAAATAGGGGTTTATTTGAAATCTAGATTTTTGCCTGGGACTTTTCAGAATCAGAATCAGTTTATTCGCCGAGTACGCTGTAGACGTACCCGGAATTGGTTGTGGTACACATGGCAAAGGCAGGAGAGCGTGAGACATTTAAAGCATTCAAAACATTTAAAACATTTGAGTCATTCAATAGTTTCAAGAGACAGAGCAGACATATATGCATTGGTGACTTTTGATGTGTATTTCACTTAATCATGTCTCCTCCAGGTATTAGATCCCTTGAAACATGTTTTCTATCATTTTTCCAGCCAGTAGAAATTTTTCTAAATTTTTAAGTTTGCCTCCCCATTGAAGTCTATTTCGGTTCGCGAAAGTTCGCGTGAACCGAACCTTCCGCGAAAGTTCGCGAACCAAAAAATGGAGGTTTGCGACATCACTAGAGAGGATGAGCATCTTGTCCATGAATTGGACATGGGCTCTAAGGAGGGGGGGAGGCTTTGATGCCCCTCTCTCCTAGAGCCCCCTCATACTATGGACCATGCAGTCTAGTATAGCTCAGGCTGTGACGCCCCACACACTATGGACTCCGCTGGCTATACCAGCCTGCATGGGTGACAAGAATTGAATGAGGCTTAGGAGAGGGGTTCTCACGCTGTTCTGTTTTTAAAAATGTAAAAAATGTGTATAAAAAAAAAAGCTTTGGAAGAGTATACATTAAAGTTTACCCCAGCAAATATAATTTTCCCACCTTAAAAAATATTTTTTCTTTATATGTTTAAAATAATTTTTCTCAAAAACTACAAAGGGTTTTTTTTTTTTTTTAAAAAAGTAAAGAAAAAGAATTTAATGATTCTATTTCTAGCATGTATGGGGGCTTTGCTATTAACTGCGAATTTGGTAATTGGATAGACACGAAAATCTTGGCCTGCTAGAAGACTCACTAGACTTCTCTCGAGATCTAATGTTATTGACATTTGGAGAGCCCATAATATCGGTTGCAAACAGTATACTTTTTTTTCTCACCCCCGCCAATCCTATGCTCGTTTAGATTATATTTTTTTGTCCTCAGTACTTGCTTCCAACTCCTCAACCTCAGATATTGTTACGTGTAGTTGGTCTGACCATCATATGGTTCAGTCTACTATGGTCGGCTTTGGTTTACCCTTTAGTCCCAGCAATTGGAGACTCAATGATTCTCTTTTGGCTGAGGAGTCGGACAGATTATCTGTGATGGGTGAGTTGGAGGAATATTTTTTCTTTAACAATTAGGATAATACTTCATCTGTTCTTAGATGGGCAGCCCATAAGCCGGTTTTAAGAGGCGTCTTTATAGCTAAAGCAGCTCGTGCAAAAAAACTTAGGTTACAAAAGATTCTTTCACTATCAGCAGAACTTGATTCGCTATACAAGCGTCATTTTGGAACTATGACTAGAGATATTTTGCACGAAATTAATTTGAAACGTATCGAACTGAATTCTTTATTAGACACCTCTCATGCTAAGGCATTGAAGTTTTCTAAGGCAAAATTTTTGCTCCGAGGTAATAATCCCTCTACTCAATTTGCTCGCAAACTTAACCAGTATTATAAACCCCCTCACGTTTATAAATTGAAAAGTTCTAGAGGCGTTGAGGAGGTTCTTCCTCCAAAAGTTTTAAAAATCTTTGAGGAGTATTATCGGAACCTTCTGGGTACCGAGGTATCATCTAATACCACTGAGCTCAAAGCATGGCTTGATGCCCTACATCTGCCTGTCTTGACTTCTGAACAATTGAATTCGCTCAATGCTCCGATTACAACCACAGAGGTGCTTGCTGCAATTAAGTCTCTTAAGCCTTCTACTGCTCCGGGCCCAGATGGGTTTTCTCCTTTATATTTTAAAAAATTTGCAGACATACTCTCTGTCCCTTTGACCTCGATGTTCAATGCTATACTTCAGGGTGAAAAACTCCCTCCTGATATGCTTTTGGCTTCCATGTCCCTGCTTCCCAAGCCGGATGCTGATCACTCCTCTCCGGCTGGGTTTAGACCTATTTCCATTCTCAATAATGACATTAAACTGTTTGCTAAGATCCTGGCTACTAGGTTGGGTTCTATGGTAGATAACCTTGTAGCTCCTACTCAAACTGGGTTTATTCCCGGTAGACAAGGCTCTGATAATGTTAGATTGGCTGTAAACATCTTGCAAGACGCTGAGCTTAAAAAATCTAGATTCTTGATGTTAGGTTTAGATATTAGTAAAGCCTTTGATTCAGTGGGTTGGCAATACTTAATTGCAGCATTGGAGGGCTTTGGCCTATCTGGACCTATTATCACTGCAGTTTCAGCTTTGTATAATTCTCCGTCCACTATAATTCGCATTCCTGGAGCTTCTTCTGCACCTGTCTCTCTCAAAAGAGGCACTCGTCAGGGTTGCCCTCTTTCGCCATTGCTATTTGCTCTTGCTTTAGAGCCTCTGGCGGTTGCGATCAGACGACATCCCGATATACATGGGTACGGAGCTGATAATGTTAAATTGGCCTTATATGCTGATGATGCTCTCCTGTTCTTGACTAGACTCTTGACCTCGTTGCCTAATTTGTTTCAGTTATTAGATACATTTGCCACTTTTTCTGGTCTCAAGGTTAATCTTTCTAAATCTACAGCCCTCCCGGTTAATTTGTATCCTCATACGATAAACTGGCTGGAAACTACTTACGGTTTCAAATGGAGTAGATCTAAATTTAAATACTTGGGAGTGATTCTTACGCCTTGTTATGGGGATCTGTATGGAGCTAATTTTTCACATACAGTTACTATTATCACTCAACTTCTGAAAACCTGGTCCTCATACAAGGTCTCATGGCTTGGAAGAAGTATAGCATGCAAGATGATCATTCTCCCTAAATTATTATATTTATTCCGCATGCTCCCTATAACTATGACTAAGAAATCTCTGTCTGGTCTGCAATCTCAGATAAATAAATTTGTCTGGGATGGCAAGCCTGCTAGAGTTCGAGCACAGATTCTTTATAGATCTCCTCTACAGGGTGGTATTGGTTTACCGAGTTTGTGGCATTACTATTTGGCTGCTAAACTTGGTCAAATTCTGGATTGGGGTATAGATTCTAACCCCCCTGCTTGGTATCAGTTTGAATCAACCTCAATTTCTCCTTTCTATTTATCATCCTTGGTCTTGGTTGCAGCTAAAAAAGATATAGCAGCTCTTTCTGGCAAGAACAGGATTGTATCATCACTAGTCACATTATGGATTTCCATGGCTACTTCATATAACCTTATGTCCTTTCCCTCCCCCAGGACTTCTATTTTTGGTAATCCTCGATTTGTTCCTGCTTTTAGGAACCCTCAGATGTTTTCCTGGTGGAGAGATAAGGGCCTTTTTACGGCCAACAAGTTCTGGATTAGGGATGTCCCAGTTACATTTAATATGCTTCGATTTGGTCAAGATGCCCCCTTGGAAGAGGCGTTTAGATTTTGTCAAATTAAACATTATTTTGTATCGTTATTTCCTTCCTTTCCAATGTTTGAACCTACATCTTTTGAAACACTTTACTTCGGGTTTGCCCGTCGTAAAGGTCTCATTTCTTTGTTGTATGCATTGCTGTTGGGACGTGAAAATGCGGACAAAATGCCATATATGAGGGCCTGGGAACAGGAATTGGGAATTCAGCTTACGCAATATGACTGGTCCCTTATTTGGACTGCAGTCTCCAAGGTGGTAAAGTCAAATATGGTGAAAGATACGGCGGTTAAGCTTTTGTTTCGGTGGTATTATACCCCGGTTAAAATTCATAAAATGTATCCCTCAGCCTCTTCATCTTGTTTTCGAGGTTGTGGTATGGAAGGGTCTTTGGTGCATGTTTTTTGGGATTGCCCTCATGCACAACGTTTTTGGGACTCATGGAAAAATTTAATACAAGATGTGTTCGGTTTTCCAATTTCTTTGACTGCCCCCCAGGCCCTTTTATATATGGCTAATGATGAAGTTCCTGGAAGTTTCCGGCCCTTATATAGATACATGTTATTGGCTGCCCAATGGTCAATAGCCCTCCAGTGGAAATCCACTGGTTTGGAGTTAGCTTTGGTTACTCAGCGTCTTGACTTGATGATGTTAATTGATCGAGTCTATTATTATAGTGTTGAGAATATAACAAGATTTGATCTTATTTGGGATGCATGGAAAACGTATAGACAATCTTAGTTCCCCTTGGACAGATGTGTGATGGGTTTCTATTTGTTTGAATGCCTCTGACATTCGGGACTCTTGTGTTTAGACAGGATGTTATTTTTCTTTTCCCTTTTTTGTTTTTTTTATTTTTCTGTTTGTTTTTATTTTGGGGTTGGTTTTAGTTTAGAGGTTTTTCTTTCAGTCAAGAAGAGCAACGTACTATAGAACTTATTAGATTGGACTGATCCCTAGGATCTCAGTAGGAGGCACTCTTGTGCCCCATTTCCTAGGTTGAACGGTATGGACATTGGTATTTCGCTCTTCAATATATATGTGCGTAGGATGTGTATCCATGTTTGATATTATTCTTTTTTTTGTATTTGTTCTGCTATCTCTAGCTTGTTGTTGTATTTGCCTTATTGTACAATAAAGCTCTTTATAAAAAAAAAAGAAAATCTTGGCCTGATCAATGGCCATCAAATCTAACAATGAGCTATTTAACCAACACAAGTAGGAATTAGATTGTGAGCTCCTGTGAGGACAGTGGATTTCAGAGCTATAAAGATACATTATAATATGATAATGATAGGACATTATGCTAGGTACACACGATACAGTTGTCTGGCAGATTTACCGGCCAGATCGATTATTTCCAACATGTCCGGACTGAATTTCAATCGATTTTCTGATCGATTTCCATAGAAGTGAATGGAAATTGATCAAAATTCAGAACGGACATGTAGGAAATAATCGATCTGGCAGGTAAATCTGCCAGAAAATTGTATGGTGTGTACCTAGCATTCGACTATGACTATGCTAGGATTAGATTGTGAGCTCCTATCAAGACACTAATTTAACTAATTGGTGAGTGTGGCCCATAAGCTGCTTACTTCCTATCTATTTTCTATAAGAAAGGGACACTTTAAGACATGGCGCTGCCACACCCCTAACCACGCCCCCACACACCCCTCATCATGCATATCACAAAAAAATCAGAACAAAAAGATGTAATTTTAGCATTCAAACCACAGAGATCCATTCTATCATCATTAGCTTGTCTTCATTTTAACATTTGTATATAAGAAATATATCAATTTAATTGATGAAAATAAGATTTAGAGTGAAACACAGTTACACACATAGATCTGTACATCAGTCCTGAAAGAGGGACAAATGAGGAAGAAAGAGGGAATGAGGGATTTGGTTACCAAAGAGGGACTTTCCCTCCAAAAGGGTTACCAAAGAGGGACTGTCCCTCCAAAAGGGTTACCAAAGAGGGACTGTCCCTCCAAAAGAGGGGCAGTTGGGAGCTATGATGCTGCAGCAATGCTAGCTCTTGTTGCTTACTACTGCCCTCCAAACGGAAACTCACTTCTTTCTGTTGCATGCGCTCCTGGGAGGCACAGGGAGGTCTCCAGCGCCCCTCCCCGCAGAGCCACTGGCACTCCAGACAATGGCCTGGAATGACTGTGGTTTAAAACGACCCTGGTTTCAAATATATAGACTTGGTAAGTGTTTGTTTGATCAACCTGTTTCATTGCACGCCATGCTATTTCACTTCTACCGGTGTGATCTGTTTTAGTCATATTGACTTTTTCAGCGTAAAAGCAGCTATTAGTGGAGCATTCCAGTGCTTATTAGTACACCTGAGAGCAAACAATAAATGATGGGTGTCAAAATGCTGTCAGAACATCTCAGATATAAAGTAGGAGATAGGTGGGGAGATGCCTGGAAGTTCAAGGAAACTTTCAGAGAAGAAAAAAAAATGCACAGAGCCACCAGGAGCCCCATATAGTGCAGTAATTGTACATGCCAAGTAGTATAATGGGTATGTAGGAGTAATACCCAGAAATGTGGGTTGCAGTACTAGCATCCACAATATAAAGGCAGGTGAGGAAAGCCCAGGTTCTTTAACCTTAAAGGGAACCTTAACTGAGAGGGATATGGATGTTTCTTTTTAAACAATACCAGTTGCCTGGCAGCCCTGCTCATCTCTTTGATTGCAGTAGTGGCTGAATCACACACCTGAAACAAGCATGCAGCTAATCCAGGCTGACTTCAGTCAGAGCACCTGATCTGCATGCTTGTTCAGGGGCTGTGGCTAAACGTATTAGAGACCCAGGATCAGCAGGAGAACCAGGCAACTGGTATTATTTTAAAAGGAAAAATCCATATCCTTCTCAGTTTAGGTTCCCTTTAACCCTTTAGAGATGTTTGGAAGAGTCACACTCTATAAAAGTTTACTGAAAGTTCTAAAAAGTACAAAATCCTCCCCAAATAGATGGGTGGAGGTAGTATTGGGAGGGACAAGGCATCCCAAAAATAGGTTATAGATGATTTTATTTGTATAAAAAATAAACAAGATAAAATTTGCTTATCTCAAAAGAAGAAAACAACTTGAATGAGATAAGACAAGGTTTTTTTTTTAATTTGAAGTATAGCTAAGATCAAAGCTTATTCTGTTTTCATACTTACCAGGCCTGCTATGGCTGCAATGGCTATTGCTACGCCCCTGGTGAATTATCAATTCATGTACGAAAGTCAGAGTCTAGTAGATCGACAAATCAATAAATCAATGAATGAATCAGTTAGTCAATGAATCCTCTAGAACAATAGATTATCAATAAATAAATAGATATGGTTGGAGTCTTCAAAATCATTCAAAGTAATTTCTGTCCCATGGCTGTTGCCTTTTTCTCGTTATATTTATTTCCCTTGTAATTATGTTTTTCTACCACAAGATGACAGCAGAGCTTTACTTTCTCTTTGCTTTCCTCCCTATCCCTCACGTGTGTCAATCTCAATCATGCAGGGCTAAAATCTTATGTGGACTTATCTTAGAATTCTGTTCTATCTGAGCTTAATTTTGGCTTATATTTCTAGGTTAGTACTGTATATACATTTTTATGTTGACTGAATGTATCTGCTACAGGAAGATTTTTCACTGTACTTCAATGTAAAGGAAATTCTACTGGTGCAATGTAACACTTACGTTGTAATTGTCTGACAATAAAAAGTTAAATATGAAAAGAAGGGCCAAAAGCTAAAACAAAGTTTAAGTTGAGGATTACATTGTTTAACAAAGAAAACATCAAACCTTAAAGAGAATCTGTACTCTAAAATTCTTACAATAAAAAGCGTACCATTCTATTCCTTATGTTCTCCTGGGCCCCTCTGTGCTGTTTCTGCCACTCTCTGCTGCAATCCTGGCTTGTAATTGCCAGTTTTAGGCAGTGTTTACAAACAAATGACATGGCTGCTGACCAGCATGTGATAGGTTGAGAGAACTCATACAGAGCCTGCAGGGGGGCGTGGTGAGGGTGTGTATAACTTCTACCTATCACAAGCAGAGCAGCACATTCCAGCCTGAGCCGACAAAGCCGGCAAAGGAAAGAAGATTAGATAACAGAGATAATACAGCCACTGTGCAACTAGGAAAGGCTGCAGTAAGACGGACCACATTAGAACAGGTATAGGAACTTATAGGATAGAAGAAATCTAAATAAACTTAATAGGGCCCCCCTGTAAAAATGATCGTCACCAAACCCATTGAGGGTCACGGGATCGAGAGCCGGTGAATGGCAGCAGATAGTGTTCTGCTGTGAAGCAGCATCTGGAAGCAGGAGAAAATTACAGATGCTTACGCTACTCTCTACTCTGCATGGCGGGAGGAGGTGGCAGGGATGGTTTTTGTGAGCTAACAGGAAGGGTTTGGGGGAATTTAGCACTTTTGCTCCCCCGTAACTCTGGTTTGCAGAGATGTAGAGAACCCAGCATTGGAGTGCAAGTACAACAATATGCCTTCTACCTGCGTGAGACATGTCGTGAGATTCAGACTTTGCTAACGGCCATGGCTGCGATTTATGTTCGTCAGAATCGCCACCATTAACATTGCCGAAATGAACAGGTTTTTGTGACCCTAGGCTATGACCTCTTTGGCCTAGGGGCCCGAAACTCACCAGTCATGATCCCCCTAAGAGTCCCTACAATGCTAGAAAATGTGCCACCTGCATGCCTGCCTGCTGCCCTCCTTGGATGTGTAGTGGTAACCGTTTCTCAGGCTGTGGACCGGAATGGAACCCTCATTCCCCGGCCATTACCCGTGGTCACTCACAAATGGCAGACTTGCCCTCCGGAGGATTCTCCTAGTAGGCTCATGGTGCAACAATTGACCGCCATAGGTTCTCGTTAAAGGATTTAAAGCTGATTCATTACATCAGGGCCTCGAAAGTCCTCCTGTATTGTTATTTTTGGTCACTACCTCGGGACGTGCATGCCTGCCTACTGCCTTCATTGGATGTGTGTGGGGGTAGCTGTTTCTTAGGCTTCAACACCGGACCGGAATAGAACCAGGATTCCCTGGCCATTACCTGTGGTCACTTACAATGGCAGACTTGCCCTCCATAAAAGATTCTCGCCTCCTTGAGGAGGAGACCAACCTGGTGAATCGCAGTGAAGGCACCATCAGACTTGCCCTCCATAACAGATTCTCGTTAAAGGATTTAAAGTTGATTCATTTCACATACACAGCAGGGCCTCGAAAGTCCTCCTCCTGTATTGTTATTTTTGGTCACTACCTCGGGACATACATGCCTGCCTGCTGCCTTCCTTGGATGTGTGGTGGTAGCCATTTTAGGCTCCAACTCCGGACCGGAATAGAACCAGGATTCCCCGCCCCGGCCATTACCCTTGGTCACAATGGCAGACTTGCCCTCCATAATAGATTCTCGTTGCAGATACTGAACCGCAAGCAGAAAATGTAATGTAAAAAAAAATAGATGTAAGCTTTGACAATGGTAGAGAAAGAACCATGGAAAGTTGATAAGGCAGACAGACATTACCTGACCAGACATCACTGAGTGAGGAAGAGCAATCTCGCCATGGTGCGCAGTAGTCCAGCACGGCCGTCACTACACAAACAGCTGTTTTCGGTGCATTACACAGTGAGTTTGGTGTGTCAGTGTGAAGCAGTACTCTAATTACACTACCTGATTGATGTATACACATGCAAGAAGTTTTAAAGCACTTTAGGCCTGCAATTTAGCATTCAAGGGGCTTGATTCACAAAGCGGTGCTAACCTACTTAGCACGTCTAAAGTCTTTAGGCGCGCTAACCAGGGTGCTAAGTAGGTTAGCACCGGTTTTCTCAATCAGATCGTGCGCTAAGTACCGCGCGCAAAGTTTTGCGCGCGCTAAGTCCCATAGGCTTTAATGGGCACTTCGCGCGGAGCGCCCTGCGCTCTGTGCAGTGCACGCGTAAAGTTTTACGCGCATAAAGTTTTGCGCGCATAAAATTTTACGCGCGAAAAGCTCATTTACACATGCTAAAGGGGTTTTCACAGGCGTGCTAACAGTTAGCACCGCTTTGTGAATTAAGCCCTATGTGATTTATGCTCTTAAAACGCTGCTTTGCATCAAATCCAGATTTTTCCCCGGGACTTTTGGCGTGTATCTCACTCATCCATGCCCCCCTCCAGGTGTTAGACCCCTTTAAACATATTTTCCATCACTTTTCTGGCCACCATAATTTTTTCTAGTTTTTCAAATTCGCCTCCCCACTGAAGTCTATTGCGATTCGTGAAAGTTCGTGCGAACCGAACCTTCCGCGGAAGTTCACGAACGGGGTTCGCAAACCGAAAATCGGAGGTTCGGGCCATCTCTAATTGAAGCACAATAGTCTATTTTGATGATTTACAGGGGAGTCGAGGTTGTCTCTTCTTATTTGTATGATATAGTATGGGTCTATGATCACAACCCTATCCCCATATACCCCTAATTTGGGTGGTATTGATTTATAAGCATAATAATGCTTAGCAGGTGCTATTTTTTTGCTCTACAATTTGCTGCTGAAGCACTGTATTGCATATGATAACAATAGTCATTGTAATAGAATGTACAGTAAATGTATACTGTCTTATCCTTTTGCCGCATTGACCACTAGATGGCATCAGAGACTGGCTATGTACATGTGCATTGATACTGTTTGAAGCAAAGCAAACAACATAATCAGAGCAGCGTCTGGGATGACAATGGCTGCTTGGAAGCTGTTCACAGAGAACTCAGAGTTGCTTCCAGCATTTTTTCTGCTTGATGCTTAGTAACTATAAATAAACAAGCCTTCTCCAAACTAAAAGCCAAGCTGCATTTCATCATGCTTACTGCATTAATCAACTGATCCAGCGGCACTCCAACCAACTACTTGCCAAATTCTACAAACTGTAGATGAGTATTTCCCATATCATGTACAGTACACCACTTAGACAATAAAGAATGACCTTCCATGCCCTTCAGAAAAAATCATAGAGGAAGTGGAAGTTGCCATGCATTGACTTCATGTGAAGTTCTTCTGGTAGTCACAGCTCTCCTGATAGGATGAGGAACAATTGGTGAGTGCATGAGAAGCCACAGCACATCCACTGTTCAAATATGACAAGTCATGTTAAAGGGATACTGTAGGGGGGTCGGGGGAAAATGAGCTGAACTTACCCGGGGCTTCTAATGGTCCCCTGCAGACATCCTGTGTTGGCGCAGCCACTCCCCGATGCTCCGGCCCCGCCTCCGGTTCACTTCTGGAATTTCTGACTTTAAAGTCAGAAAACCACTGCGCCTGTGTTGCCGTGTCCTCGCTTCCCCTGATGTCACTAGGAGCGTACTGCGCAGGCACTGTGCACTGCCTGCGCAGTACGCTTCTGGTGACATCAGCAGGAGTCAGGACACGGCAACGCAGGCGCAGTGGTTTTCTGACTTTAAAGTCTGAAATTCCAGAAGTGAACTGGAGGCGGGGCCGGAGCATCGGTGAGTGGCTGCGCGGGCACAGGATGCCTGCGGGGGACCATTAGAAGCCCCGGGTAAGTTCAGCTCATTTTCCCCCGACCCCCCTACAGTATCCCTGTAAAACAAACTGAGCATTATATTTAAAAACATTTTTAAAGTTTTTTTTTTTAATTAACATCCCCCTAAGGCCTCTTGCGCACTGCAAGCAATTCTGATTCAGATTCCGCTTTTTAATCAGTTTTTACATCCGATTCAGATTTGCAGTTTGCTCCCTGCACACTGCAAATCGGAATCTGAATCGGATGTAAAAACAGATTAAAAAACGGAATCTGAATCGGAATTGCTTGCAGTGTGCAAGAGGCCTTAGGGAGGTTTGTTAATTTACTTATCTAGGGGAGACTGCTCCATAGCCCTTTGTATCCATATGGAAACCTCCATCTTCTCTGTCCCTTGCCGCAAATTCCTGATAATTATTCGTAGGTCCCTGGCCACTCTATGCGTGCCGCGGATCCACAATGCATGTCGGGAGATCAAGTTCCTGTTGATGTGGTTATATGATGTAACCTTGAATTATGTGGCTGCAGACATACAAATAACCATTGGGAATCTGCGGATTCTGCAGTAAGGGACAGAGAAGATGGAGGCTTTCATTTGGACATGGGAAGCTATGGTGCAGTCCCCTTAGGTAGGTAAAGGCTGCACAACTAATAAACCTCCCTTAGGAGGAGGTTCATTTAAAAACTTTTTTAAGGCCCAGATCGCCTTAACACAACCACTTTACAGCACACTGACATTTAACCATCACTATTGTCCTCTTGAGAGGTACAGCTGGATGACCATCAGGATGCACATGATGGGTAAAGAAAACAGACATGAAAGGGAACCTGAAGTAAGAAGATATGGCGGCTACCATGTGTACCGTATTTTTCAGACCAAAAGATGCATTTTTACTCCACTAAACGTTGGGGGGAAAAGTCAGTGCGTGTCTCACCATAAGCATCCCCTTTGTTCTCCTCCCCCTCCCCCCGTATCCTCCTGTCACCTTCTCTGTCCCCCTATTTCTTTTGTGACCTTCCATGTCCCAACTGTTCGGTGTGTCTTTGGCCACTTGTGTTCTCCTGGGCCTCATCTGCTCCCTGTGTCTTCCTAGTAGGTGATATACTTGCCACCAATTAATCGATGTGGCAGGAGTTGAGCTCCAGGACATCCATGCAGCCATTCAGTCCCTCCATGCGCTGATCTGGAGTCAGCCTCCAGACAACGTGCGGCCAATAAGGCGGGAGTTTTTCTCCTCCCACCTATATATAGCCGTCCCCTTAATAGGTTTAATTTTAACTATGACTAAGGGCAGATGGTAAGCCCGATACGCGTCAGTTGATCATGTGATTTTATTGCACGTTGTTTTGTGGATTTTTTCAATAAGGAACGGACATTTTTTCACATCAGCCAAATCTGGTTTGCGGATCCTCCTTTTGTCCACACAATCAGGCGGGAGCACTGCAACCCAAAAGCCAATCACGGCCCGCTGCTGTTCTGACGGGAGTCAATGGTCTCGCTGACGGGACAACAGCCCATCACTGGGCCAATCACTGCACTCGCTGCTACTGAGTGAGCGCAGTGATTGACCCAATCAGTGTGCCATGGTCAGGAGTAGGGATGAGCATCCGATGAAATCAGAATGCAAGAATTACTGCAGCTGAGTGTGTGTGCGGGGGGGTGAGGGGAGGGAGTTTAGACTTACCCAGCATGTTTCTTCTTTAACCCAATTCATGGTGCGTCCCATGGCGCATTCCAAGCCGCCGCGGTAACGTGATTACAAACACTTCCTCCTTTCCGGTTTGAGGGAGGAAGCGTAGTAGTCACATAACACGGCTTGGAACGCAGCACGGGACGCATATCAGAGATCAAACACAGAGTGGACAGGATAACCAGCCGAGTAAGAATGGACCCCTGACAACAAGTGCTGTTTCAGGCTAGAAAATTAATACTCCTTATGCAGAAGAAGTCACTCCCTCCTAAGACTAGTGATTGGTGGTTGCATATGAATAATTATTTGAAGATGGAAAAGCTAATATATGCTCATAGATGTGCCCCCCATAAATTTGAAAAAATGTGGTCTTTATGTTTGGATACCCCCGGTCTTGCTGACTTGGATTTAGTAAGAGATAGGATATTTGGAAATTTAAATGAAGTATGAGATTCTTATAAAACATGTAACGTTTATCTTGATATTTTAAATATTCCCTCTCACTGTTAAAAGTGATAACTGACTTTGTATGTGTTTACCTGTGCTTATTAAGTTAACTATATATGACTGCTCTTTATAGCTGGTCAAAGTCAATGGAAGCATTTAAAAAAAAATGAAAACGACTTACAAAACGCTCTCCATTATGCCAGGGCCCTCACTCTGTACTGTTTGGTTACCACAGACTAGCAGAAATATAAAAATATTCTCCTTCATCCTGTGGAGGGCAGCATAGAGCTATTATCCACCACTCAAATCTTGCTTAGAATTTTATCAGCGCAGCTGAGAGAATTGTCTGCTGATGGTGCGGCAGATATTTTAATTCTCAGTGGTTATTACACATCCTAAAATTACACGGTGTAAACATGCAATTATCTGGAAAAATAGGGGAATTTCAGTTACCAACTTCCTCAGCCGGTTTGTAGCCACAATGTAGGACACGCCCATATTCATCTTCATCATCTGCTGTTGAGGTTAAGCTTTATGTTGGCAACACGAAGGACTATTTTAATTGATCCAAATTACTAATATTCTTTCCATCAAAATAAACAGTTGGAAAAGTAAGGGGATTTTAGCACAATAGTATTTTTTTCTTCAATATGTTGTGATAAAATGTTTCAGCTACAATCTGGTGATATGTGACTCAAGCATTATAAACAGGATGGTGTCATAGGCACATGGGCAGTATCAGGGGTCTTGCCAGCCCCAACAATCAGTGGCATGTGCCCCTGATCTATTCTGGGTGCCCCGGATGTCCCCCAGGCAGAGAAGAGGCACCATTCACCATAGCACCCAGCATGGCATCACACAGTACCCAGCATGCCCCACAGAGGCACCCAGCATGGCACTACACAGCATCCAGCATGGCACCACAGCACCCAGCATGGCATTACAGCACCCAGCATGCCCCCTATTGCTGTGTGCTGTAGTGTCATGCTGGGTGCTATGGTGCTTCTATGTGGGCATATTGGGTGATGTGATGCCTTTATGAGAGGATGCAGGGTGCTGTAATGCTTCTATGGGGACATGTCTGGAGTTGTGATGCCTCAATGGAAGGTCCGTGGGAGCATGGGGGGGTCCACTAGAAGGTCAGTGAATGCTATGGGGGGACTGGCAGCAGGCCAGACCACCCAGCAGAAAGCCAGACAAGCCAGCACAGAAGCCAGATAACTCTGCTTAGTTATGTTTAAGTGGTACTTCCTATTTATGTGATATGCTGCATTTTTTTTGTATTAATGGAGGGGGGGATGGCTTCATCCAACAATTTTCTGAGCATGCCTACACAAACCGCTGTTAAGTTAATGTAAACCTGATCCTGCTCTTGACCACACCCACATTCTGGTGCATGGCCACACCCATTTTTTCAGCTGGAGTGCCCAAAAGTGCCCCGGAACTGTTAGGAACCTAGCAACGCCCCTGGGCAGCACGTTCTAATTGGAGGTTAGGGATGCTCACTTGGATTTTGCATCGAAGTTTCCACATTTCGGTTTGGTAATCCACTTTTCCGATCAGAAAAAGTAAAACAGGAATCAGATTTCTGTGAAAATCTGATTTACCTCAACTCAGAAATTTTAGCCCAATCACAGAACTCTGAAGCATTGCACCAGTCAGAGAAAGCAGAATTTTTCTGCCAAAAATTGGATTGCTGCTGTAATTTTAGACCAATCATAAGACTTAGATACTACCGAATATTTCTTGGGAGTCTTGTGATTGGCCTAACATTTCTGTGATGTCATGTTTCGATTACCATGGTAAAATCCTGCATTCTCTGATTGTTCCAATACGTCGGAGTCAACTCAGAAGTATTTGGCCAAACATGGAATGCAAAAAATGACAAAAAAATACTCCTCTGAAATTGAAAAAACGGAATTCTGCAGAATCGGTAATCGTTATTGGTGGAAATCAGCATTACGGACCATACCCAATGGTCATTGAGATGCAAATAATTTCAAGCTGATGCAGATATTATGCAAATGTGCATAGCTAGAAAATGGACCTTGGATCAAATGCCTCAGCAACAGCAGCATTTGGTTGGTCCATTTTCAAGCCACATATATTCCCATAAATTTAACTTTCATTTTGTATCAGCTTAGAATTATTTGCATCTCATTGATCACCCCCAGTTTCGGTGCATTAAGGGAGGGTTCACGGTGTAATTAAAAAAAAAAAAAAAAAAAACTAATCCACTTACCTGGGGCTTCCTCCAGCCCGTGGCAGGCAGGACGTGCCCTCGACTCCGCGCCTGCGCAGTACAGCCTGGAGGACGTCCGTTGACGTCAGCGTGACGGCGTGAGATGCACATTGGAGCGCACAAGAGCCTGACCTGGAAGCCAGCCTGGCCAGGTCGGGTGCGCCACGGGAGAAGACCAGGAGCCTCCGGAGTGGCGTCAAGGGCACGTCCTGCCTGCCACGGGCTGGAGGAAGCCCCAGGTAAGTGAATTAGTAGTTTTATTTTTTTTAATTACACCGTGAACCGTCCCTTTAATGAACTGCAGTAAAAAGCAATGCCTGTAGTGTGGATGGACCAAAAAAAAAAAAACTGTGATGTGAGAGTTTTCAGGTTTGATGCCCACCCCTGCATCAATCCAGGTGTGGAAAATGGATAACAAGCTTCTACTCTGTGCACTGATTTTCAATTTAAAGTGTTTCTAAAGTTTCCAAGACTTTTTTACTTTTGTGTTTCAAAGTTTTTTATTTGTTTTCATATAACAGGGAAAACAGTACAATGGCAACAAAAATTCCATATAGTGTAACCAGCAGAAAATGAAATCTGTATTATTTTATACAGTTACAATGTAGGCAGTATATAGACTTTTCTACCTTCGTATCCCCACTCTGATCCATAAGGCAGATAGACTTTGTGGAGAAAAAAAATAGATCCCGTTTGTGGTCCCGCCGGTCATGAATCAGTTAGTGGTAACATGTGTTCCCAAAGCTAATCAAAGTGCCTGTAACAAATGATCACCGGCATCAGTGAGATTCATCCATAAAGTGAAATTGCAACACATATACAACAGTTCCTGTGTACTATAGGATTAACAAAAAAAACCAAAAAACAAAAAAACAAAACAAAGTGACAGCATTTAAAAAACAAAACAAAAACCTAAATAGTTACTTTAGCAACTCACTTTTTTTTAATATATATGTCATGAGGGTTTATTACTGTTATTTTTGCAAATAAAGGCTTGCAATTATTGACATAGTATAAAGAAATACAACAAAAAATACACCTTTATTTCCAAATAAAATATTGTTGCCATACATTGTGCTAGGGACATAATTTAAATGTAATAACCAGAACAAATGGGCAAATAAAGTGTGTGGGTTTCATCTACAGTAGCACATATATTTTAAAACTATAATGGCTAAAAACTGAGAAATAATTATTTTTTTCATTTTTTTTTCTTCTTACTCCCCTTAAAATGCACATAAAGTAAAATAATTTTTAGCAAAGAGTACTACCCAAAGAAAGCCTAATTTGTGGTGAAATAAAAATAATATATAGATCGTTTTAGGGTGATAAATAGCAATAAAGTCATTGACAAATGAATGGGAGGAGGGTGTTATGTGAAAATTGCTGTGGTTTTTAAAGGGTTATAATGGTAGCAGGAAAAAAGGGCGCAGGCGGCTAGTGGATGAAAATGTTTCTGCAGAGGGAGTGGTTAGGGTTAGGCACCACCCGGGTGATGGTTAGTTTTAGGCAACACTGGGGGGGTGGTTAGGGTTATGCACCACGGGGGGGGGGGTTAGGGTTATGCACCATGAGGGGTGTGTGGTTAAGTTAGGCTTAGGCACCACCGGGGGGGGTTAGGTGCCACCAGGGGAGTGGTTAGTTTTAGACACCACCAGTGGAGGGTTCTGTGTGAGAGTAGGGTTGGGTTAAAGAGACTCTGAAGCCTCTTAAAAATCCCTTTTTTATTAAACAATCCTGTTTAATACATTAGCCCTACCTAAACCACCGTATCCCCGCGGCTGTAATCTATCTAAATCCCCCCTAAATCCCCGGGGGGGGGGATCTGGGCAGCACTTCCGTGTGAGGCAGGGCTATGAGCTGCAGCTCTGCCTCTCAGCGCGTCTGTCAGCCCGGATCGCCGCCCATCCCCCGCCCCTCTCAGTCTTCCTTCGCTGAGAGGGGCGGGGAGAGGCGGAGCTCCACCGCTGACAGACACGTGTGAGGCAGGGCTGCAGCTCATAGCTCTGCCTCACACGGAAGCGCACAGGGGCAGCAAAATCTACGACCAAGAAAGTCGTGTATTTTGCTGGGGAGAGGGAGGGCGAGTTAGGGGGGTGTTAGATAGTTTACAGCCGCGGGAATGCGGCGGTTTAGGTAGGATTAAGATATTCAAAAGGATTGTTTATTAAAAAAAGGATTTTTAAGAGGCTTCAGAGTCTCTTTAAGCTACATTGTTGAATTAAGTAACGATTTTTTACGTTAATACCTTTTCGTTATTATCTCTCATCTGTTTTTAAAACTGTATTTATTGTTAAAGAGAACCAGAGATGAAGCACCCTCATGTATTTTATTACATTTATCAGTGGGAACATGACAGTAAACACCTACCCTGCTTTTAGTTTTATTCTTCTCAGTCTAATCTATCTGTTATCAACTGTGATAAGAATCCACCGACTATTCAGTCGAGATTTGACCTGGAATCATTATAGCGGAGTCACTCTTCTGTGGAGTCTTTTCAAGCCCAACCCTGCCCCCTCCTGGCTCAAATTTCATACTCAGAGCTGTTGATATGGGAGGGGCTGCTGCTGCCGAGAAAGAAGCTCTCTGAAACAGTGTATCTGTGTGCAGTGTGCAGCCTGTCATCTACTGTATGCAGTTTCATTTCTATGAGAGACACTTCCTACAGGCAGCCACACAGCATACCAGAATATGAAGTTGAAAGCACACAGATGAAAGGCTGCAGCAGCCCTGCTTGTCTATAGTCTCATATAGCCTATACAGCACATCCAGAACACCTCATAACCTGGAAGCAGAAGGAATATGAGCCGGTGGCCATATTGGATATTTCCTGGAGCAATAATCGATAAAAAAACACTCAAAAAGGCACACCAGAGTGGCGAAATTATCAGGTAGAGCATTTATTCTTTACAAGCTATCAACTGATATGTTTATTTTGTGTGAATCGTTCATCTCTGGTTCCCTTTAACTACGTTTGACAACAATGTTTTTAGTTATTAAGATTTCGTTATCCACCGGCGCCATTTTGTTATCCAGCCAGGCCCTTTTTTCCTGGCGCCCCTTTTTTCATGCACGCGATGTAACCTGTGGTAGGGAAGTGGTTAAATATACAGGTCCCATATTAAAAGTTGACTTCTCAATACTCAGGAAAGCTAAGGAGATACACACAAATTGCAAGCGAGAGAGACACACACATGCACACTGTGTCTGGTTTGGCTTTTTCTGTTGCTTTGGGTACTGGCACTTCTGTGTTTATGGGCAGCACAAGTTGTTTTGGCTATTGCCAATTTGCCACACCCAGAGCAGCATGTCATCATCCATCATTATTTAGGTGGAAATCCCCATATGAAATCTGGCACTTCCTGTTAAGTTTTGTAGAAACATTATACAGATGCAGCCTTTCCTGGAAGCCACAAAAGCCATCAGTGTGGTGTAAATATTCACTGTACTGATTACACTTAAAGAGCCTCTTCACTTTCATTTAAAGAAAAATACACTGCATTGTACTAACGCATTGATAATCAACCTGATTGTAATTCTTACACTTACCTCTCCAGCTCAGACTGAGTCAACTATATGCTTTTTGCTTATTCCTTACAGTCTCTATTTGTAGACATTCCTGGCCTAAATTTTCATTTTTGCATCATACTTTCCATGTTTAATTGAACCGGTAAAGTAAACAATATGATAAAATAAATATATGTATGTGTACAGCCCAAAGTATCAGGGACAACAAAGAGATGATTTGCATATTCAGCAGCAGAGCCGGGACCAGGTCCTCCAGCACCCAAGGCTGAGACACCAAAGTGCACCCCTCCATCCCTCCTACCCCAGCCACTCAGGGCAGTTTGTAGGCTAAATTTCACCAAGGGCGAGGTTGTAAAAAATCACCCCCCCCCCTCACCTTGGAGCCAAGTATAGGTGCCCGCAGTAAAGGTTAGCTACGTGAGTGCCTTCAGTATAGGGTAGCCCGTATAGTTGCCACCAGTATGGGTTAGATAGGTAGGTGCCCCCAGTAAAGGTTAGATGGGTAGGTGCCTGCAGTATAGGTTAGATAGGTAAGTGCCTGCAGTATAGGTTAGATAGGTAGCTGCCTCGCAACGGCGGGGGCAGCGGACATAGCAGTTATAACTCACCTTCTGTCCGCGATCCCCCGGCGAGACGCGGTCGTAAGATGGTTAAGAAAGCAAACTTCTGTTTTCCATAGCATTTTAGTAAGGAGGATTTTTGGTCTCTTTCAGCCCCTTACACACTCCTAAGGGCTCTGCTTCACCATGAGCTTGCTGGGTACTCTGTAACTCTGGGTGCTTTAAGTTCTACCCCATAGAGCCACATTAATCTATGCCATGCACTAAGTATATGTATGTGCAGCCCAAAGCATCAGGGAAAACAAAGAGATGATTTCCATATTCAGCAGTAATGCATTGTGGACCTCAGAGCTCACTCCAACCTGAATAATCACAAGTACCTTCTATTTTAAGAGGGCAACATTCTAATTTGCCTGGGAAAACTGATAGCCTCTACTGCACAGACACAAGGCACCCATTTCTATGGGCAGTGAAGCAGCCCACAAGACAGCAAATGCCTTCCATGTTCACAGGCTGTACAGTGGGGGTCTTTCTTCACCTGCACAGCACAGAGGGGGGTTTCTGTACACATTAGAAGATGGTTTATACACTTAAACTGCCAAAGATAGCGTGGATGCATAACAAATAATGATAAGTGTCATAATCAGGCTTCACCTCCAAGCCCCGTTTCTAGGGGCGTGCATGCTGTACAGCCACCCTGAGCGCTGAGGGAAGGGGGGCGCCATGATGGAGGGAGAGCTGTGGCTGCAGGGAGGGCGGCCTGATTTCTCCCTCCCTTCCTTTCCCTAGGGCCGCCCTCTGTGCTCCCCCCTCGGCTGCAGAGTTAGCACAGCGAAACAATGTAAAGAGCAACTCCTTCCTGCGTTCCAATCGCCACTCACTTGCCGCTGGTCTCTGCATAGCCGCTGATACATGCTCAACTGCCTGCTAATAAGGAAGTATAGTGTGTATATGTGGCTATGCAGAGACCAGTGGCAAGTGAGCGGCAAATGGAATGCAGGAAGGTGAGTTGCTCTATACAACGCTTCCTGCTGCAGCGGAGGGGGAAGCACGGGAGGGTGGCCCCTGGGAGAGGAAGGGAGGGAGAAGTCAGCTCACCCTCCCCGCAGCTGACTCCCCTCTCCATTATGGGGAGCATCTACCTATCTAACCTATATTGCGGGCACCTTCCTATCTAACCTATACTGGGGGCACCTACCTATCTAACCTATACTGGCGGCACCTACCTATCTAACCTATACTGGCGGCACCTACCTATCTAACCTATACTTGGGGCACCTTGGGCCACAATCTTTACACCCTCGCCCTGGGTGAAATTTAGCCTAGAAACTGCCCTGTTCACCTCAACAGCCTTGCTGCAGCCCTGGAGTCTAGGGGTCTGGTGACTGTATCCCTTGTTGTGTATTCTTTCCTATGTCTATAGCTCTGTATTTTAAAATATTTTGTGCCACATTCCACTGGTATAAATATCCCAACAAACTGCTCTACTGTGTCAGGCAAGAACTATTTGAACTTATCGCGTATTATGTATTTCTCCTGTGAGTGTCAGCATAGAGCTGCAATTCACTGACACAAGCCTTGTTTGCTCTGTTATCTGCAGGTTCTAAAGAATTGTCTGCTGGTAACAGGTGATGCTGCAGATCCTAGCATTTTCATTGGTTATTATATCTCTAAAAATGCTTGTGTACAGAAAACACTTGAAATACTTTTTTTGGTTTTCAGAATCCTTAGGGCCTGTCACGTTACCATGCCGTGTTGTTAGGACCTCTCATGAGTGTGGTTGCAGCTATGCTTATATGTGACTCAATGCCATGGACTTCTCTGTACTGACTTCTCTATACTGACCCCCTGAGTGCTAAGAAGAGCCCAGCCAGTGCACGAAAGCAGCTGTGAATTCACTGAATTCAGCCTCCTGTCCTGTGTGATAGTGATGGGAATTCCGGCTCTTCTCGGAGAATCGGCTCTTCTGAATCGGCTCCCATTAAAGAGCCGGCTCTTACGGCTCTGAATCGGCTCTCCATTAAATATCAATAGACACCACTCAGAATCGGAGTAAAAGCCCCGCCCCCATCTCCCTGACAACTCCAGACTGCTTCTCTGTTTGGGGCAATCCCTTCTGCTACTGCTCTGCTCCGCCCCATACACTCCTACAAGCTGCAAGAGGAGGACTACATCTCCCAGCATGCCTCAGCGCCCTTTATTACACAGCAAATCAGAGCTGTGCGGGGCGGCTGAGGCATCGGCTCTTTCAAAACCGAGAACCGGCTCTTGTCGTTCGCAGCAAAGAACCGGCTCTTAGAGCCGGCTCGTTCACGAACGACCCATCACTACTGTGTGACATGCTGAAATCGATTCACAATCTGTTTGCAGTAAAGGCAGCCATAAGATCCCTCTCTGATCTCTCTGATCAGATTCGATCAGAGAGGGATCTATCTGTTGGTCGATCTGATGGCAAATCGACCAGTGTATGGCTACCTTAACTGTCATTGTCATCACACTGCAATGCATCTGTCGTACTGTGAATGTCACATAGGTGGTGCATTGAAGTGCAAGGCTGAATTTACCATAAGGCAATGTAGGCACATGCCTACAGGCACCTCATGATGGAAAGGCGGCTCACTCCCCTGGCTAGCTAATAATACTAAGTGACACCTGTAGCTGCCTACGACAGGCAAGGGAAGTAAGGGAGACGTGACAGCTGGGCCAGCCAGCACATGTGCGGTTCGGCAGGTGTTTGTAGGTTTGTGGAGGGTGAAGTCTAGGGAGCCAGGACATCTGTGCCTATAGGCTCCTGTGAGGTAAACCGGGCCTGTTGAAGTGTGACAAGTTGCATTATAAAATGGTCATTACACCACACCCCAACAAGCCCCTGTGAACCTAGCCTAATACATTTAAACATATACTCTGAACAAGCATGCCTATCAGATGTTGCAGACTAAAGTTTAACTGCATCAGCCACATGCTTGTTTCAGGTGTGTGATCGAGAGACTACTGACGCCAAGAAACTGGTATTCC
Organism: Hyperolius riggenbachi; assembly: GCF_040937935.1. NCBI lineage: Eukaryota > Metazoa > Chordata > Amphibia > Anura > Hyperoliidae > Hyperolius > Hyperolius riggenbachi. Next base: position 34,338,505 of record NC_090653.1, on the reverse strand, counting down.
TTTTTGGTTTAAAAGAAAATAAATATGGCAGCCACCTACCTCTATAAGTTCAGGTGTACTTTAAGTGTACCCTATATCACCACAAGGAATGAAAATGGAATATAAGACAGCTGGCAAACTGAGTTTAACAGACAGAGAGCTGTATGTACTTAGATCCAGTGTAAAGATGCTGGGTGCTGCACAGAGTGTGGCAACACAATGCTGCTATGGAGAGACAGCGACGCATCGCACAATGAAGCTGCTCCTGGCGGGTAAGGTCAAGAGGGGAAAAATGTATTTGGCTGAAAAAATCTGGAACACCAGATCCTTTAGCGATGGATAGGGGTGGCTGTACACATGCTAGATTGTTGGGTCGAAGTTCAGTATAGCATGGGTACTTACCTTAGAGTCGGTCCACACTTGTCAGGGTTTTAAATGGATCAGTTTTTCTAAATGTTGTGCTTTTGCAGCATACCTTTCTAGTCCGTTTAAAAATATGCTAAAACATGTCCTTCTTTCCTGTGTATTTCTATTGGATAAAAAGGTCCACAAAGATGACGCTGAGGGAAGGAGCAGAAAGTAGGAAATCTACTTTGGCATCCGTTTTGTGTGCAAAAGTTCTCTGTGTAGAAGGAGATCCGTTTTCGTGTTGCCTCTCATTGCCTCCGTGGGTTTCTGGGCTCCGTGAAAATCAGGAAAGTCCGGATTCTCCATTCAGTTTTCTAAAACGGAGCCCACAGATCCGTTTTTTGAAGTGTGTGAAGATGGAAGCTATTTTTAACATTGGTATCCGTGGCTCCATTTTTCTCCAGGGCAAAAAAACAGAGCCACGGATACGGCTTTGAAACAAATGTAAACAAGAACAAGAGTTCTTTGTTGACTTGTTGGCCCCCTATCTTGTATCATTACTATATACAAAAAGCTAGTATTGATTTTGATCACTTTTAAAACTTGTTAATCTGTGTAAGGGCTCAAGCCCACTAGAAGCCTTTTCCAATCGCTAGTGATTTCAAAGAGCTCTCGCTAATGCAATGCTATGGGGGATTTTTATAAAATCACATCGCTCTAGTGGGATCACACCCATAGGATAACATTAGCAAGAGCTTTTCAAATCACAAAGCACTCAGAAAAGCGCTTCTGGTGGGTTCCAGGCCTAAGATCCGTGAGGTCTTGTCTTCTACTCCAGCTTTTCAATTTGACATACAATTTAGGAGTTTGTCTTCTATAATGTAATAGAATCTTGTAATAAGCATTCATGAATTTAGCCTATTAATAATGTGTCCTACAAAGAAGGAGTCTTTCAGTTTGAAGCAATGGTTGATTGCGTGGCACCTAATAATGGACTTAATTCTTGGTGTAAGCACAATGAGGAGTTTGCCAAATCCAGTTGTAAGGGATATTGGAGGACAAGTTTAAACATCTTTATATCTGTTCAGAGCATTTGAGCTTCTGAACAGTATCAGAGGTATCGTGTTCCTCACAGCCTCTGTAACATAGAAGGTAAGCATCAGAGAATAAATGAATAAGCTTCGTTGAAGTGCTGTATTATCTAGTTATCAGCCATGCTCCTCTTACATTGACAGACCTGCAGCTTTTTAGAATTTAATTCAGATCCCAGGGATGGTTATTTAAAGCAGGCCTTCCTAACCCTGTCCACAAGGCCCACCAACAGTGCATGTTCTGCGGGAAAGTGCACATATTCACAGGTGAGGTAATTAGTGTCTCAGCAATGCTGATTAACTACCTCTGTGTATTTCCACAAAACATGCACTATTCGTGGTATTTGAGGACAGGGTTAGGAAACCGATCTAAAGGGCTGCTCTCTCTGCATGCTTTTTGATTCAGTTTTCAGAACATACGTGTTTTGCCAATCATAAGAACATCCTCAGTTACTACTAATGCTTTAAAATTTGTAATTGCACATGCACTACATGAGGCATTTCTTGTGTGTCAAGTCTAAGGAACAGCAAAAACACTATGTGACTTAAAGGAATACTATCAAACCAAGTGTTCTAAAATGACAATGTACAAATAATGTCTAAGTAGCTGTGTAAACCTTTTCCTACTTTTCATGTTAAATATCGGAGGCAAAAGCATTGTGCGTGGATTTTAGTTCAGTTGGAATGTTTCATTTGCAAAGGTTTGCTTCAATATTACACTGTTCTTTGCATGTTAGACTACATATGAAAAAGGGTATCAGGTTTCACTTACAATTGCAAACAAGTTACATTTCCTCTGCTCTCTGCAGACAGCCCAGTCAGAGACAAGCAGTGAAAGCTTTCTCTCACACACAGGGTTAACAGATGCAGTGTGAGGGAATCCCCATCTCCCTTTATGAATGAGTAGTCCCACCAGATTTTGCCTCAGATGCCATCAGTTACTGTGAAAGGAATTTGATAACAGTAAACAAAAAGATAAGCATTTAAAAGTATATATCCATACTTGACAGCACTTCTCAAACTATTCCTATCCCAATTGAAAAAAACATGTTGATCGAGTGTTCCTTTAAAACAAATGCATATGTCATTTTTTTTTTCACAGTGATGGGATTTTTCTGTTAAGACATTGAGAGGTAGGAATTTGTTTATTTAACAGCGTATGCGGGGATTGTATGTATTACACTTAGTTCACTCATGATCGATTGGTACTATTGGCGTACTGACTATGGGCGTTAATTCGGTTTCTACAGAACTGAAATTTCCACATTTACGGTCAGAAACATAAATCCAAAAATGCGAATCGGAAATTGGAAATCAGAAGTCTGCAGAAATCAGATTTACTGCAACTCAGTAATTTTAGCCCAATCACAGAACTCAGAAGCATTGGACCAATCAGAGAATGCAGAATTTTTCTGTCAAGATCGGATCACCTGACATATTTCCGTTTTTCCGATTTCTGTTTTTCTGATTTTTTTTTACTTTTTTTGCATTCTCTGATGCGAAAAACAGGTCTTACAAAATGCTCCTAGAAAATTGGAAAACCTGAAAATCGGAAATTCTAAAAACTGAGATTTTGGAAATTGGAAAAATGGAAATTGGCATTGGTGGAAATCAGAATTTCAGCAGAATAGGAAATGGGCATTTCCGACTATCCCTAGTACTGACAAGGTCTATTGCCTGTAAATGACAGACGCCACTATAATGGACATGAGTGAAAGTGCCTAAAGAAAAGCAAGGGCTCTTTCTACATGTCCCTTTCAATCCATTGACTGTTGCAATATGCTGTGATAAAATATTGGTCAGTGTGTGAACTGGCATTATAGGGCACCCAAATGTCAGAATGTATAGTGTGATTACTCGTAAGTATTTCTGCAGTGCAATGCATTGGATGTTGTTTTGGAATAATGTACAAATTATTATTATTTAGTATTTATATAGCGCCGCCATCTTCCGAAGATGCATATATCCCTACATCATATGGCTATCGCTTGCGCTATGTGACACTATGTGGCATATTCCACTGAATTGTCCAAACTAAGTCTATCTCCCGTTCCAGCGCTTTCCCCCGTTCAAATTTGCTGCTTCCAGAAGCCCTCAGAAACACTCGTGTCCTTGAGTACTTCCAAAGATAGGCAGCTCCGTAATACGCCAGCGCACTTTTGTGCATGGGCAGTATGGAGCCACCTGTATTCGGAAGCACTAGGGGACATAAGTACTTCTGGACCTTTCAGGAATCCCCCCCCTTAAAAATACTGTGTTTGCCCCTGGCATCTATATTTTTCGTATTTTGTGTGGCAGTTTAACCATTTCAGCCGCCCAGACGTGAAGCTCACGTCCGGGCGGCTGCTCAGCTGCGCTCTCCCGCTCCCGCGCGCGATCGCGAGCGCGCCCCCGTGTCCCCGCTATGTCCCCTGGTAGCCCTGGGATCAGTGAAAGGGAACATGGTTCCCGATCACCGATCCCTGTCCCCTGCAGAAAAGCCGAAGCGCTCACCCGTGAGGCTCCGGCTCTTCTGCCGGAAAAATGTACTCATCCCCCTTGTACTTCCGCATAGTGAGAAGTACAAGGAGGGAAACCAAAAATGAAGGTGGCCATCTTGTGGCCAAATAGTAAAACTACATCAACACATTTTCTACAATACAATTTACACAATCTACATTATTAAAAATTAACTGTTTATGTCCCATACCAAAATAATCCCCAAATAACATTTTAATGGATAAAAAAAAAAATTACAATTAAAAAAAAAAAAAAAGACATAAATAGTTACCTAAGGGTCTGAACTTTTTAAATATGCATTTGATGGGGGTATACTACAAACATTTTTTAAATTATAAGCTTGTAAATAGTGATGGGCGCAAAACGTGAACAATGCACCTTAATTTCCAAATAAAATATTGGCGCCATACATTGTGATAGGGATAAAATTTAAATGGTATAATAACCGAGACATACGGGAAAATAAAATACATAGGTTTTAATTATGGTAGCGTGGATTATTTTAAAGCTATAATGGCCAAAAACTCAGAAATAATGAATTGTTTCCATTTTTTCTTATTAATCCTGTTAAAATGCATTTATAGTAAAGTGGCTCTTGGCAAAATGTACCACCCACAGAAAGCCAAATTAGTGGTGGAAAAAACAAGATATAGATCAATAAATTGTGATAAGTAGTGATAAAGTTATTAGCGAATTAATGGGAGGTGAAAATTGCTCCGATGCATAAAGTGAAAAATCCCCGCGGGCTGAAATGGTTAAGTTAGGCATCCATTGGGAGGGTTTTAAGGTTAAAGAGAACCCGAGGTGGGTTTGAAGAATATTATCTGCATACAGAGGCTGGATCTGCCTATACAGCCCAGCCTCTGTTGCTATCCCAAACTCCCCTAAGGTCCCCCTGCACTCTGCAATCCCTCATAAATCACAGCCACGCTGCTGACAAACAGCTTGTCAGAGCTGGCTGTGTTTATCTCTATAGTGTCAGTCTGCTGCTCTCCCCGCCTCCTGCAGAACTCCAGTCCCCGCCTGCATCCCTTCCCTCCCTGCTGATTGGAGGGAAGGGACGGGGGCAGGGACCGGAGCTATGCAGGAGGCGGGGGAGCAGCTGAGACTGACACTACAGATGTAAACAAAGCCTCACAGCATTGCTGTGATTTATGAGGGATTGCAGAGTGCAGGGGGACATTAGGGGGGTTTGGGATAGCAACAGAGGCTGGGCTGTATAGGCAGATCCAGCCTCTGTATGCAGATAACATTCTTTAAACACACCTCGAGTTCTCTTTAAGCATGGAGGGGTTAAAGTTAGGTGTGGGGTTGTTTAGCCATGGGAGGGAGGGTTAAGGTAAGCTGGGGACAGGGTTAAAGTTACCTGGGGGGAGGGTTAAGGTTAGCCGTGGCGGAGGGGGGGGGAGGGGGGAGGGATGTTAAGGTTTGACATCAGTAGCAGTGTTGCCAACTCATCCCTTTAATTACTGACACATATGAATTATACAGGTTTTGTGGCTAGGTAGACGCAGTTAAGACACTGATTATGTTTAAGTAGCCCCAGAACCTGTATAACTTAGATGTGTCAGTAATTAAAGGGATGAGTTGGCAACACTGATCAGTAGTGAGAGGGTTCAGTGTGAGTACAGGGTTAGATTTAATTGTAATAAAATACCAGTTTTATTTACCAATATTTTACTATCCTAATTGCCAATTTAACAATGTAGAATATTGATAAATTTACCAATAATTCTTGCCGAAATTGGGCTCCCATATTTGTCAGGAACAAATGAAGCCCATTACCTTTAGTTTGGTCAATCAGTTTGGAGATGAGTTGGAATAAAGATAATTTATACTTAGGTCTGATAAATCCGCCAAATGTTATACATAGTTGTACTTGATTCTTTGAAATTTTTGGAAAAGGTAAGTGTGTTCCCCTTTATTACTTATGAACAATATTGTTTTTCTGTAAGATACAACTCTTCAGATATTCGGTATACCTGGTAGCAGACTGGCAAAAAGTCAGAGAAACGGCATAAGAAAAGGACTATTGAAATGCAGTTATTTATGCCTACACTTCAGGTACAATATGGTTATTATGAACATGTGTGTACAGTATATGTTTATAGATAATAGCCCTGTAAGCCCAACTATATTTGAGCTAGACTCTCTTCCAATAACAGACCCTGTACTAGTGAAGAGCACATATTTTGCCTAATCATTGTCTGTATTATGTCCCCCATGTTTGTTTCTTACTTTGTACAGAGCCACGGAATATGTTGGCGCTTTATAAATTAATAATAATAATAATAATCACAATTTCACACGTAAGTAATTCACAATTACATTGCAAAATCGTAATGCAAAATTTTGAGAAAAATTATAATTCATTTTGTTTGTAAATGTAATCAGGAACCGTAATTTAGCAATTTTGTTTGATTTTCATGTAATTTCGTGATGACTTTAGCAGTTAATAGCAAAGCCCCCATACATGCCATTGTCACCAAAATTGTTATGTATGTTAAAGAGAAGAGTGGGAACATGGGGGGGGGGGGGAATATTTTCAAAAAGAACTTTGTAGTTTTTGGAAAATAAATTCTAAAAATACAAAGAAAAAATGTTTTTTAAACTCAGAAAAATGAAATTCTTTTTTTTTTTTTTTTTTGTGGCTTATTCCTTCTCTTTTCCTTAACATACTTAGACATTTTGTTGGCAATAGCATGTTTGGGGGCATTGCTATTAACTGCTAAAGTCAGCAGGAAATGATGTAAAATTATGAATTGACTAGTAGACCCAAGCCCGTTTAAAAACCGGTTCTAGGTCTTTTTCCGGCCGCCGCCGCCAGTGCACATGTGTACGCCCACCGCGCTCGCCCACCCGCCTCGCTCGCCCGCCTTGCTCCCTGGTTCTGTCCAGCTGTCCGTTACTGCGCACATGCGTAGTAACAAAAAACCTGAGACACAGGGACAGCTGCTGTATGCAGCGACAGTTAGGGGTTTATTATAGAGGATTACACATAATCAATAGAGCGTCTAAATTGTAATTGCGTATAGGTGTAATTGTGAAAATGTATGCGAGATTCGGCATAATCGTAAATCAGTATTACCCCTTTTTCTAAATAATCTGAACAATCTGAAAATCTGCATTGTCAGTTAATTTATACCTGAATGGAGTTGAATCATTCTCACCAAGAGTGACACATATACCACTATCACTTCCACACACTGGTAAATGTAATCGCACAGCAAAGGAAAAGTTGGCTATTAGTTAAATAACTGCGGGGAAGAAGGTACATTCAGATACTTTTATAATTTTCCTCAATCTAAAGTGTCATTAGTTTCTCAGTACGTATGTTTTTATTACATTAGTTAGCGAGCTGTATAACACCTCTCGTAATAACTGATTTAAAGAGGAACTGTCGCAAAAATCTTAAAATTTAAAACATACAAATAAGAAGTACTTTTCTTCCAGAGTAAAATGAGCCATAAATTACTTCTCTCCTGTGTTGCTGTCACTGTGGGCTAGAACCCACAAGGGCGTTTTTAGTCGCATTTAGGGAGCGATTGAAAGCACTAGCGTTTTTCCAAAACGCTGAGCTAATGTGATTCTATGTGTTTAATTCCACAGGAGCGTTTGCGCTTCCCAAAACCGCAAACGCAGGACATGCAGCATTTTCGCAGCGTTTGCGCTTCAATGTAAAGTATACAAGCGCTGTGTAAACGCTGTTAAATCGCTATGCATAGCGCTTTTTTTGCGTTTTTATAGTGCAGAAACTACCCAGAAGGCTTAGTTATTCCCACAATTCTCACAGCCAAGTTTCCTGTTGACGTCTTGCTGGCTCAACGGAAGTGTCACAGAGCTGCAGGCTGTGTGTAGAGACCCTTACATGCCACAATGCCAAGGAAGAAGTGGTTTTCCACCGAGGATGTCATAGCAAAAGTGCAGCCGCATGATGTCTTGTATACCAAGACCAACAAAGACCACAAACTGAACCAGCTAGCTAACCAAATATGGTCCAACATTACCAAAGAACTGTTTGAGGAGGCTGGTTTTACTTGGAATAATCTTTCACCCAAGCTTCAGGATACTAAAAGTGAGTACCATTTTTGTTAGTAGATAGATCAAACTGTGTATATATATATATATATATATATATATATATAGAGAGAGAGAGAGAGAGAGAGAGAGAGAGAGAGAGAGAGAGAGAGAGACATACATACATACATACATGCAATCGATTGATGATGTTTCATTGTCTGAAACCCTGGAGGATGTATATAGTATGTAACATCATACATCGATACTGCTTGTGACATACATGTTTCCATGTCTGTATATGTCCATAACAAACCAAAAGGCTGTGTAACGTAGAAAAAAAAAGTTTAATAACAAACAATGAAATTAATATTAAGCAACCTGCTCTTTTTGCATAATTGAAACCCGACAAAATTATAATGTTTGCACACAGCTCTCAGGAGAATTTAAATATAAAGTTAGCTGTTCACGGAGGGTGGTAGCAGATATTGTACCTCTTCTAGTGGATGCTGTTAGTGCTTCCAGTGGAGCTGGTGGAACATCTTCATCCCAATTGATGCCCTCTTTGTCCCTGACGAAGTTATGTAGGACACATGCAGCCTTGACAATTGTTACAGCATTTGCAGTGTCCATCATCATGCTGGTGTGGAAGATACGCCACTTATTAGCCATTATGCCAAAGGCACACTCCGCCACTTTTCTTGCCTTACTCAGGCGAACATTAAAAACAGTCCTTTCAGGGTTCAAAGTGCGCTGTGGGAAAGGCCTCATCATGTGGTTAGACAGGGCAAAAGCCTCATCCCCAATGAAGACCAGTGGCCTATCTGGTCCATTTGTGTGTGACCAGGGGCGAGGAGGAGCGAGATTGATGTTGCCTTCTTGTAATTTCACACCAAAACGGCTGTGCTGGAATATGCCTGAGTCACTGCTGCTTCCTTGCGCACCCACATCCACATAGCTGAATCGGTAGTTGGCATCAGCTACTGCTAGAAGCACAATCGAGAAGTCTTTTTTGTAATTATAATACTTACTGCCAGTATTTGGAGGCATCACAATTCGGATGTGTTTGCCATCCACAGCACCCACACAATTAGGGAAATTGGTTTTCACCCAAAAGTCCTGACAAATCTTTTCCCAATCAGCCATATCAGGGAACTTCA